>NC_141541.1:37202500-37502500 GCF_021556685.1 Rattus norvegicus | reverse complement strand
AGGTTTTTGTTAGATAGTCTATGGCTCTTGGGGGAAGCATTATGAGCCCAGATGGGAAAATGTCATGTAAATTTTAAGTTCATAAGCTTTTAACTCTACACAAAGAACTACAGGCAACTAAGGAAGGTTGAGAGTGGACGAAAAGTCTTCCCCAGAGAAGAGCACATCAACTAGCTATCCAATAACCAATGATCAGGCCTGAAAACATACATTCATGTAACCCATGGTTTTGTCAGGGGGAAAAAAAAGAGAAAAAGTTGGAGCCTTCATCTGAAAGAATGTTTTAAGCCAAGAAGGCTTAGGGTTACCAAACTCTCCCCAGGTGGTTATAATGTGCAACCAAACCAGACTGAAACTCTGTAGTCAGACAGAAGGAAAACCAAGGAAACCATTTTGCTATTGACCCCATCATAGACACTCATAGCTGAATTAGTTTGCCTGTGCATAGTGGGTAACGCAAAAATGTATGAATGGAGTGGTTGAGTGAATTCATGAAAAAAGGAGTGAATTAGTGAAAGAATGGATAAAGTATACCTCCTGTAAAGATTTAGGGTCTATGGAGAAAGCACCTGCTTTCTGATGACAGTTCTGTCACTCACTAGAGGGGTGACTGACCACATTATGTCATTGTCTCAGTGAGCCCTAGGCTCTTCATCTGCAAAGAGGAGACAACAGCACAGTCCCAGCCATGTTCTAGTAGAAAAACTGTTGTGGTAACCACCCTGGACACTTAGTGTCAGGCTGGGCAACTGAAAAGCACTCGGTCAATATCCAATGCCAGTCTCAGAGTGGGCACTGTAAGATATCCTGTACTGAGTTCTCCTTCTCCTCATTATCCCAGAAGCAAGCTCCATCCTAATCCCAGCCCTGCTCTGTGGCCAGCCCTGTGCTCATGTGGTAGCGATTAAGCCAAAGCCCAAACTGGGACCAGATATCGTTCAATCTTTCTTGGCTTGCCATCGATCCTCCTCAGGTCTGCCTGATGCTGTCATCTGGCTTCAGCTCATCTGGGGGAGGACTGGGAGAGGCCAGACAGCAGTGAATCTTGCTGTCTGCTCGCACATGTTCACAGTCTAGAGGAGATCAGGAAGAGCCCCTGTGGGGGTGGAGAATGTAGAGCTTGGTAGCAAGCAGAGTCTGATGTGCTTACACTGTCTCTCAGCAGAGAGCAAAGCCTAGGCTTGTCCAGCAGAATCCTGTGAAACTTTTAGGTAAAACCACAAATGAAACAGAGGGTGTTGGATCCTAGGACAGGGCTGCATGGGTCCTTCTAGAGAGCAAGGGAGAGCTCAGTTCTCAAGAGAGAAGTGAACTTGTAGTGTAATTGGGGGTTAGGGGCAGGGAATGCCCATTAAATTAAATAACGTATTTTAAGAATGCCTATAAAGAAGACAGACTAGAACCAATCCAGAGCAGAGACACAGCTTGTTCTTGAATGGTGAAATAAGAGCGTCATGTGGGTCAGGAGATCTCCCCGTGTTCCAAATGAATCAGTGAATTGCTTTGTGTGCTACCCTTCGATTCTGGAGAACCAACCCCAATATCTCTACTTAGAAACAGTACATACTGTATGTCCCTAAAAATGCTGCCTCAAAAGCTAGACTTGCCCTTTCCTTTAGGCAGCCTTCCTCTGGTATAAGAGATGAGTTGAATGTTAAGAAAATCACTTAGGGGTTGGGGATTTAGTCCATGGTAGAGCACTTGCCTAGCAAGCAGAAGGCCCTGGGTTCAGTCCCCAGCTCCGAAAAAAAAGAAAAAGAAAAAAAAAGAAAAAGAAAAGAAAATCACTTAGTAGGGCAGACTCAGCCATTTAGTTCAAGTTTGTCATCTGTGCAATGAAGAAGAAGGCAGGTCAGTCCTTATCGGGGTCATATTCAAAGACTAAACGTTGAGTCCCTAAAACCACAGACAGAGCTGAACCCTGTATGCAAGCCCTGTTGTACTGCCAGGGTCTGATAACCATGATGACTGTCCAGTAACGGGATGGCAGCCTATACAGCATGGATACATTGGGCAAAGGAAAAATTCATGACCCAGGGCAGGAGCTAAATCAGCAGGGGGATCCTACTTAGCACTTGATTAGCATTTAAATGTGTTTATTTCTAGAACTTTCCACCTTCTATTTCTGAATCATGGATAACTGAAACTGGGGAAGAAATAGAGGCATAAAAAGAAGGGACAAGGAATGAAATGATGAGAAAAAGGGGAAGCTGAATGATAAAAAGAACCCTGCGGGCATTTGAACTCACCTTCGTGTAATTAGCATATCAGGTCTCTGACTGAAGCCAGTAGTGGTTATGTAAGCAGCCTGCTCATCTCCCCTACCCGCAGCTGTGTGATTTGGGGCAGGCTCCCCTCTGAGAGTTTCTCATCCGTCACTGGGCAGCAATGCATGCCTTACACAGCTGGCATGCAGGTAGACACCCATCCAGAAATCATACCACACAAGCCCAAGAACAAGCGTGAGCTCCACATCCAATTCTTCCCAGGAGCCAATCAGATGCAATCTCAAGCCATTCTGTGTAAGTCAGAAGCTCCTCCCTATCCCGCAGACAAGCTCACCTGCTCTCCCTGGCCTCATCTGCACTTTGCGCCATCGTCCTCATGTGCTGGGACTTGCACAGGTACTCTTCGTCTGCCCTCAGAGGCGACACCCCAGAGGGACAGGTGGGTCAGGTGTGTTCTCTTTGCTCTGTTCACACCTGGCAAGCATCAGGCAACCCAGAGACTTGGACATGAATAAATAAAACAACAACTGGATTCTTTAATTAGTGCTCCAAAGGAAACATGGTTCTAAGGAAAGGCAAATAAATGGATGTTATAGTTAATGTGCAGAAGGAAGGTCAAAGACTGGTCTCCGTGGATCTCTCGCTGATATAACATCAGTTAATGATTTTCCCTCTGAGCTGGCTTTTCTGTGTCTAAGTGGAAAGAATATACCCTCTACCAAGTTTCCCTAAAATGCCTATTTGATGGACAGGTTTTAACCATGGAAACATATTTGCTTCCAGCGTAATAAATCACCACATAAAGAGGAAATGTTGGCATCGCTTTTTTAAATAACAGCACTTTATTACCTGCATGACACCGTGATAGGAAAAATGTCTCCTTGGTGTGGAAGAAAGCAGAACACTCTCCTGAGATCCACAGCCAAGTTCAAACTGGCTGGTTTGTCCTGCCCCTGCCCAGCAGGCCCTTTCCACTAGATTAGCACAATTCTCAGAGCTACCCAGGATACCATACGGTGTGGCTCTAACTTGCCAGTCCACCCTCTCAAGCAGGATGTCCTGGCATAACCAGCCTGGACCCAGCCCAGACCGAGTGATGAGATACAGAGCCTGTCGCCGCCGGGTGAAGCGGGTGAAGCGGCATTTGCGTCAGGAGTTGTCACTTTCTGGCAGTTGCCTGGTGACCCTCATGGAAAATGAGATGTGGCAGGCCACACCACAGAAACCACTCCCTCGGCTGGCCAGCTTGTTGGAAAGCCAAGTGCCATGGGAGAGAGGGATGCCCCAGAAGAGCTGTCCCCGAGGCACTTTTTTGTGTGGAGGTGGGTACAGAGATGGGAAGAAAGGTTTGGGGAAACGAGGGCTGCTCACGAAGGCAGGGTAGGCCCAGCTCCATAGTTAATAATTATCCCCCACTTCAATGTTAGGAAACACATGCCCACATTCCACCAGCGGATGGTAACCCACAGCTCCCAAAACACATAAAGATGTGTTCAAAGTTGTTTGAATTGCTGTCCCAGGCTGCTTCCAGTGATGGCAGTTATCACAGAAGGGAAAGGCTAGGCACACAGGGGTGAAACCATGGCCCAGTGGAAGGAGGCATTCCTGAGACAGGAAGGTTTGTGTGTGTGTGTGGGGGGGGGCAATGTGGCTGTAGAAAAGATTCCAGAAGGGGAGTGAGATGGTGATTGATTGGGAAAATAGATAGTAAGTCTTGTCAGTGGAAAAACAAGGCATGTACTTCAAAGAAACAGGGCAGTAGGCACAAGCTAAAATGTTAGATGATCAGAAGTGTGCAGAGGCCCTGTGAGCGAGACAAGCTGTTACACCTCTCCCTCCTGTCCCATTTAATCCATAGAGTGCTATAACAGTGTCTGAAGGTGTCAGTGCGCTTGATTCAGAGACAAAGACATCCATGCTCAGAGAGACTAAAGAACTTGTCTTGAGACTACACAGCGACACAAAGCCAAGACCAAATCCTAGTCCTGCGATTTCAAGTCTAAGGGCCCTTCTACTCACGTTCTTGCAGGAAGACTTGCCCACCACCATCCACACCATCTTTGGTAGTCTACTCTTTCCCTATACCACTCATGGACTTATATGGAACTGTTCAACAAAAGATGCTCCAAATGCCTACCCTTCCAGAGTCTCCATCACGGCTCCTGCCAGACTTAGAAGAAGCACAGCCTTCGTGCCATTCCTTTCTGCTCCATTCAAATGCTTGAGTATATGTCAGTAATCTCTTCAATCCCATCAATGGCTAGTGCTTGTCCAACTCAACTATGAAGTTATGAAAATTAATGATGTAACCATATGAAAATCATGTATTTGCATGAAAAACTTGGTTTTAAATATTTCAGTGGGGTTATGATCAGCACTTACATAATGACCCACGACTACCGAAGAAGGTGGAGATCACAGCCCAAGTGGATCTCATTCAGAAGAGGAGTGGGGAGCCCCTCCCAGAGCCCAGCCCTCCCCATATGCCTCCAGGACTTAGATTTGGAGCAGTCCTTGGGTTTCTGGGTGCTTCATTTCACTTGTCCTTGGCTGAAGGCAGCTTCCTGTTTCTAAGGAAAGATGGGTTGGATGTCTCAGGAGGTCCTTTGGACAGCAGATCCTGCTGGCCTCAGACCTGTCAAGAGAAGCCTGGAGTGGGGGAAGGGTAACTAGCCATCTGGGGAGGATTTGTCCTCATTAACCCTCTCCAACCCAAAGAGTTCCTGGGGCTCCCACTGCTAAGTGATTACAAATATTTGTGAGATCGGATGAAAAATGATGTTTACATCTGGACCAAATAGGCACAAGCTATTTGGAGAACATCTGGATTTGTTAAGCCTAAATAAAAGTCAGATAGGACAAGGGTCACAGAAAGGGACCCCCTGAACACTGCACAGAGACTCAGCTAGGGTTCTATGCACAGCTCTGCCTTCCTGCTTCCAGCCCTGATTCTCACCAATCATTTTTCCAGTGGTATCATGGGCTATTGCCATGGAGACAGCTGTTGTGGCAAACAGAAGTGTCCCATCTTTGCCCTATGGCTTGCAAACTGTGGCAGAATGTGGACAGAAGGCATGGCATGGCCACAGCCCTCAGAGAAACACTCTGAGGACACACTCAATGGAAATGGAAAACCCCAGAGGAGAACCGATCGGGCACTGACTTCTGAAGCAGCCAGCTCCAGCCAGCTCTCCAAGCCTAAGGCAAGGAATGGCTCCTGCCCCCCACACCCCATCCCTGCACCTTGGAAACCAGCCTCCAGCAGTGGTGGAGTCCTCTGTAGCCCTGCTCGCTGGTAAGCCACAATTACCAGCATCATTCCTTGCAGTGGTTTACAAAGGCTTTGGGTGGAAAGAAGACTGAAGTTCTATGAGCTGAGCACCAGCTTTGGAATCTCAGCTACTTGGGTTCAAATCCTAGTTCCACAGTTCATGGCATTCTGATTTTGCACCAAAGCTATGCAGACTGTAAAATACCAGTGAACTCATTAAAAACTCCCCATTAGATCACTTGTTTCATCCTCTGTAGATAGGACCTCATTTATACTCTTACCTAACTCAATATTTCTCTGCCAGTGGCCAAAGGGCTGCTTTAAGAGTAGAATTCTATCACTGCTTCTTGGTTGAAAACACCCAGTGGGTTTCTACTGGGAATAAAATCTACCCACATCATCTCTTGGCCCTAGCACCCATGGTCCACTCACAACCCCCCACCCCAACCCCACCAAGGCCCTTGTGGCCTTAGCTTTGACTCCACTTTGTCATCTCTTACAGGGGGCATTCCTTCTATGTCACAAAAGTCACCTTCTCAGAAGAGAGACACCCGTCTGAAACTTCTACCTTTCCCTCCCAATGTTCAATTCTATCCTGTACAAGATTTTCTCTGTAGTATTTACTAATTCCTAAAGTTATCTTCATTGTTTTCATATTTTTTGGCCTCTCCAGGAAGAGAGTTCCATGTTTGTTTATGGAGTTTCTCTAGCAGTCCCTAACAGATAATAGGCACTACATGACTGTGTGATATGGATGTCTGTATGTTTCTTAAGGTATTTAATTCAGTGCCTGTTAAGTAAGCATTCATTGTTATATTATTAAGTAACAGTGCACTGCATCTTTGACCATAATCATGCTCATCATCTACATTTGATTAGTCCAGTGCAATTCATGGAGCATCCTGACATGCGTCACATGAGACTTGAGTAGCTGGTGTTCAAAATGATGAGCACTGATTTGGGGGGTTGCTATTGTTGCTGTTATTCTTGTTTTGTTTGTGTGTATATGTGTGCTCGCACCCATGCTTGTATGTATGCACATTGAAGAGGGACTTATGTAGGGCCAGAGGACTATGTTGTAAGTCTTCCTCAATCCTTTTCCACCACCAATTCTGTGTTGTTTTGTTTTGTTTTTTGTTTTGTTTTTGTTTTTGTTTTATTTTGTTTTGTTTTTTTGGTTTTTTTTTTGATACAGTGTCTCTCATTAACCTGAAGTTTAGCATTTGCCAGGATGACCGGCCAGCAAGATCCATCAACCTGCCTGTCTCTGCCTCCCCAGTGCTGGAATTGCAGTGCCCAGATTTGGCATTCATAATTTTGATTAGCAGATGAGGGAATTGGCAACTTGAACTATAAACCAGGTCTTTGAAAAAGACCAAGACTCCGTATGACTCTACACTGGGGTACATGGAGTTTCTAAGCAGAAAACAGACATTCCTGTGTACTTTAGGAGTCCCTTGGAGAGTGTGGCAAGCAAGGTCCTACCCAAGTTTTGTGGCCCACAGAGGAAGCAAAGCCACTAGGTTCCTTCAGGCCTGAACTGCCTGGAGCTTTGTGCAGCACTGTTTCAGATTCCTGCCATCTCCACTGAGGTATCTTCCAGTGGGAGGCAGAGTCCCTCCACTAAGCTGCTTCCCCTCATGTATATAAGTCCCTGTCCCCTAGCCAAAATTTTGTTGGAAGTTATAGAGAAGATACGTCAATAATACCTTCCCCTAAAATTCAGAGCTTGCTACGGTGAGAGGTTTTAGAACACACCAACATGATCATTTTCCTCTCTTTCTTCCTAAGAGTCAACAAGGACTCTTCCTGCAAGTGCTAAGTGTAGCACGTGGTCCAGAAGGGCCACTTCTACAGCCCTCAGGCACACTGGGAGAAGGGATCTTTCCCTGTCCAGAGTCCACACTTTGAATGCAATGAAGATTATCAGGTCCCTGCACATGGGTAGTCCCTTAGGAGGTATTTTGTAGGGGTCTCAGGATATGGAGACAGGGTCTCAGTCCATCTAGTTGAGCTGTGTGGTTCTAGGATATCCTCTTCAGTTGCCTTGGAGAATTTACATGTCCTCAGTCATGTGTACTTTGGTCTCTCCATCACACATGTACAAGTGAGTGGACCAGTGGAAGAGATTGAGTTACCCGTAATCTCCTCTCTCTCTCTGTCTTGGATTTACTCAGAGGTCACATTCTGGGAGTCTTGGGAATATTCATACTCTTTTACACATTTCTGTTGGGCAACAGTATCCAGATCCACCCTTTCCCTTTCTCACCCACATCCAGCCACAGATGTGGGATTCACGTAGTTTTGCCAGCAGCTATTCTTGGGATGATGGAAGAAAGTTACAAAGCACCCAGCTTCTGGAGAACTCCCCACGTGGGACTCTAAGCACCGATTGTGTTTCCTAGTTCCAGTAGCTAGGAGTTACCAAATGTTACTTCAAGGAGGCTGGGAGCTCTGTTAACTTATGTCCTAAGATGTCTCTAGAGAAGCAGGAAGCACATGGGATGAGGACAACTTAGTCAGTCAGTCTAGATATTAGTAAACTCAGCCACTTATTAGTGGTGTGGATTTGAGCACGTTGTTTACCTGGCTCCTTTGCCTACATGTAAAGTGGGGAATGATTTTAAAAAAGCACACCACTCTTCAGTCTCTTAAGGAATAAATGGCTCCGTTTATGACAGACAATCAGGACAGTGCGTAGCACACAGCAAGATCTTCACGTAGGTTAGATGTCATTACTGCTGTTCTTTTCACTGTTCTCACTCAGTTGATTGTACAACACAGTTGAATTCAACAGGTTGTGTGTGCATCTCTGTCAAGTCTGTGGTCAATATCATCCCCAAATTCAGTCTGCTTTAGCTCTCTGGTATGACTCATTCTAAAGAAAACCACGGGCAGGTATAATAAGTTGTCCCAATAACAAAGTTTTATTCTACAAAAAGCTTTGGGAACAATTTCTAGACCTTTCATAATTTGAATTGATTCCTTTTTGATGGCAATCCTCAGCTTTATCCATAGCAGGGATGGAGGCTGCCTGTTCCAGTCAGCGTGGACACACAGCTCTTTATATCTCTTCAGACTCTACCATCAGACGCTGCCCATGTGTGTCCAGTGTATTCCCATAGTAGTTGCACAAACAAATTTATTCTTTATGTTACATAGAAGTTTGAGTGGACTGGAGACATGGTTCAGGAGGTAAAATCATTTAACACCAAACCTGATGACTGGAGTTTGATGCCCAGAATCTACGTGGTAGAAGGAGAGAAAAGACTGCTACAAATTATCCTCTAACTTCTACCCATGTCCCCTGACATCACACACACACACACACACACACACACACACGCACGCACGCACGCACGCACGCATGCACGCACGCACGCATGCACGCATGCATGCACACAGAGACACACAGACACACACACACTCTCTCCACACACACACACACACACACACACTTTTTAATGGAAGTTTTAGAATAAATATAAAAAGGAGAATGCCCTACCTCAGTATCCAGAGCACATGTCGAGAAGACTCTTGTAGAATGAGAAGCTGGAGTCCTTATTTGTCAGAACCGGTTTCCATTTCAAATAATCTGCTAGTCTCATAAACCCTCACCGTTTTCTGGAAACTACATTTCCCAGGATGTTGGGCAGGACACAGAAACCCTTTTCATATCATGTGAGTCTTCAATTTGCTCTGTTAAATTGGGTCAATGCACTAATGGAAATATCCCTAGACTGAAAATGGGTTCTATGCTCACACAAGGATTTAAAAGGGCCAAGAAACACAGGAGAGCAGAAACACTACTCAAAGCCAAGCCCCACACCTTAAAGGCCCACCCCCAAAGATCCCACACCTTCCAAAAGAACCAGCACAGCCTCAAGTACCAGTAAAAGAAACTCTTCTAAAAATGATCAAGTTCATAACAGAGAGCTGTTATTTCCCCTAACAACTATCATGATAAACCCCATCTAGTCCTAGCACAGGGTCTATCGAGTTATAAAATCTGAACCAAGAGCTGAGTGCTAAGCGAGCTATGAAAAGCTTGGCACCTGGGAGCTCAGGCACTCTCCCATCTTAACAGATTCCTCTGTAATTTTCTTGTCCTATGGAACCGTACCTCCTACTCTGGCAGTCCCTGAATGCAGGACACCAAAGTAACATGGTTAAATAGGGAGCAACTTAAAAACATCATTATCGAGAAATTCAATTTTACCACCAACCCCACCAAAGCCATCTAGAAGATGGCATTTCCTAACACTTAATTTTTGTGCTCTCATGGCCTCCCTTGCCTAGCACAGCTCCAGGGTGGCCACACTGCCAAGTCATTTGGGCGTCTGCTTCCAGATCCTGTTTACTTTCATGTGAGGTCCGTGGGTGGCAAATCCAGAGTGGGAGACTTGGGCCTGATCTGGGCCTTACAGACTTTCTCATGGATGGAGAACAGCCTTGTGTTTAGTGGGACTAGGCAGTGTATGAGGAAATCTGCCAGGCTCGGCCACTTGTCTCTCTGACTTTATCAGGAGCCAGGAGGAAGGCTCTTAGCCAGCACCTTGGCAAAGACAGACACTGCACATAGGCACTCACACACTCACTTATGCATGCTCTCATACTCCCCACCCCCTGGCTCTCCACGCATTACACAGAGATACCCCAAGCCAGGGTTTCTTTTTCAGCCCTCACTAGCCTCCGCTAGACTTGGCTTTTCCAGTGAAAAATGAGCCCTAAAGCCCTAGAGCCTTCTCAGTGATTTACCGAGAACGTTGCTTCCACATGTTTTCCCTGCTGCAGCCAACCCCAAGAGTCAGAGGGAGGAAGAAGAAGAAAATCATAAATGGATAGTCAGATGGGAAACAGATGTCCTGAGCCTCCCCTGGAAGGAAACTCTGGCCCTGAGATTAGAAGTCTGGGGCCCCAAGGAACAGTTCCTGGCTCGACCTGCATTTCCCCACCCCCAACTCTCATTCCACCTGTGTCATCCTGGCCCCCGGCCAAGTAGGTATCTACCTGCCTGGCTCTTTTGTCTCTGATTTTACCAAAACCAGTGAATGATGGGCAATCTCATGCAGGCACATGCTAGATACAGCTACTTCGGTCACGTTGCTGGGATGGTGGAGGGAAGTAAGATGTAGTGTCAAGAGGACACGTCTGTTGAAGGACTGAAGTCTGGTACCGTACACGCTTTGACCTACACCTACCCATAATGTCAGGAGCACATAGTGGAATGATGCCTTTTTCCATAACCAGGGCCAAAAGAGAGAGGAAGAGACCAGGGATGCATGATGCCTTTGATGTCACCCCTGTAATGGCCTGAGCGCCTCCTGTTAGCCCAGCTTCTGAAGATTACACCACCTCCCTGTCGTGTATACTTGGTGCTTGATCCTTTGGGACAATCCAGATGTGAACTATACCAATGCGTCTTCTAAAAAAGCATTAAAAGCCAGGATTGGTGGCTCACCATGTGGTCCCGGGACTCAAGCTGAGAGGAGAGTCACTGAAAGTCTAAGGCCAGCGTAGGGTACAATGGGGAGTAAAACCCATCTCCAAAAGGTTTTAAAAATAATTAAACATGTAGTTTGCACTTAGTAAATAATTAAACATGTAGTTTGCACTTAGTATGTATTCGGCAAAATATAAAACTCCGTGATTACTCAACAAACTAGTCTGCTTTTTTCTTTTGTTTTTTTTTTTTTTAATCAAAATTTAGAACTGCTTGTGGCTGGCAAGTAATCACAAATGTGGTGTCTTGGGTGTTAAAGCAGACACTTCGTCTTTTCCAGACACTCAAACTGGACTCTGGGAGCCCACACAGGCCCTCCAACCTCCCTTATGCCCTATCTCCGCACCAACCACTACATCCTCCAAGTTCTTCTGCTCTTGGATCTAGTGGGTCTCTCTTCTTGTCCCTCATCCAGTCACTTCTGACATAGACTCTTTACAGCCCATGTCAGGCCTCCAACCTTTTCCCACACCCCAAAGTTCGCCTTGTCATTAATGGGTACATTGTTTGTTCAGCACTCAATTCTTTTGAAAGTTTCAACTCACTGTACCGTGGAAAACTAAAATTCCTTAACATCACAGAGCTGTCTGTGCTCTGACTCTTATTTTCCCACCCAATCCCCACCGTGGGTCTTCTCGGTCCAGAGGAGACACATTCTTCTAAGGAAATCTCATACTACAACTGTAGTAGCCCTGTGCTTCATGTTAGGAGCTCCTGTTTGCTGCCTACAGCACACTTCTACTTCTTCAATAGCAGAGAGAGAGAGAGAGAGAGAGAGAGAGAGAGAGAGAGAGAGAGAAAGTGTTTCTGTCTCTCTGTGTTCTCTCTCTGTCTCTCTGTCTCTCTCCCTCCTCTGTGTTTCTCTCTCTGTCTCTCTGTCTCTCTGTCTCTCTGTCTCTCTCTCTCTCTCTCTCTCTCTCTGTGTGTGTGTGTGTGTGTGTGTGTGTGTGTGTGTGTGTGTGTGTGTGAGCTGTTTTACTTTTCAGAGACCCATGTATCCCTTGCTGGTCTCAAACTCCTCACCATATACTTGAGATTGACCCTCATCTTCAGGTCCTCTCGTTGCTACCTCCTAAGTGCTAGGATTCTAGCTGTATGTCACCATGCTTACTTGGTGTGTTGATGAGGACCAAAATCAGGGTTTTGTATTTCCTAGGTGTGCACTCTATCAAACGAGCTACACCAGCTGAGCCTCTACTAAGGGACCTCCCATCACCTCTGCTGTGACTTACAGACTCTCCTCATTCTACCCTTTTCAGTCATTTGTACCCTTCCCCTATCACCATGGATAACAGGGAAAAGTTTCCAGGGACCAGACCTTCCCCGGCTTCAGTTTTTATCTTGGCCTCTTAAAAGAAAACCAAAAATTAAAGCAGATGTGGAAACCAAAATATTAACCTTAATCTAATAAGAATGTATTTATTTGATCGGGGAAGCAGACAAGAGAACTTTCCTCATGATGACACAGAATTTAGCTAACATACTTCCCAGGAAGACTTGGGTAGATTGCATCATATTCCTCCTGGGAGTTCTACACTAGTATGCAAATAGGGGCATGGATTAACAGAAAGGATCATGAATCCATTCAGTAGGACTCATCTTCTGATGTAAAACTCCTTAATGTTCCTCCTTGGAGGGTAGCCAAAGATGGGCAGAGAGGGGCTGGGTTGTTCCAATGATGATTCCTTCTTCCTTAAACAACAAGAGGAAAGAAGGTCTTGTCTTTCTCCTATGAACATGTCTGTATTATCACTTCTGGTACTGTGACAGGACCTTCTCCTTGACACCAACAAGAATAAAGGCAACTTAAATGCAAAAATTACGCTTTTATTACCTAACACAACTATAGTCAAATAATTTCAATACAACACAAAGTAGGTGGTCAAGATCTTCGCTCAGTGAGGAAGAGTAAAGTACCAAGTTCTGTTTGCTTGACAAGGAGCTAATAGATCAGAAATAGAAGAAAAGAGCAGCTCTCTGCTCCCAGACCCTGTGAGAGAGAGACCCAACCGCCTGGTCAGGTGGGCACTCCTGAGGCTGCAGAGCGGAAGAGACCACCAACACTGCTCACCCCTGCCCACATCCCTGGCCCAAGAGGAAACCATATAAGGCCTCTGGGCTCCCGTGGGGGAGGGCCCAGGAGCGGCAGGACCCCTGCCTGAGACACCGCCGGAACCTGAAAGAAACAGACCGGATAAACAGTTCTCTGCACCCAAATCCCGTGGGAGGGAGAGCTAAACCTTCAGAGAGGCAGACAAGCCTGGGAAACCAGAAGAGACTGCTCTCTGCACACACATCTCAGACTCCAGAGGAAAAAGCCAAAGACCATCTGGAACCCTGGTGCACTGAAGCTCCCGGAAGGGGCGGCACAGGTCTTCCTGGTTGCTGCCGCTGCAGAGAGCCCGTGGGCAGCACCCCACGAGCGAACTTGAGCCTCGGGACCACAGGTAAGACCAACTTTTCTGCTGCAAGAAAGCTGCCTGGTGAACTCAAGACACAGGCCCACAGGAACAGCTGAAGACCTGTAGAGAGGAAAAACTACACGCCCGAAAGCAGAACACTCTGTTCCCATAACTGGGTGAAAGAAAACAGGAAAACAGGTCTACAGCACTCCTTTCACACAGGCTTATAGGACAGTCTAGCCACTGTCAGAAATAGCAGAACAAAGTAACACTAGAGATAATCTGATGGCGAGAGGCAAGCGCAGGAACACAAGCAACAGAAACCAAGACTACTTGGCATCATCGGAGCCCAATTCTCCCACCAAAACAAACATGGAATATCCAAACAGACCAGAAAAGCAAGATCTAGTTTCAAAATCATATTTGATCATGATGCTGGAGGACTTCAAGAAAGATGTGAAGAACTCCCTTAGGGAAACACAGGAAAATATTAATAAACAAGTAGAAGCCTACAGAGAGGAATCGCAAAAATCCCTGAAAGAATTCCAGGAAAACACAATCAAACAGTTGAAGGAATTAAAAATGGAAATAGAAGCAATCAAGAAAGAACACATGAAAACAACCCTGGATATAGAAAACCAAAAGAAGAGACAAGGAGCTGTAGATACAAGCTTCACCAACAGAATACAAGAGATGGAAGAGAGAATCTCAGGAGCAGAAGATTCCATAGAAATCATTGACTCAACTGTCAAAGATAATGTAAAGCGGAAAAAGCTACTGGTCCAAAACATACAGGAAATCCAGGACTCAATGAGAAGATCAAACCTAAGGATAATAGGTATAGAAGAGAGTGAAGACTCCCAGCTCAAAGGACCAGTAAATATCTTCAACAAAATCATAGAAGAAAACTTCCCTAATCTAAAAAAAGAGATACCCATAGGCATACAAGAAGCCTACAGAACTCCAAATAGATTGGACCAGAAAAGAAACACCTCCCGTCACATAATAGTCAAAACACCAAACGCACAAAATAAAGAAAGAATATTAAAAGCAGTAAGGGAAAAAGGTCAAGTAACATATAAAGGCAGACCTATCAGAATCACACCAGACTTCTCGCCAGAAACTATGAAGGCCAGAAGATCCTGGACTGATGTCATACAGACCCTAAGAGAACACAAATGCCAGCCCAGGTTACTGTATCCTGCAAAACTCTCAATTAACATAGATGGAGAAACCAAGATATTCCATGACAAAACCAAATTTACACAATATCTTTCTACAAATCCAGCACTACAAAGGATAATAAATGGTAAAGCCCAACATAAGGAGGCAAGCTATAACCTAGAAGAAGCAAGAAACTAATCGTCTTGGCAACAAAACAAAGAGAATGAAAGCACACAAACATAACCTCACATCCAAATATGAATATAAAGGGAAACAATAATCACTATTCCTTAATATCTCTCAATATCAATGGCCTCAACTCCCCAATAAAAAGACATAGATTAACAAACTGGATACGCAATGAGGACCCTGCATTCTGCTGCCTACAGGAAACACACCTCAGAGACAAAGACAGACATTACCTCAGAGTGAAAGGCTGGAAAACAATTTTCCAAGCAAATGGTCAGAAGAAGCAAGCTGGAGTAGCCATTCTAATATCAAATAAAATCAATTTTCAATTAAAAGTCATCAAAAAAGATAAGGAAGGACACTTCATATTCATCAAAGGAAAAATCCACCAAGATGAACTCTCAATCCTAAATATCTATGCCCCAAATACAAGGGCACCTACATACATAAAAGAAACCTGGGGCTGGGGATTTAGCTCAGTGGTAGAGCGCTTACCTAGGAAGCCCAAGGCCCTGGGTTCGGTCCCCAGCTCCGAAAAAAAGAACCAAAAAAAAAAAAAAAAGAAAAGAAACCTTACTAAAGCTCAAAACACACATTGCACCTCACACAATAATAGTGGGAGATTTCAACACCCCACTCTCATCAATGGACAGATCATGGAAACAGAAATTGAACAGAGATGTAGACAGACTAAGAGAAGTCATGAGCCAAATGGACTTAACGGATATTTATAGAACATTCTATCTTAAAGCAAAAGGATATACCTTCTTCTCAGCTCCTCATGGTACTTTCTCCAAAATTGACCATATAATTGGTCAAAAAACGGGCCTCAACAGGTACAGAAAGATAGAAATAATCCCATGCGTGCTATCGGACCACCACGGCCTAAAACTGGTCTTCAATAACAATCAAGGAAGAATGCCCACATACACTTGGAAATTGAACAATGCTCTACTCAATGATAACCTGGTCAAGGAAGAAATAAAGAAAGAAATTAAAAACTTTTTAGAATTTAATGAAAATGAAGGTACAACATACCCAAACTTATGGGACACAATGAAAGCTGTGCTAAGAGGAAAACTCATAGCGCTGAGTGCCTGCAGAAAGAAACAGGAAAGAGCATATGTCAGCAGCTTGGCAGCACACCTAAAAGCTCTAGAACAAAAAGAAGCACATACACCCAGGAGGAGTAGAAGGCAGGAAATAATCAAACTCAGAGCTGAAATCAACCAAGTAGAAACAAAAAGGACCATAGAACGAATCAACAGAACCAAAAGTTGGTTCTTTGAGAAAATCAACAAGATAGATAAACCCTTAGCCAGACTAACGAGAGGACACAGAGAGTGCGTCCAAATTAACAAAATCAGAAATGAAAAGGGAGACATAACAACAGATTCAGAGGAAATTCAAAAAATCATCAGATCTTACTATAAAAACCTATATACAACAAAACTTGAAAATCTTCAGGAAATGGATAATTTCCTAGACAGATACCAGGTACCGAAGTTAAATCAGGAACAGATAAACCAGTTGAACAACCCCATAACTCCTAAGGAAATAGAAGCAGTCATTAAAGGTCTCCCAACCAAAAAGAGCCCAGGTCCAGACGGGTTTAGTGCAGAATTCTACCAAACCTTCATAGAAGACCTCATACCAATATTATCCAAACTATTCCACAAAATTGAAACAGATGGATCACTACCGAATACCTTCTACGAAGCCACAATTACTCTTATACCTAAACCACACAAAGACACAACAAAGAAAGAGAACTTCAGACCAATTTCCCTTATGAATATCGATGCAAAAATACTCAACAAAATTCTGGCAAACCGAATCCAAGAGCACATCAAAACAATCATCCACCATGACCAAGTAGGCTTCATCCCAGGCATGCAGGGATGGTTTAATATACGGAAAACCATCAACGTGATCAATTATATAAACAAACTGAAAGAACAAAACCACATGATCATTTCATTAGACGCTGAGAAAGCATTTGACAAAATTCAACACCCCTTCATGATAAAAGTCCTGGAGAGAATAGGAATTCAAGGCCCATACCTGAACATAGTAAAAGCCATATACAGCAAACCAGTTGCTAACATTAAACTAAATGGAGAGAAACTCGAAGCAATCCCACTAAAATCAGGGACTAGACAAGGCTGCCCACTCTCTCCCTACTTATTCAATATAGTTCTTGAAGTTCTAGCCAGAGCAATCAGACAACAAAAGGAGGTCAAGGGGATACAGATCGGAAAAGAAGAAGTCAAAATATCATTGTTTGCAGATGATATGATAGTGTATTTAAGTGATCCCAAAAGTTCCACCAGAGAACTACTAAAGCTGATGAACAACTTCAGCAAAGTGGCTGGGTATAAAATTAACTCAAATAAATCAGTAGCCTTCCTCTACACAAAAGAGAAACAAGCCGAGAAAGAAATTAGGGAAACGACACCCTTCATAATAGACCCAAATAATATAAAGTACCTCGGTGTGACTTTAACCAAGCAAGTAAAAGATCTGTACAATAAGAACTACAAGACACTGAAGAAGGAAATTGAAGAAGACCTCAGAAGATGGAAAGATCTCCCATGCTCATGGATTGGCAGGATTAATATAGTAAAAATGGCCATTTTACCAAAAGCAATCTACAGATTCAATGCAATCCCCATCAAAATACCAATCCAATTCTTCAAAGAGTTAGACAGAACAATTTGCAAATTCATCTGGAATAACAAAAAACCCAGGATAGCTAAAGCTATCCTCAACAATAAAAGGACTTCAGGGGGAATCACTATCCCTGAACTCAAGCAGTATTACAGAGCAATAGTGATAAAAACTGCATGGTATTGGTACAGAGACAGACAGATTGACCAATGGAATAGAATTGAAGACCCAGAAATGAACCCACACACCTATGGTCACTTGATTTTTGACAAAGGAGCCAAAACCATCAAATGGAAAAAAGATAGCATTTTCAGCAAATGGTGCTGGTTCAACTGGAGGTCAACATGTAGAAGAATGCAGATCGATCCATGCTTATCACCCTGTACAAAGCTTAAGTCCAAGTGGATCAAGGACCTCCACATCAAACCAGACACACTCAAACTAATAGAAGAAAAACTAGGGAAGCATCTGGAACACATGGGCACTGGAAAAAATTTCCTAAACAAAACACCAATGGCTTACGCTCTAAGATCAAGAATCGACAAATGGGATCTCATAAAACTACAAAGCTTCTGTAAGGAAAAAGGACACGGTGGTTAGGACAAAACGGCAACCAACAGATTGGGAAAAGATCTTTACCAATCCTACAACAGATAGAGGCCTTATATCCAAAATATACAAAGAACTCAAGAAGTTAGACCGCAGGGAAACAAATAACCCTATTAAAAAATGGGGTTCAGAGCTAAACAAAGAATTCACAGCTGAGGAATGCCGAATGGCTGAGAAACACCTAAAGAAATGTTCAACATCTTTAGTCATAAGGGAAATGCAAATCAAAACAACCCTGAGATTTCACCTCACACCAGTGAGAATGGCTAAGATCAAAAACTCAGGGGACAACAGATGCTGGCGAGGATGTGGAGGAAGAGGAACACTCCTCCATTGTTGGTGGGATTGCAAACTGGTACAACCATTCTGGAAATCAGTCTGGAGAATCCTCAGAAAATTGGACATTGAACTGCCTGAGGATCCAGCTATACCTCTCTTGGGCATATACCCAAAAGATGCCCCAACATATAAAAAAGACACGTGCTCCACTATGTTCATTGCAGCCTTATTTATAATAGCCAGAAGCTGGAAAGAACCCAGATGCCCTTCAACAGAGGAATGGATACAGAAAATGTGGTACATCTACACAATGGAATATTACTCAGCTATCAAAAACAACGACTTTATGAAATTCGTAGGCAAATGGTTGGAACTGGAAAACATCATCCTGAGTGAGCTAACCCAATCACAGAAAGACATACATGGTATGCACTCATTGATAGGTGGCTATTAGCCCAAATGCTTGAATTACCCTAGATGCCTAGAGCAAATGAAACTCAAGACGGATGATCAAAATGTGAATGCTTCACTCCTTCTTTAAAAGGGGAACAAGAATACCCTTGGCAGTGAAGAGAGAGGCAAAGATTAAAACAGAGACTGAAGGAACACCCATTCAGAGTCTGCCCCACATGTGGCCCATACATATATAGCCACCCAATTAGACAAGATGGATGAAGCAAAGAAGTGCAGACCGACAGGAGCCGGATGTAGATCGCTCCTAAGAGACACAGCCAGAATACAGCAAATACAGAGGCGAATGCCAGCAGCAAACCACTGAACTGAGAATAGGTCCCCCGTTGAAGGAATCAGAGAAAGAACTGGAAGAGCTTGAAGGGGCTCGAGACTCCATATGTACAACAATGCCAAGCAACCAGAGCTTCCAGGGACTAAGCCCCTACCCAAAGACTATACATGGACTGACCCTGGACTCTGACCTCATAGGTAGCAATGCATATCCTAGTAAGAGCACCAGTGGAAGGGGAAGCCCTGGGTCCTGCTAAGACTGAACCCCCAGTGAACTAGACTGGTGGGGGGAGGGCGGCAATGGGGGGAGGGTTGGGAGGGGAACACCCATAAGGAAGGGGAGGGGGGAGGGGTATGTTTGCCCGGATACCGGGAAAGGGAATAACACTTGAAATGTATATAAGAAATACTCAAGTTAATAAAAAAAAAAAAAAAGAAAGAAAGAAATAGAAGAAAAGTAAAGACCCAGGGAAGGAGATGCATAAGAAAGTATGCTTGGGCAAGGTGTTGGCAAAGGAGCAAATTCTTACCACACAGAGAGAAGTGAGCTCAGGCTACACCATCCTTGCACACAAAGGAGACACTTTCTATAGTCTAGGCCAATGGTGGCTGCAGTTTCAGAGACCTGGAAGCATGCGACTGTGTAGCAAGTGACTAGGTAAAGGGACTTCTTCATGAAAGGAGTTCACAATGTGAGGGAAGAGGCAGATTGACCCTGGTGTTTTTGTTTTTGTAGTTGTTATTGCTATTGTTGGGTTTTGGGGGGTTCTTGCTTGTTTTGGTTTTTTGGGTTTTTTGAGGAGTTTGTTGTTTGCTTTTATTTATTTTTTTTGACTGAGAACAGTTCACTAAGACCACCAGAAAGCCAACCAGCCAGAAGAGTGACTTTACTTGAGCTTAAATTTTTCCTTGAGTTTACTTTGTTAATGCAGTAGAAATGATATTTCAAGCTAACAGGAAACCTCTCGAGGCCTGTGCACTGACTCGTCATGGCCCCAAAATCGTGCCCAGTAAGAGCATTCAGACTCATATCAGGAGAGACACTTGCTGTTGCTGTCACTAAGGCAACAAGGAGCTAGAGGCTGTAAGTCTGAACATCATGGGGAATCCCTGGTTGCCTGCTTGGGTGATGAAGACTTTATGTCTGGGACAGCAGCACAAATTTCCACTCAGAGGGAAGTCAAGAAGGTGGAGCACTTCCTTTCTCATCTGTTATATTTTCATTTTTACCTTTTTTTCCACAATAGTGTAAAATGAAATTTACAACACAAAATGAAACCTTATTTACTCCCCTCCCTGGGGGCATCTGTTAACTCTCAAGTTCACCAAAATAGTGCTAAATATAACCAAATACTGAGTCCTGATACCATTTGCATTTCTTTCTATGATGGTTGAGTTTTGTACATTGTGTCATAGTCACATCCAGAATTTTTCTCCTAAAGCCTCCTTTTGGGGGAACAAAGAGGAGCCCATAGATAGTCATAGTCCACATTTCTGCTGTGGTCATTCCTATGTTTTCCTAAGAAGGTATCTGTCCCACCAAATCCATTTGCAATTGGAGATAGAATATTAGTGGAGTAAATATGAAATCAGAACTTGAGTGAAGAGCCCCCATTGTTGTCATCATCTGGAAGAAATAACGGAAATGGACAGAGAGCAAAGTGGGGAAAAGGATGCCATGTGCATTGATGAAAACCCACAGGAGACTAGACAGAGCAAGGGAGGGAAAGCAGGAGCCATGTTTACGTCTCAACATCTGTGTCACTATTATCGCAAGACTTATGCTTCTGGGCCTCGAGAATTCATAGCCCATAGAGGAAAACTTACTACTGCTACATTTTCCTGAAGCAATGCCACTTCTGTGTTCTGAATCCTTGCAACCACAGAAATTTTAGATCTCAAAAAAGTTTCCTTTCTGCAATAGATGGAGACTATTAGAGAGTCATAACTGTTCAAAACAACAGTGATGACGGGGTGCTGAAATCCAGTTGTTACTGCTGCCACCCAATTCCTACATCAAAGTTCAGATGTCCTGACAGAAGTGGGAGTGGGCAGAAAGACGGTGATAGCCAGAGGACAAGTATGCTTGTTTCAAGGTATACTTGCAGATATGACGGAGAAGTCACACCCATGAAGTCTCACCATTCTGTTTGCCTAAACAAGATCTACATAATAACAATACAAGCTGACATGCAAGCATGGATAGCCATAGAAATTGGACAAGGTCCATGGCTAAAGAGCTGCAGACTAGCAATGGCTACTGAGAGCAGAAGGTGTTTTCTCTGAGCATGATCTCCTTACCAGGTTATCCATTCCCGAGTGCTTAGCCCCAAATACATACATACAAGCAACACTAAAGAGACTCAGTAGTGTGTGCATGTGTACATGTGTGTGTGAGTGTGTGCCCATGCACATCTGTGCATTAAAATAGTAATTTTAAAGTAAGTCATGAGTATGAAAGGGACATGTTAGGGGACTGGACACATTGGAGTGGAGAAGGGATAATATGATATAAATAGAGGACACAGCATGAGATGCTAACAAAAAAGATTCACGTTAATGACTTAGTAAGTGTTTCTATTGCTGTGAGAAAACAACAGGGCCAAAAGCAAGTTGGGGAGTAAAGGATTTATTTCTACCTCATAGCCTGAGGCTATGAGGGAACTCGAAGCAGGAACCTGGGGCAAAAACTGGAGCAGCAATCATGGAGGAATGCTGTCATGACTTCTTCCTCATGGCTTGCTCTTCCTGATTTCTTATACAACTTAGGATCACCTATCTAGGGTTGGAACCACCCATATCAATCACCCACTACTCGCTACCCAGTGAGTTTCGCCCATCCACACTAACCATCAATCAAGAAAATATACTTCTTACCCAAGCCTGGGAGGGGAATTCTCTTAATTGAGGTTCTGTTTTCCAGAACGACTCTAGCTTAGGTCAAGTTGGCATAAACCTAGCCAGCCCAGTTGCTGACATACAAAAAAGCTAGGACAAAAATGCCAAATGCTTATGAAATATGTGTTCTCCTCTTGAAAGGTGGTGCCAGCTATTACACTCTGAGACCACCCAAACTTAGAACAAAGCAGTCATGCCTGTAAAAAGGGGGGCAGGACAGGGGTAGAGTTTAAAAATGTGGTGTTCAACTTTAGGAAGTAAAAGACATAATATTAATCCACCTCCAAAATTTTATTTATCTAAATATTCCTGTAGAAAGACTTGGATCATGTAACGGGTTAGAAGAAAGAAATTAACTTAGTAACATCTGCTCGCATACACCCTGGGTAGAAATGGAGAACATTTGAGGATAAAATACCGCAATGAGCATGAAGATTGTCGGGTACATGACCTTTGACCCAGTAGAGTAGTCAGTGCAGGAAATAACCTCTGCTCTGAACAGTGCCTTCCCACTTAGAGGAGAAGCCTGCCGTTCTGGGGGGTAGATGTCTTTTCCCAGACACAGACGTACGGTTGGGGTTGAGCACTAAGACCTTTCCTTGGGACTTTTAAACTGTCACCAAGAGAGGGAGAGTCATGCTCTTGCTATGCAGCTGTACCCATGATGCATGAACTGTGACTGCCCTGAGGCCACGTGGCCTGTCATTTGTAACAAGAACGACATTGGAAGTGAGCCTGCAGGGAGAAGAAAGAGCGGGACAGAATCTCAAAAGCAGAAACAAAAAGTAGAAAGGAAGGCTCCGTGGCTTTCCAGTCCCGAGGTTTGGAGCTTCCACAGGCCAGCTGCCTTCTTACACAATACAGGGGTGGGCTCCTCGGCTCTGAATCCTCCAAGTTACTCCTTTACTCTAGAAGAACACTAGCTATTTCTTACTACTTACTTACTTTTATGATTTAGCCTCAGGTGGATACAGACATTCAAATTTATGTCTGTAAAGTATGTATGTTTGTATGTATGTATGTATGTATTTATGTATGTGTGAGTGTATGAGTGTACAAACAAAGTATCTATGTAAAGAAAATATACAACATGGAGTTGGAATGTGGCTGCCAACCATCAGGTACCTGACACTGTGGATTCACTAAATCCTAACAGCACCAACAGGTTATTACTACTGCTAGTACATTTTTACTTAATATTTAGTTTGCACTGAAAGGTCTCATGCTTTGCTCACCGCACCTCAACATAACCCTCATGGAGCCCACACTAAGGGTGTTTTATTTTAAGATGATCGTGTAAGGGTTGGTGCTTTTCAAGTAGCAGAAATAAAAAGAAAAATCTAACTCTCACTCTTTTGATTTTTACCAGCAGAGCCAAGTCTTATACATGGAAATGTTCAAGAGAGTCACCCAGCAAGTGTAGCTTGAGACATGTAATGTAAGCCGAATGCTCAGAGATCCTTTTCTCACTGCTGAATTTGACAGAAAGCATCAGATAGGAAACACCTAGGTCAAGTTTAGGTCAAGTTATTTATGACATGAAAACGAAAGGAAACATGATTTTCAACAAATTCTACATAAGTTATTAGCCCAGACTGGATGCAGCTTGACTACAGGCACAAAGATGTGGTTTAGCTCTCTGTAAATAACAGCATATAGCCAAGATGATTTTGGTTGTTACAAAGTTTCCCTTCTTGGTTAAAGGGAAGCTTGGTGACTAACTTGGACCCCTTTCTTCCCCTGCCCTGGGCTGCTTCCCCGCCCATGGGGATCATTGCCACCCAACTTAAGACCATTTCCTTGACTAAGCCCTTACTACTTGTGAAAGGTTTGAGGCAAGGACCCAAAAGCAAGGCAGATTTTTCATTCTCATAAGCTTGTGTGCAAATCTGAGCAAATGCTGGCATGGTAACAGTTCTCCCAGAACTAAGAACACAGCCCGTGACTGTATTGACTTTGGGAATGCCAAAACTCAGAGCTAGAAGCGTTCAGTTCTTAGAATTTTCTAACTGCATGAAAGCATAAGATCTTCCTCATTGCCCTAAAATTGCTACTCAGTATATAGTTGCCATTATTTATTATAAAGGTCATTCTATCAGCTGAGGCTAGATTTATAAACCATCATACTTATTGATTTTCCAAAACTCTTTGTTTGTTGCTGTTATTTTTGCACTCGAGTGGCTGATACAAATACCATACAAATAAGATGATATCACATTACAGGCTGTACACCTCACTACTCTAAGAAAAATAAATGTAATAGTTTACTATCATCACATTAAATGAGTGTATTTCCTTTCATTGCTAGGTACCAGCCTAGTGCCACTGTTTTTTGATGGTATATCGAATAAGACAAGCTCATCACCAAGAGTCTACCATAGTTTGGATTGTACAGGCCATATCTGAAAATTATCAATAGCTTTATTTACTGTAATAAAAGAAAAAAGGGAAATGGAAGGAACGAGTGCCAGTTATTATGTGCATATTGTGTGTTTATGATAAGAATCTTGGAGAATATTTCTAGAACTGAGATGGCTGTAGGGTACCGACTCATCATCTAAAACTGACTTTATGCTTATATCCTACTTGTGAATAAAAAGCAATATATTCCAAAGTTCTATGTATAGTGCTACCACAAAACATAAAGAATATAATCATAAGCAAAATGCCCAGGAATTCACACTGAAAAGAGTAAAATATTCCTCTGAAAACTTCAAAGAGAAGAATAGATGGTAAGGTAAGCCATGTTTGCGGGTGACAAGAACAAATATTGCAAAGATAGTGATTCCAGACCAATCGGTAGATCTACTGCTCTGCTCAACCAAATCCCACTGTGGAGATTTCTACACAATCTAAAATTAGTGTGAAGGAAAAGGAACAAAGCCATGCTCACTTTCAAAGGAAACCATGCACAGAAAGGTCAGGCTTACCCTGTCTACTCGTGGACTAGGGTAAACAATGTGGTTTGGAGATGGTGGCAAGTCCTTGAGAGGATCATGTAGGTGAATGGACTCGAATAAAATTCAGGGCTCAGAAATAGACCCATATTTTTCCAAATGTACTTTGATGAGTATTCCAAAGCAATAAGATGGGAAATTCATTTCAACAAATAATAGGTCAACTATCAAACATAACTGCAAAAAGTTAAGTTTGGCCAGCATCCGGTGGCAGGACAGAACTCAAATGAATCCCAGACCTGAATGGAAAACAGAACACTACCAAATTTATTTTTACTAAACAAAGGGCAAGTTTGGGGTTAGAGAAAATTTCTGACACAACACCAAAAATCTAAGCCATAGAAGGGGGGAAAGTAGTTACTCCCCACCCCCAAATCTATTCCTCAAAAGACACCATTGTGAAAATGAGAGGTAGGCTGACACAGGATACTCTGACACTGGGCTGCGTGTCTGCGGTTCTCATTTGTTGCAGGTTGAGACAAGAGTATTATGATTTTAAGGCCACCCTGGGCAACAATTATCAGACTGGTGTGTGTGTGTGTGTGTGTGTGTGTGTGTGTATGTGTGTGTGTGTGTGTGGTGTGTGTGTGCGCGCGCGAGGGGGAGGAGAGGGAGAGGGGGAGAGAGAGAGGGAGAGGGAGAAGGAATTCAGTTCAGAACATATTCAACCTCTTATATTTGATCAAAATGAACAAACAAAATCTGTAATAACAACATAAGTCTAATTCAAAAATGCCTCAAGGACTTCAAAACTTAGAGGATGACAAACACGATCAAATCAAAAATGGTAGAAGACTTAGGAACTGTATTAGTCAGCTGTGTGTTGCTACAACGAAATTCCTAATGCACTTCATTGTGAAGAGAAACGATTTGTTTAATTCACCATTCTGCAAGTCCAAGATTAGGCAACCCCACGGCTTTTGTCATCTGGTGACGCAGTGAGTGCATCCTAGCAGGAGCCTGGGACGGAGCAGCTTCGAGTCAGGGAACAACAGTAAGAATGGGAACTGGGAAGACACGGCACCTTTCAGAGACATCTCACAGGCCTCGCCTCCCTAAACCAACCTGCTACCAAGCCTTCAATATGGGGACCTATTGAGAACACTCATCCAAACCATAGCAGACAGAAGAATACTTGCAAATCTCCCACCAGTTTCTAAAGAAATGTCAACTAGCATTAGTCATTGGGGAGATGGAACTTAAAACCACAAAGTTTTCCCATCATTTTCATTAGGGTGCCTAAATGAAAGCAGGTCTTATCAGTGTTAGCAAGGCAAAGAGACAAGTGGAGCTCTCAAACATTGCTGGTCACAATGTAGCTTAGACCATCCATAGAAAAGGGCTTAAAGCTTCTTAAAAGACAACTGTACAGTCCTGCTCGTGAATGGCACAACTTGTTTATAACAACAACAACAAAAAAGACAAATCCCAACACAGAAATATCCTATAAGTTAGCCCCTCAAAATAGTCATTGTCATCAAAAACAAGAAAACCAGCTCGTTTAGCAGGCAAAAGTGCTTGCAGCCAAGCCTGACATCTTAAGTTCGATTCCCCAAGATTCACAAGGTGGAAAAAGAGAACCATCTACTCCATGTTGTCCTACTCACCTGCTGTGCCACACATGTGCCCTCTCAGTCACATGAATAAATTGTTAAGAATTTAAACTGGAGAATCCTAAGCAATTAGCACCACTATGAGAAGGTAGGGGAACAGGCAATGAGGTGATCTAGCTAGGAACCTGGGACAAAAAAGAACATTAAGTGAAAACTGAGGATAGAACATCTCAGGTATCAATAATGTATCAGCATTGGTTCATTAATTATTGATTCATAAGAGGGTAAATAACTGGTTATAAAAGAAAAAGATGTGTGGGCTATTAGTACTATCATTCATCTTTCATATAAGATTTAAAATTATTCCAAAAAATGAAAAATCAATGTAATAACATAAGCTGAAATTTCTGCACATACCTGCACATACACATGCACATAAGCTACACACATACTTACACAGTATTAGCAAATAAGTAAACATATAAGTAGTTGCTGTATAGCCACCCAAATGATGAAAAGAGCAAACTGTGGGTAGGATAGTATTAGCTGTTCTAATGCAAGTGCATCTCACATCATCACACTAAGGGAAAGCAGAAGACTGAATGGTGCAAAATTAACTTATACAAATTCCTTGATCATTCAAAGCCCTCCCCTTTCAGAAGCCAGATGATGAGTTGCTGAATACAGGTGAGGAGGAGAATCTGGAGAATGGGAGTGGGGGGTGGCTAATTGCATCGGGCTCACACAAACTCTGGGATCGTGGGTGTCCTTAGCTTTAGTATAGTAGAGTGAAGGCTGCAGAGTTTACACTGAGCCAGACCCTACCGAAGGGCAATTATAATTTGTACGTTTTGTTGCATGTTAAATATACTTCAATGTAGTGCCTTGGTTTTTACTTTAAAGGAAGCAAAAAAGAAAAAAGCTGTTTAGATGCAAAGCAATGATGGAAAGGTGCCCGTGCTTGCTTTCGTGACAGCGACTTTGACCCTTACTCTTTGTATGTCATTCTAAGTCTAGAGCAGTGGAAGACAAAGTAAAATTCAGAATTAAGTAGGATCATTTAGAACCATTCTTAAACAAGGGAGGGGGAAATCCGTGCTCTCCATTGTAAACAGAGGATCGTCTGAGATCCACGGTCTGTAAACAATTTACTTTGAGAAATTACTTTTTTCCTTGTAGTGGTTATGAGTTTCCTGGCCATTCACGTTCTAATCCCATGACCTCAAAAGTCAGGAAAATAAGAGCATATTTTGTTGCTACTGGGAATAGAGAAGTTTGTGGCCCCGGGATGACTCAGGCTTGTGGTCCTGATTTTGTTAGCACAGGACATGAAGCAGTTTAGCTCATTGGCCAGTGGAAACATTACAAAGGAACTGGACTGAGGCAAAACTATGGTAAATCTCAGCTGTGCATGTGTGTGAAATGTATAACTAACCCAGCTTTCATGAATGTGAAAGCTAGCCCACCACCACTGTCGATATAAACATTTAATCAACTCCAAAGGCTTGACTTTTGTCATCTTTAACTCCTCCATGGTCTTTTTGCATTTCATCATCATCATCATCATCATCATCATCATCATCATCATCATCATCATCATCATCGTGTTGTGGATGGGAGAAGTGGAAGGGACCCTTGCCATGACATGGGTCCTGTGGAGGACAGAGGCCAACTCTGTGATGTCATTTCTCTCCTTCTGTCTTTAGATGGGTTCAGGGTTGCCAGGTTGGTGATTTTACCCACAAGGCCATTTTGCTGTTGAGTTTTATTTTTCAGCAATCCAATATCACCCACTTTGTTTTGAGGAGGTGGACCCCTTTGTGTCCAATATGGCCCTGTATATACCTGGCTCTTCAATGTCTTCTATTTACTCCATGTTACTTTTCCCCATCTGTCTGGTTGTGGTTCTGTTTCAATCGGTTTTCACTAACATCATCGTGCTGAACAGTTCACGCGTACTGTCAAACCCTAATTAGAGCCCACCCTGTGCTTGATGCTGGAACTCTGTGCTCCTGTTTCTATACATGTTACTTCCGCCTGTGTAATAAGCCTAAACTGCCTGCTCTCCTGTTTGCTTTAAACAACCTGTTGTCTTTTAAAGGGATTTAAGTACGAAGAAAATGTTTACTTAAATAATCGCTGTTTCCAAGGCTCTTATTCCTCATGTATATCCTCACTCCCATCTGCTGTCAATCTTTGCCTGAAGGACAGCCTTTACAGTTTCCTACTGTGCCTGCCTGCCAATGCTGAAGTCTTTCAACAATCACCACCCGAATCAGCCTTCCTTTTAGTTTTTGAGAGATATTTTCACAAGATACAGAATTCCAAATTGATATCTTCTCACTGTTATTGTTGTACACTCTTTCCTTGCTGACTTGTTTCTGCTGAGAAATTATTCTCCTAGCCTCTGTATATGACGTACCTTTTTCTATAGCTAAGCATGTACTTGTGCATGTGTGCCACAGAGCCCTTGTGGAGTTCAGAGTTTTGCTCTGTGAGGTTGGTTCACCTTTATGTGAGTCCTGAGGATCAAACTTAGGCTGTTAGGCCTATACAGCAAGTACCTTCACCCTCTGAGCCCCTATGTGATACTTTTGTTTTTTGTTTTACTTTTGATTTTACATTTATTTATTCTAGAGATTGGGAGATAGCATACATGTGCTTGAGAGCACATGCAGATGTCAGAGAACAACTTGGAGCCACTCTTTCTTTTTTTCTGTCAGTCTTGGAAAACAAACTCCGGTCACTTGGCTTGAGACCAAGCACCCTTGTCCACTGAGCCATCTTCCTGCCCCCCCCCTTTTGATTCATTGGTTGGTTGGTTGGTTGGTTGGTTAGTTGACTGGTTGGTTGGTTGATTGGTTGGTTGGTTGGTTGGTTGGTTGGCTGGTTGGTTGGTTGGTTGGTTGACTGGTTGGTTGGTTGGTTGACTGGTTGGTTGGTTGACTGGTTGGTTGGTTGATTGGTTGGGTTTTTGTTTGTTTGCTTTTGCTTTTGTTATGTTTTCAAGAGAGGTTTCTCTGTATAACCCTGGATACTCTGGAACATTTGCTGTAAACCAGGATAGTCTACAAGTCAGAGAGCCACCTGCCTCTGCCTCCAAGTACTGGGATTAAAACTGTGCATCACCCCTACACAGCTTCTTAAACACACAGAGTTACTGAAATCTTTTGATGACTTTATTGCTAACACTTCATTTGTGGCATTTCTCAGAAGTTTTTAGGTATGTCATGCAATGTGGACTTTCTGGATATTTTTCATTCCTAAAAATATTCCTGAGTTTACATGGACACAGTGTGGCTTCTTTGGATCTTGTTTTGAAGATAATAGAACCAGAATGGAATGACACTGGTTGGGAGCTAATTTCACTCCACTACTGATGCAGAACCTTTCCACACTTTCTCCAGTGAGGTGTGACTTGTGCAGTCCGTGAGCAGGCCAAATAGCCTTTGAGAACAGCACTCACTCACTGTCAGACTGTAGGAGGTAGATCTGGGGACTTGTGGAGTGTCCCTTATACCAACATACTTATCAAAACACATCAAGCTGGTGGACTTGTTGCTTTTAGGTCCTTTTGATGGTAGAGAGATCACATCATAGAAGGCAAAATAAAAAGTCACTCACTCACCTTCTGGTTGACAAAGAAAACAGAACAACAGGATAAAACCAGGAACCCCAAATCTCTCAGGGTGGTCCATTTCCAATGTCCTAAAACTCGCTACCGGAGGTTATACCACCTCCCAGTTGTAGATATGAAGCCACTGAAATGTGACCTTTAGAAAACATTTATGACTCAAATTGTACTATTTGTCTTCTTAATTGCATATATTTAATGAAACTACTTTATTTTATTTAATGAATCTACCTTATAGAGTGGATGTAAGAGAGAAAGCTAATATGTAATGAGCATTTGCTATTAAATTTTAAAGTTTGCTTTATTACATTATCTTATTTGGGCAACATATCGACTCTGTAAATTTAAGTACCACCTCCTTGTCTGCAAGAGGAAAATGGTAGGAAAATGGTAGGTTCTGTGTATCAAGCTAGCCCAGTTTGCTCTTAGGGCGGAGACACTGGCATTACTATGTTATTGGTAACTAAGGCTTCATTCTTTAAATAGGCAGAGTCCTAATGCCTGTGCCATGGGCTACAAGGATTTCATCTGAGCCTGAAGGAAGACTGATACAAAAAGAGAGACTCAGACAAAATGGGAAAGAGTGAGGCTCCTGCAGGCCAAGTGTAGTAAGTGAGGAATGTGCGGCTACTTGCGTATACCCTGGAGGCAGGTTGTAAAAACAAGGGTTACTTTGTCCTCAGATATGGGAACAATGTGGGAGACCAGGGTCAAGGATGTCAGGTTACAGAATGGAGTGAACATCTTGCCTTTATCAGCCCCTCTAGTTCGGGCAAGTCTGGCTCACAGGTCGGTCACTTTTCTGGCAAAGACTGTGGGTCTTTGGGAGGGGGGTTCACCCACAGAGCACCGAGCAGAACTGCCTCCCGGGAGGGCCTTCAGATCATATCCTCCAGCTGCAGCAGCTCAAAGTCACCTTTGCTCAAGGCTGCTTCTGTGTGAACGAATCGTCTCTAACATCCACAATGCTGGGGATGTTCCTAGTGCAGTAGAAGGCTAACTTACCTCTTTCCCCTCGCCCAGGGTACAGCTGAAAGGGGAGGGTGTCACTAGGGTTAAGACTTGCCTGTAAAATTCTGTTTAAAGTGAAAGATTCCGTGAGCAACTTTCCACCCTACCCTGCCCAACCCCTCTGTGTAAACTGGCCTTCTCAGTTAGTGTATGACTTTTACCAGAGAAGACAAATCCCTATCTGAGCAACAATGTGGACAAGATGTGTTTGGGATGAAGGCTGTGGTTTTTGCACTTGGATGGTATCATCATCCTCAATTTCTATCACTGTGCGTGGACTGAAGTCAAGAAAAAGAATTAAAAGAAATAAAATCTATTCTCACCTCACTCCAACCTCAAATGCATGGTGACCTTTTCTTTATTTTTAAGAAAAAAGGGAATAAGGAAGGAAAGGGGGAGAAGAAGGAAAGGGGAAGAGAAGAAGAGCAGAGGGGAGGGAGAGGAAAGGAAGGTTTTTTTGAGCTGGACTCTGGACTAAAACCAGAGTATAACAACTTATTGCAAACATGTTAGGAAGTCTCCAAGAAGCGCTCTCTCTCTCTCTCTCTCTCTCTCTCTCTCTCTCTCTCTCTCTCTCTCACACACACACACACACACACACACACACACACATACACACACACACACACACACACACAAAGGCATGCCTCCTCTCATCATAGGACCAAGCACAGTGTATCAATGGCATTTCACAGCCTAAGAGCCACAGCTGGATTTTGGAGAAATAGCAATCCCATCTCTAGCACATGACCTCTCCCAGAATCTCAGCAGAAGCCTCTGATCCTCTTTGATAGACATGTGAGTTTTGGTGCCCTTGTCCTTTTGGGGAAACTGAAGCTTATGGAAATCCTCTCAAAAACCACATTTTAAACTGAGTATGTAGAGTCTATTTGAGTAGTAGAGTCAGAATTGATTTCTGATCTCTCAATGGTTGCACGTGTTGAGCTGTTCCCAACACAACCAGAAATCTTCAGGGTCTCTAAGAAGTAGACAAATATGTCAAATATTTTTTCACATTAGTAATTGCTTTCCATTGCTATGACAAAATAATTTTGGCAAAACAGTACATGCAAAGTAAGTTATATTTTGGCTCATGGTTTCTGAGTTTTCAGCCCATCAGAGTGGGAGACTATGGCAGAACAGAACAGTTCACAGTAACTAGGGGACAGAGGGTGGAGGGAGAAGACAAGAGAAGAGGTGGAAGGGGGAATATGTACCTGTGTTCTAATCTTTCTCAACTACCCTCTTTTATTCTACCAGGTTCCCAGCCTATGGGATGGTACCAGCCACACTGAAAGCAATGTGACCGCCTCCCATCCCCTTATCACAGACATAGCAAGACCTCTGCTTACTTATCTTCTGGTCACCTGCCCATCCAATCGGGTTATCAATCAAGATTGATTAACACAACAGTCAACAGTGATCTCTGACTGTCTCTGACAATATTTTCCCTTTGGTAAGTCTCTTTATGAGCCATCTTCAATGCACATACAAAATTATTTATTTATTTATTTATTTATTTATTTATTTATTTATTTATAACTTACACATGCCAATCATTGTCAGATAGCATTCTCAACACATACTCTAGAGCATGTCATCAATAATGACAATGGATATTGTGGTAACGTGAACAAAAATTGTCCCCATGGGCTCATATATTTGAATGCTTAGTTATCAAGGAGTGGCACTACTTAAGAGGGATTAGGAGGTGTGGACTTGTGAGAAGAAATGTGTTGCTTTTGGTGGGCTTTGAAGTTCCAAAAGCCCAAGCCAGTCCCAGTGTCTTGCCCTTCCTGACGCCCTTAGATTCAGATGTAGAACTAATAACTACTTCTCTATAACTATGTGTGCGTGTAAGCTACCGTGCTGTCTGTTGGGATGACAGTGGACTATACCTGTGAAACTGTAAGCCAATTAATTCTTTCCTTTGTAAGAGTTGCCCTGGTCATGGAGCCTCTTCACGGCTATAAAACACTGACTAAAACAGATATGAATCACATGTAGGAAAGTTCTGATAATTTGGAAAGGGTTTGGGCTAAATCTTGTCAATGTAGTTAAGTCGTTGTCAATTTTACTTTCAATACATTGACGACAATTTGTTTCAGGGACAGAAAAGAAGACTCTAGAGTTTTTCCTCATATTCTTGTGTTTGAATTGTGCATGGTGTCTATACTCTATGCTTTCATTGCTGAAGACATGCAAGCGATGTGCCCATTTCCTGAAGATTATCTGGGTAAAGTTACCTCATCTGGTTTGTAAATCTACTCATTGTATCTATAGAAACCTAAGAACATTGTAATATACTGAAAAGAGAAACAAGGGCACCAGTGTAGGCCCCCACCCACACATTCATGATTCCCACTTTCCCTCAGGATACTTTGAATATGCAAATGACCCAGACAGACAGAGTAAGGGAGAAGTGATATGTGTTTTCAGTATGAGTAAAGGAAGGGTCTTTTCTAGTGTTACATTAGAAGTGAACTTAAATAGAAGTTCTACTGGTTTTCTCCATGATGGTTGGATTGAACACCTCCTCTTTTGGTGCTATTCCTGAAGGAGACCCTACTTAGACACAGGGCACCTAGGTAAGATAAGGAGAGCAAGCCAGTGAAGGCTTGGAGTGACAGAGGGAAAGAGATGAGAACAGAAAGGCACCTCCTCAAGAGGACCACTGTGTGCTCTGAGTCCTGGGAGAGAAGCAAGATTTGAAGGATCCACACCACACTATGCAGAGAATGGGTGGTCCCCATACAGAGATTACAGATCCCCAGCCTTGGTCTTGGGCTTCAATCCTCTTGAGCCCCGGTGCTTCTGAAGCCATCCTCCTAAATTCTTGAGTACCAGGATAAATGAAAACACTCCCTGGAGCACAATGAGCCCTTACGGTTTGTTTTCCAAGATGTAAAAGAAAGGCATTTCAGCCCTTCCGCAGATAAAAATAACTTGCCGTTGATTTTGAAACCCCTTTCATTTGTCTCCCACAGCCCAGTGCCATACAATGGCACTTTGTGTACGAGCCTTTGGAGTGGGCCAACTACCCCCTTTCCCTCTGCCTGCCAACAGCAGGAGGCCAGCAGAGGCCTTGGAGCCCTGTGCCATAGTGGGAGAAGACTTTGGGCTGCCCAACGTTGCTGTTGGCCATCATTCAGAAGGCCTGGCTGGGCGGGAGGAGCCTAGGGAAGAAAACAAATAGAGCCAGCAGTAGTGGAAAGTGCTGAGTCCCAGAGTTGGCAGGCACACTGCTGGGAGCTGCTCTGCCCACCTGCAGCTGCGGTGACCCGCTGAAGGCCTGGGTGCCTGTGGCCATGCCCAAGGCCTATGAGGAGGAGTCAGACCCTCATCTCTCTACAGAAAGGCCTTCTGGAGTTCACATGCCATAAATAAGGGAAAACATTGCTGTCCAAAGGAAGAGAAGGCTTCTGAAGCATACCTTCTTATACATTGACCAATGTAAAAGTACCTTGGGGGTAGCTCTCATTCCACATCCAGAGCCAACATGGACCAGATGGCAACCACCAAATCACCCCTGTGAGGTCATTATAATTTGTCCTATTTCAGAAATGAAGAAAGTAGGGTACAGAGAACATAAGCAGCGTGTCTGGTCACACAGCTCACAAAGAAAAGGAAAAGATGAGCTGGATTTAAAACCTCTGTGGAGCAGCTTCAGAGTGCCTACCCTCCAATGCAAAGCCTCCTTGCTTTCACTTCTCAATATTCGTCTCTAGAAATGCAAGGGGTAAGACACAAAAAGAAGAAAGGCAAGATGGAGAATAAACAGAATGGATTTAAAAAGAAGAAGAGAAATCACCAAGGACTAGAATAGGCCAGTCTCTAAAAGCAGTAGGCTCCTACTGAGAAGGAGCACTTCGAGGTTAAGTGCAGATATGGGAGAGCCTCTGTTTTGGAGGGAAGAGACAACAGTGCTGGACAGAGACTCCTCCTCTTCCTTATGTCCCCAGTAGGATTCTGGGAAGGTGCTTGTGTTCACTTGCCCAACATGGCTGGGCAGCTCTCTGTATGACTGGAGGAGCAGAAACTTAAGCTAAGATGTGAATGCTAACCTTCTACTCTTCCAATTACAGCCTTGGTAGAGAAGGCACTGAGGCTGATGAGGGGTAGTGGTTCCCTTACAATGAGGAGAAACAGCCAATTCTGAGTTGATTCTTTGTCGGGTACACTTAAAGGGTCAAGTTTTTAACCTTTGTTAGACTTATAGAATGATCTTAAAGTCAACTCTTTGGCCAGTCACCATCAAGCAATGTGACTGAAATCTCCTTAACTCTTAGGATGTGATCATAGGGCTGGGCCTTACCTGTTTTTTCCAGATCTAAAATCCTTATCCTGGTGAAACTGGGACCCAAGGAGAAGGGTGATGCTGGCATCTTTAGGTGTTTACAGTCCACCTTGTATGGATAGAGTCCTACAAGAGTGCCTACCACCTCCATAGTAGCCCATTACCAGAGCATGCATCCCACAACCTCAGTGGCTTTCTGGTTGTGCCCATCTCTCTTCAGATGAGCCAACTAGGTTTCCAGCCCACCTCCTTCCTCCAGGTTGTCCCCTCTGATCTGCTATTTAGAGTCAGAGTGACTTTTCTAAGCACAAGGCAGGACCTGTGGCTAAGCCAGCAGCACAAGTCCCAAGAGTCTACCTTGTGCTTCACAGGCCCACCCCACAGGATTATCTCCTGCCCATCTCTTTGTGACCCCAATTCTGCTTCTGCAGCTTCTCCACTGTCCTTCTGAGTTCTGGTTTCTCTCACAGGTTGTATGTTTTCTCTGTACCTCACCTTCTTCTATTCCCGCCTGCCTGGCTTCATCTTCACCCACAGACGGACCTCTTCAGGTTCTTGTTCTTGCTAACAAGCCGCTGTGTCAGTCTCATTGGAGAGAGATTCCCATTCATTCCTTAGGTGACCTCAGCTTTTAGCAGAGTATTGAATCCATCACAGCTAATACAAACAATAATGAGGACCAACACCAAATCCTTTAGGGAGGAGCTTAAGCCAGGATGCATCACCTGGAAATTGGATGAGAGTAATCCAAGTAGAGAAGAGGGACATGCGAAGACATGGAGAAAATAGGGTTTGCATTCTTGTACCAGTTCTGTCACCAATAGAATGATTGTCGAGGAACACACGTCATATATTCCCCCTGCACTGTCAAATGATGAGTGCCTGGTTGAAATGGTTGTATAATGTCAACTTAAGGCAATATGGATTCAAAAACTGTAGAATCTTAGACTTCCAGCATTTTGTTCCTCCACCATCATTCTTCTAGGAGTGTCTAACCTACAGTCCACAGTCCAAATGTACCATAAAATAGTTATGAATGTGTCACCAAAAATTTTAAGTTTAAAACATTGTAAGATTGGGGGACGAATTTTTGTAATTTGATTTTTATTGTTTTTATAATGTGATTGACCGTGACCTTTGTGGACAAAATGGTTGTGATGAAATTGGAGATTGGACACCCCTGAATGGCTTAGCCATGGTTGTGTTTCCCAAAGAGACCTTCCAACACACTAATGAAGGAGAAAGGAGCTGCCAGAAAGAGCTAGCCAGGATGATTAGAGGACACTAGGATGCTCCCAGATTCCCTCGGTCTTGTGGTTCCCCTTTGGTTTTAATCCTGTCTTTATTGTCTTGGCTCCAGAATTTGGATTATCACATACAGCAGCAAAGGGAAGACTACTGGAATTTGTAGTCGGAGTTCTAATATGGAATTTCAAGGAGGCTAAACGTACAGGTTCCTACACATGTGCCGCCAGTATCATGTGAGTGGCACACTCACACTCTCCTCTAGTGCTCTGTGATCGGGCATAAAAGAGGGATTGAATTCCTGGGGCACCAAGGCACTGGTATGATTCACTGTTGTGAAGATTTGTCTTTGGAGAAAGCAGGTACCTGCATAAATGTCCGCTACTACAAACACCAGCCATTGTCTATCATATCTATTTAAGATGCAAATATACTAGTGTACAAAATACATACAGAAGTGTCTACACGTCTCCAATTAAAAGACCACATTTTGGGCGTATTGTGCACGTTATTTGTGAAATTTCTATTAACAGGGAAGTCAGAAATTTTGAAACAAGGCTGACCTAAAATGTAGCATGAGAGAGAGAGACAGGCTCTCAATTCAGTCATTGTTAGGGACTGGCTTGGGGTTGGACTGTGTTGTTTCCTTCCTTCCTCCTTCCCTCATTTTGCATCATCGAGACATTGTGTACGGTAGATAAGTGCTCAGTCATCGTTGAGTAACATCCCCAGCTCTGTTATTAGGTCTTGAACTTTCTGTCTCAGAGATCTGTGAGGCCAGCTACCATTCTTATGAACACTGCACCATTCCCAAAGTCCACTGAAAGTGCCTATTGCCTGCCATCTCCCCACCAGAGTTTGCAGGAGTCTTGCATCAACAAGGCAATCTCAGACCAAGCTAATTGTTAACCACTGGTGTAGATGTCTGAAGACTGGTGCCATTTCTTCAAATATCAACGCTCTCTTGTTACTTCCAGGTACACCTTGGGAACGGCTCTTGAAGAATCAGTTGTAGTCTCACCTTTGCCTACACAAACGTTACAGTTGCCTGCTCCTGCTGTACAGTGGCTCACATGCAGTGGCTTGAACTGATAGTGTGTCAGGCAGAGGGCACAGAGGAGACACTGGCCATCTCTTGACCTTAGTAATTACCACAAGTGGCTGCTGAAATTTTCCTGGACTCTTTATGTCTTATCACAGGGAGTGACCAGAGACAACCCAACATCAAAGCTCCAGGCAGTGTGGTGATTAGGCATATCAGGGTCTGAATGACAGAGAGGAGAGATTAGACAGACCTGTAAACTCCCTGCAGGCTTTGGGAACTGGGAGCATGTCACAAGACCTGGCCATTATAGATTTCCTCTTGTTGCTGTGAGCAGATGCTCACTGTTGTCATGACTTTGGACGTCAGCACATAGAGATATGCAGGCCATTGAAGAGTGGCTTTCCCAGGACAGACATATTTATCAGGAAAATGGAAACAAAGGAGGGGACCAGGACATAAAGTAAAACAGGAAACAGCATTGATCCAAAGGCAGAGGACAGGTCCGTTTCATCCCCTGACCTGGGTTCTGAGCTCCCAATTAAAGCGTGTGACCCCAATTTAGCCCTGAGATTTTTCTCCAGTTGATCAGCAACTGCTATAATTAGACCTCTGGAATGACTGCCTTATTAACAGCAGGCACCAAGAAAGTGTTTTGTTTTGTTTCTTCTTGTTTTTCATTGCTTTTAGAACCGGGTGGGTTTTTATAACATGGAGGGATCCCTTCGGGTGGTTCGCAACCAACAGTAAGCTCAGCCAATGTGGGACAGGCCCCAAGTGGCTAGGGTTGGTTCTAGAGCCAGCTCCCAGGTGAGTCAAGGATCCTCCCAATATGAAACAGAGAAGAGCCTCTGTATAAGCAGACCACATTACCAACCACCTCCAGGGGTGGACTCTACCAAAAAAAAGGAGAGGCCAGAGAGGATTTTGAAGTTTGAAAAGCAACCTTGCTAAAAAGGAGACTTTGTCCCCTTCCATGTTTAGCGGATGAAGTGTACCTCTTAGTACCAGGATTGTGGCTCCCACAGATGGTGAGCCACCACCCTGTGACCTCAAAGGAAGTCTTTTAAGTTCTACAGCAAGCACAGGGCATAATGGAAAAACAAGGGATTAGCAGTCCGATGGCTCTCTGATGAGCCTGATGACCTTTGGTATTCTCTTCCACTAGAGTTTCGTGAATTCAGTAAGCTTCATGTTAAGTAAACATGAACTGAGAATGGATGTCAATGTAAGAACCATAGACTCACATTCTACAAGAAACAGGCATGCATGCAAATGAATGGGGCCAGCCTACTGGGGATGAATTAGGAGATTCTTATTCATCCAGGAAAGTGAACCTATTCAGTGGCATGGCATATGTCAACAGGCTGCCCATTTGGGCCCTGTAAGTGGGTTCCAAATGACCCACCTCAGAGATGGGATCACCAGCTTACTGTTCTCTCCCTTATTTCACCCCAAACTCAGACCGCAATCTCTTTTTAGGTTAAAATAGTTACAATTCACTATGTTTGAAAGCTTTGGTGTGGTATGGATAGGATTTTAATCTCTCATCCAAAGATTGGCGGGCTAGAAGTTTGATCCCTCATGTAGTAGTGGAGCCTTTTAGAGATGGGGTCTGGTGGAGAGTGGTTAGGTCAGGGGGACATGGCCTCCAAGGGGATTCATGCTGGTTTTGAAAACTGACTAGGTTCTCTTGAGAGTTCTTATAAAAATATTAAGCCAGGTTCCCGAATCCCTGTGGCTTCCTATCTCATCAGGTAGGGTCTCTGTCTACACCCACCCAACACAATGCTACCACCATCAGGTCCTCACCAGAGGTCAGATACAGAGGGCCACTAATTTTGGACTCCAAAATTCTGAGCTAAAGAAAATGCTTTTCTCTGTTACTTTCCTTGGTTGTGTTCTTATAGCTACAGAAAACTGATCCACACGCATCAGCTTATCGCAGGAAGGAAGCATGGTCAGTGCTCCGTTTGGGGAATTGGCTATAATTAATTTTATGGCAAAAAGGATTCAAAACACTTGGCGCATCTTATTTGCTACCTTCTGAAAGCATGTGAAATCTCTGTAGCCACGTCTTCTTCTAAATAACTCTTTTCTCTGGTTCCTTACCTCACCCATCCTTCCCAATTCCTGCAATGGTGACTATATTACTGCCATTTCCCTCCATGATGGCTTCCATCCAGAGGCTCATTGGTGTCATTTAGAGAGCACCAAAGCCCAATGGCCTGAAAATTCCCCCATTGGATATGTGGCTTCTAGTTGCAGAGAGAAAGGACTAAGCTGACTTCCTTCACAGGTGCTGTTTACTGTGGCCTGCATGCAGTCAGATACCCTGAGAGAGAGCATCAACTTGGGAGCATTTTTTTGTCCAAAGCTTTGACTAAAGCTGGAACCCATTCTCTGAATGGTTTATTCAGGGACAGAAGATCTCAGTTGTGGCTTCAGGTTGGCGAGGGAGTAGGGGCTCACCTCCTCAAAAAAAAAAAAAATCTGTCCATGAGTAGTCACAGCTTCACCAGATTCCCAAGACCAAAGCTATTCTCCTGGCCAGCTGGGCTCTCTGACCACTAGACCACACAGTCCGTGTTTAAAGTGTGCTCAGCAAACCTCAAGTTCCAGGACTGAAGAAGCAGATTTTCCAAAAACAGAGTTCTCTTTGTGAACAATTCAGCAAAAATTCTCTTTCCAGCTGTGAGTTGGGATTCATGTTGCAAATGTTGGTGTTAATTAAAAACATCCACCTTCCACAGTTTCAACAAGAAAGAGCGGCATACAGAATGCAGCCCTAAGCATTCCTCTCCCCAAACACTTGGAAGTATGTGTTCTACTCATGACACAGGTTGGAGGGGTTCTAACAGATATTACCCTTTCCCATTCCTACCTCCAGTGGAAAAATTGGGGTCAAAGAGACAGATAAGAGGAGTTCTAATTTCCAAAGAGCACAGCTTTCTTCAGAAGAAACCAAACATCACAGTCTGTCTATATAAATATCGAGAACTGTATCTAGCTGGACTCCAATCAATGGCTACCCATTGAGTCATCAATATTTTTCTTCACGTGGATCTTGGTCCTTCAAGTATGAACATTGAGGTTTGACAAGACAGGGGCCATCAGCAAAGGCTGAGTCAAGCAATACAATTAATCAACAGGACACCAATCCCATGTCCCTATATCCCTAAGCAATCTTTATTAGACAATCTATTAGACTACAGTATATAAATGATCTAAATGACACCAAGCTGGAGGATCTGAAGAACTAAACTGTATTTCTTTTGTGCTTTTTCTCTGATTGATTAATTTCTCGTAATTTCCCCCATGATATAGACAGGAAAGAATCAAGCCAGAGGCACCTCGTTATGAATGAATTTCTTTGTCTCTTTAATTTCACACAGTTTAAAATACAATATGAAATCAGGCTACAGTATATAAAAAACTTTCCAGCAAAATGATGTGCCAGCATCAGCTACTAAAAGAAACAAACAAAAAACTCCCCCATAAGAATTTTTTTGCATTTGTTTTTTTTTTTAAAAAACAAAACATTTAAGACACTTACATGGCTACATCTCTAAGCTACCTCAGTTCTGATTCTTTTTTTTAAAAAAAAAGCACCTGCTTTTCCTTTTTAAATCTCGCTTTTAAATTTTCAGCATTTAAAAAATATAAATTATGTGAAAATACAAGCTGGAAAATAGTCAAACACAATATAACATCTTTTACACCCCAATAATTCTCCGCTTAAAAAAAAGTATCCTTAAAAAAAATTCAATTAACTGAGGCAGTATTCCTGATAGAGATAATTTCATTTTAACATATATACTTCATATATGTATTTGTATACATATACTTGTGGTTCCTTGAAACTTCTTTGGAATGTACGTAAGAGTTCAACAAATTTATAGAGACCCCCCGACAGAGAAAGCGGCATGCACAGCATGGCTAGAAGAGAGAAGGTGTGATTTCACCATGAAGGTTAATGCTTTAAAACCCAGAGTGTTGATCTCCAAAGTGAGGAAGAGTGTCTCTGATCTAGAGTGCTTCCACTGGTTTCCATGGCCGCAACGGTCAGAGCTCTATGCAGGGAGCATCCTTATTCCCCTGAGGCTCTGAGCCAAAAGCCAACCGCACAGGTTAAAGCATCTCTCTGGGAAAACAATGGAGCCACCCAGCTGGATCAGATGTGCTCATCCTTCCTCTGAAGTGAACGTGTTTTTGTAGAGCATCAATGCAGCAATGCCGCTACATTTCCAGTGTATAAACCACCCGCCACTCTTCCTGGGATGGTCTCTGGCCTTTGGACAGCATGGGAAAGAGCGTCTGGCCAGATGGACCACCAAGCTGACTAATATCCTATCTACAAATCCTGAAAGTGGTGGACCTGGGGAGAAGCAAGTCAGCAAGCTGAGCCGTGTGGGAGGCACTTTCTTACGTCTTATCTGCTACTGGCTGCAGGCGGTAGGCTCTCGAGAGGGGCGTTTTCAGCATGAACTGAATAGGGGCAAGGACGACGACTTGGGGAAGTGATTTTTTTTTTTATTTAAGCCCTGTTGCAAAGAGCGAGAAATGACATCAGCCCTGGCTGTATGTACTCTTTCGCCGTTATGGAAATGTGGACAGACTTAAGTAGAAAAGTCAGTACTATTTCAGCTGCAGGCTTATACAAATGTACACACACACACACACACACACACACACACACACACACACACACACTGCCAGTGCCCAACAAAGATCACATAATATAAGAGAAAAACAACATAATCCAAATGATCCCACCTAACACTCCCTGAGCAGCTCCTAAATACTTTGAGAGCTTCATTAAGGCACCTGCATTTGTTAAGATCAAAACATAGAGCTGGGATGTTTTGCCTTTGCTTCCCGGTGGGGATGCTCCAATCGGTCAGTACAGAACACCCATGGACAAGTTATGTTCGCAGGAATTCAGAGTCTTCAAGGGAATCTGGGAGTCAGCCATCAACTCTCATGAAGATGATACCAGGTAGTTACAATCCCCGAAGGGTGAGCCTGGAGAGGTCCACCTCAACCAACTGCCTCTTTTCTCTCATGGAAGTCCACTGTCGCTGTCTCAACTAGGCGTGGTAAACAGTGGGAGGGATTCTAATGATACCAGGCATGTTTCCTTACTTTGTTTTTACCCACAATGCCTTACTTTCCAGTCTCCTCTCTCAACTGGCAGGAAGATGGCTGCCTCGATTAAGTCTTTGAATTTAAACTTTGAGGAAAGTAAAACTATACCTCACTGTCACGGGCCACCTTATTCTCCGTACTTAGCTCCTGCCGTTGTATTCCCTCCATCAAGTTTTCCTCTCATCCGCAGCTGACTTTCGCTTAACCTCTGCCGAGGTAGCAACAGGTCAAGCTCGAAGTCCCAGTGCTCTCTACCACTTCATCTGCAAACAGCCTCACCTGAAATCCTACCTGACAAGCTCCAATTCTTCAAAGGAAAGCCTCTTCCCAAAGGAGGCCATGTCCCATGCTCCTGAAATAGCCTCCTCGTTTCCATGCTCTCTGAACCCTAGAAAGTCTGTACTCTTTGATTTGTGCTGTGATGTCTGAAATTACACTTTCATTCACCTATCAGGAAACATTACATTCCACTCTACTGATTAGTAAGGTGGGGAGGGGCAGCAATGTGGTGAACTGGGGAAATAAGCCATAGAGGAGAAATTGTACAATGTTAGTTTGGAACGGCATGCATTTAGGCCTTAAGATCCGAGGGGTAATGCCCATGCAAACAGCATTTAGTTTGAGTCTTCTATGTTTCGGGTAGCGATTTAACCAAAAACCAGGTTCAACTTCCTCCTTCGATTTCTTTTCCAAGACTTAAACAGTGCACCTATGCTAACAACAGTTCCAAAGCAGAGCTGCAAAAATACATTCAGTGCAAAGACTTAATGCCCCTTAACTAACACTAAGCCCGCAGCCTGACAGTAAGTAAAAGGACTGGAAATGTTGTTTTACAAACCGCAGGTGGAATTCACACAGTTCCCTGGTCCCCAAATCAGCATTCACGTCCTTTAGCTGTAAGAGTTCGGGGGTCTCTGTTCTCAGTACAGACTTGGATTTTTCCATGGGGTCTATATAAACAGCTGCCTTTCATTGTGGGAGACTCCTCAGCCAGCAAATTACAACGAACTCACAATACTGCAATACTGAGACCACCTTAGAGCTTAAGACGATTTTTTTTAAGAAAAAAAATACTGGCACAGAATTTAATAAAATAAACTTCAACAATAAAAACAGTTTTGGATCCCTTCCATTAAAGTCCATCTTTGTTTCAAAAAAAGTAGAAAGGTTAATAAATTCTTGCGTTTAGTCATCCCCTGAAGAAACTGTTTTCCTCCCACCCACCAACGCTGACTGACTTTCATCTTAACGTGACAATTCCTCCTGCTAGTCGATCCACAACTCAAGATGAACTCTTTCCTTTGATTGCAAACAGAATACTGGACACATAAACCTTTTCCTCTGTAAGTCAAGTCCGCTCGGCTTCTGAGAAGACCCTCTCGCTCCTGAAAAATCTCCTCAGGAACTTCTTGCCCCACCCACCCCACAGGTCCTGACTTTCCCTTTCCGGCCTTGCCAATGGCCAATGGAATGTGGCTGCAACTCCCTTAGCTCCCACCCCTGAATGTGAAAAATGAGTTCTGGAAAATAAAACATAGAATAACAATTAAAAATTAAGAGTCCAACCAACACGGGTTGTTCTTTGAAAGGTCTCAGCGGGGTCCCCCCCAGCCCCTTCCGTGTCCGTTACTCATCAGCATCCGGCTTCACATCCAGCATGGCATGCAGCTCCTCGGGGGTGTATCCCAGCAGGCTCTGTAGGTCGCAGACAAAGCGGTACACGTAGCGCTTGCCCGCCGTCTTGTGGATGATATTTTTGTCGTAATAGTAGCGAAGGCCGCGGCTCAGTTTCTCATAATTCATCTTAGGCTTGTTTTTCCTCTTTCCCCATCTCCTGGCCACCTGTCATAAAGAATAAAATTAAATACAAGTGGGTAAACGCCTGGAGGATTCTATCAGAACACATGTCAATACATATCTTCACATTCATCACGAGGGTCAAACAGGATGCTCAGAAACTCTGTGTGTGTGTGTGTGTGTGTGTGTGTGTGTGTGCGTTTCTGACTTCTTCCCTCTGATTTTCATTTTCGAATTGTTTATAACTTTACATTGAATGTACACTTAGGCGCCACGGGCATTCAGAGATTATTTCAAAAGATGTAGACAGTGCAATGCAACATTGTCATACAGTTATGCATTGTGTAATGATCGGGCCAGGCTAACTGGCAGGTCTTCAATCACAGACATTTACCATTATGTTCTGGGGACCATGCAAAATAACTCACATTAGCAATTCTGAAATATCCGATTAATGTTCTGTAGCCACCCTACAGTGCCCCAGAAATCCCAGAGTTGTCTCTTCCTGTAACTGCATTCTGGGGTTCATTAACCAGTGTCCCTCCATCCCTTGACCCTCCTCCTGGCCATGCTTTGAAGAGTCACTACTTCATCTTCTTTGTCTGTGGAACCAGCAATTCAGTCTCTATATATAGGTGAGAACACGTGTGTCTTTTGGAGCCCAGAGTACTCCTCTCAATAGAACAATGTCCCTATCCCAGACACATTATTGCAGTAGAACTTCTACGTTCTAGTTTCCAGGGGTCGGACTCGGTTTAATTGTCCAAACTGATGAAAACATGGTGATTCTGAACTCCCCCGGGGACACCGTTAAAATGCTTGGTTTTGATGGAAAACCAAGAGCCGCAGGACAGACATCCCTCTGGCCCACATTCTAAGCAGGTATCCTGCATTTGAAAGTCCAGAACTGGATAGGAAGGCGAAGCCGTGAGGAGAGCACTGGAACCTCTGCACCCACCAGTGGAAAGCATCGTTTCTGGACCAGGATGGAGACACATTCTCATATCTGCCGGAAGAGTGATCCCCTCTCTCATATATGAAAGGATGGAAAAAATCAGAGTGAATGCATCTTTCTCGGATGGACAGAGCGGGGACTAGACAGAGGGTAAGTCACAGGTGAGGCCCCTACTGAGGAAGGACCCACTATGTACCAGGAACTTATATACACATCAGCGTACACACTTTCCGGTCTGCCCGTGATGGAACAGAAGCTCAGGCCGGCTGCATCCCTTGTTCTAGGCCACACAAGCAGCAAAAGCAGCAGAGCTGAGCTACAAATCCGGACCCACAGCATCACAATCCCAGCATTTTCTCTCACCCTTTCTCAACCCAGGACTCCCAGGTCCCTCATTCCTTACCTCATCTGGGTCGGAAAGCTTGAATTCCCAGCCGTCTCCTGTCCAGCTGATAAAAGACTGACAAGACTTATCAGTGAGTAATTCCAGAAGAAACTGCCACAGCTGGATCGGCCCACTTCCTGGAAGCACAAGGCACAAGGCTCATTAACAAAACACACTGGAGGCTCACAGCAGCTCATCCCACTATGTGGCAGCCCTCATTCCCCCCTCCCAGCCTGTCTAGACGGGAGAAAACTCAGGCAAGCACAAATGCTGGAGTCAGTACTCTGAGCTCAGAGAAAGTAAAGATTTTCCTTCCAAAAAAAAAAAAAAAAAAAAAAAAAAAAAGTCACACGGGATAATATACCATTTTTCTGTTTTTATTAATTTCCAGGCCAGTCTCCTTTAATTGCTGTGTTCTTTTAATTCCAGAGTTTTCTGGAAAGAAAACACAGAGTCCATCTTCACACGTGTTCTAATTTTGTTTGTCTCTTTGTTCTGAGAGAAGGATTCACTACGCAGCCCTGGCTGGCCCAGAACTTGTAGATCAGGTTGACCTGACACTCAGAGATCCACCTGCTCATGTCTCCCTGGCGCCCAAGGAGTTTAGTCTCTTCTTAGCACATACGAGCTTTGTGCAGTAAAGGAGCCAGCACTTCCTCACCACCCTGAGGATGTACCTGAAGTTCTGTGAAGCCACGTTGGCAAGATACAGAGTGAAAAATAAAAGCACTCGTCAAATGCTTTCTAAGCAAATGAATTATTTGAAGAAATGACCCAGAGGGCTGTAACGCTCTACCCATCTGTGGAAATCCACTTAGTGCTCAACTCAAATACATGTTCAGATTTCTCCAGAGTCGAGCTACTTCTGCCTGTCTGAGCACAGGAAGCTAACGTTGGCAAAGGAGAGACCCACTGAGAAGCCATTCGTGGTGACCTAGGAGCTAAGAAAGCAAACCGCTCTTGAGAAATGGACTGCAACAGCTCCAATATCAAGTATAAGTTTCCTGATGGTGCACAGAAGTCTCACCCATCCCTGATGGACACAGAAAAGAAGGCACGAGTTCTATGCTCGCTCTGTCTGTATTACCACTACGGACTTCAAAGATGAGAGAACTCCTAACACAAAACCAATAGGGAGCCACTATTCACTGTGGCCTTAGCTAAACACCAACGCTCTATTCTCTGCTTGTGTCTTCTCGGCGACTCAATGGATAGAGCTGTTCTTAGTCTGTCAGTTTCTACCACTCTTCAGCAGAAAAACAACAACAACAAAAGCGCAATGTACAGCACAGCTATCTAACTTGGGTAAAGCCATTCAGATGAGAGACAATAGCTGGGTTGGGACCTCAGATTCTTCAGTACTGCTGCCCAAACCAAAAGGCATGGACCTAATTAAATTGCCGCCTGGTTGCAGTGGCTCAAGTGCTAAATGGATCTGGCTTTCAGGAGCCATGTCCCTTGCTTCTCACAGTAGTGACAGATTCTTGAGGAACACAACCTCAACCTACCCCAACAAGTCAGAAGGCCCCCTGCAGTGGCTAGCTTTATGCTATTAGAACCTCTCTCATGCTGTCTTAAAACTTTTCTCTCGGGGCTGGGATTTAGCTCAGTGGTAGAGCGCTTACCTAGGAAGCGCAAGGCCCTGGGTTCGGTCCCCAGCTCCGAAAAAAAGAACCACAAAAAAAAAAAAAAAAAAACTTTTCTCTCAGAGATAGGCTAATCTATTAAGCTGAGGAGAGGGATGGAAAGATGAAACAAGGAGGCAGGTCCTAGTTATTGACAGGCAGGTAGCAACCATGTTTGTAGCTTCCTTGAGAAGATGCGGGAGTACAGCACAGGCTGGGACAGAAAAAAATAAGTGGGCTTCAAAATCATACTTCCAGCACGAGCTCGGGGGATGGAAGCAATTTTCCTGCAGTGTTACCTAAACTTCAATGCCAAAGAATGCACCATAGCCTATGCACATCTGCCCACTGACGTCTGAATATGGCTGGGGAGAAGGGGACCCTAACCTGAAAAGCTTTTTTTCCTTCATGTTATTTTTCCTGTGTTCAGAGGAAATAAAAAATAAATGTTAATCTGGAAACTGCTAATCCACCTCCTAGGATCAACTATTCTTGCCATCTTTTATTCTAGATAAACCAGAGAGAAGAAGGGAAGAAACAGGGAGAGAAGGTACCTAAGGCAAGCAGAGGGGCTTGAAAGTTAAGATGTGTCCCTGGTTCGCTGAGCGGTAATATCAGCTCAGGTCTCCTTCCTGGGACTCTCGCAGGGTAGCTGGCCTGTGTGTCCCTGACAGCCCACGGTGCTAACATACATCTGCATGTGGTCCCAGCATTCAAGAGGCCGAGAAGTCAAGGCCATGCTGGTCTATACAGTGAGACTCCTCCCCTACCCAACCCAAAGAGGGGATAAGAACCTACACACTGTTGTACCCAAGGAGACATTTCCATGGTTGGTCCTGACCTTTACACACCACCCTTCTGTTGGACAGAGCAGCAGAAGGAGGAAGGGTATGGAACTGTGGCTTCTGGGTTATCTCTTTCCTGGATGGTATCACAAGGACCCTGTTCCTACAGCAACATGTCAGCCTGACTTCACTTCTGGAAAGCCACGGCCACAGTGAGACACAAGCATTGAAGGCAGCTCTGGGGTTGCCATGCTTACTGGCTTTGCATATCTGCCAGCCACATCCATGTCCACGCCCCAGACTCATGAATGAGACTTGCAGTCCCAGTTACTGGTCTCCTGAGGCCATTTCTCAACTGCTTAGCATAGACCTGGTTCACACCCCCGGGGCTCCAGACTCCTTCCTTTGCCCTTGCTCCAACATGCTCTGAAATTTCAAAGCTTCTTCAATTCTCCATCCTTGGTCCTGCCCCCATCCACCTACCCAAATGGATTGTGGTTCCAGTGAACCTCTGTCGCCCAGAGCAGAAGCTGGTACTAAGAATAGCGCCAGTCATGGGAAAGGGGAGCTCACATGTTAAATGTGACTCACAATGGCAGGCCTGTCTGGGGCCCCAAGGCAGTCAACGGTGCCCTTCACCATGCTGCCCCTCGGTGTCACACATCAGGAATCCAGTCGCATCATTGGGAAACTATGTTGCTCCAGTGGAGCTCAGAGCCACAACAACAGAAGGGTCCCTGTTAGAAGGAGGTCTTCCAAGGCGGGGCATGAAGGAGCATAGGACACACACCCACAAGCCCAGCTCCCATCTTGCTCCCATCTCCTGAGTAAACTTCATACCCTTCTGTTCTTCTCAGCCACCCCAGCGAGGGAATTTCCTGACAGCTTTTCCTTCTCAACCTCAAGATGAGAGGAAAATTCTTATACAGTGCTGGCAGTCCTAGCTTGCAAAGCACAACCCAGACTTGAAAGAAGTGCATGGAGCAGCCTGGGCCAAGAGACAACACCAAAACCACTGCCCTCCAGGGGACCCTAGAGAGGCCACAAATCAGAGGCAGCCTCACATAAATCCCTGCTCATCCGGGTCATATTTTATGTTCCTTGTCTTTACCTAGAAATTGCAAGACTTCACGTCTATGTCAATGACTGAATATTGGCATCTCCTGTGTTCTGGTCACCGACTCTGAGGCTAAAAGTTGAAGTAAGCTAGGAATAAACCTTATTAAAGTGTGTGTGGGCACGTGCATGAATGTCTGTCTTGATTGGTTATGGCTTTCTGGTTGTTTTTGGTTGTTGGTGTTTACAGAATTGAGTAGGCAAGTTTTCTAAGACCGAGCCATGCCCTCAACTATGAATTACCTATTCACATAAGCATGCATGTATTTTGAGACAGACTCTCAGTACAGTTGCCCAGGTTGGCCTTGAACTTGTAAATCTCCTGCCTCAACACCCTGAGTAGTTGAGATTAGAGGCTTGTGCTAGCAAGACCAACTATGGCAACCCAACAGTGTCACCATCATCGTGTGTGTGTGTGTGTGTGTGTGTGTGTGTGTGTGTGTTTTCCAGACTTGCAGAATACCTGCCCATGTCTGTGATCTCAAAGCTGGCATGCAGCAGAGTATTAAACATCATGCTCTTCTACCCCATCTGCATTTACACTTCAAACACAGTTTACATCTTTCACCCAGGCCCTGGTAAGAGGCTAACACAAGACATGAGTTCATACAGATGGAGTCATCATTAGACAGCTGTTGTCCTGGCAGACTGTTCATATTTTCACTATGGCTCCTTTTTAAACTACCCCTCTAGAAACCTCTCTGGGGGTGTGGGGGGTGTGGAGGGGGTAGCATATGCAGAGGAAAGGAGATGACCTCAGGTGTCTGAGAGAAGCCACCCACCTGTGCACTGGCTGGCCAGAGAGCTCCAGGAGTCTTCCCGTCCTTTCCCTCCCAGGACTGAGTTTTCAGAAGTTCACCAACATGCCATGCTTTTTAGGTAGGTGCAGAGATCTGAGGACCAAACTCCATTCCCCATATTTGGGACGCAAGCACATTGCCAGCTGAGCCATCTGCCCATTCCCCCAGCCACGTTCACTGTGGTTCCTAGCACCAAGACTTGATGGTTTGCTCAAGGCCCATCAGTCTCATGATTGGAATATATGCTTCCCCCGGGAAAGTCTCTGTTCTCATTCCTGAAGCCTAGACAACACCTGATCGGCACACATCTCCCGGCTAACAATTCTAACACTGTGTGTTTTATCAAATGCCTTATCATATCTGTGGTGCCAGGCACGATACCTCAACATTTAATGGATGCGTTTGCCAAAACCATTATCCTCCAGGGCAGGTCGGGGGAGGAAGCATACAGGTTTGAAAGGTGCCAAAAGGCCTCTCTCTATTAAATTATCTTTGGGACCAAAATATGGATGACACCCAGGCTATGCTTCACCAACATGCTCCTCAAATAAAGCAGCCACACCTCTTGTCCTTAGGGGGTTCATGCTGCTCTAAGAAACTGAAGTCCTACAGTTCTACTCTCAAATTCAAATTGAATACCTCAGTGTGGATAGGATGGCGTATATATTTTAACCTATGAAACTCTCATGGTTGGTCACCCTTGCAACGGGGCTGACTCTGCCCTGAGACACATCTGGCAGGTGGCCCTGAAACAGCGAATAAGCCTGGCTTGCCCCTCCCTTCTAGCCAGGTGTCTCTGCCCACAGCCAACGGTGACAGCAAAAACAGAACACCGGAGTCCGGAAATGACCCGTCTGCTCAGCATAGCCTGCCATTTTATACCCGGGGGAGCACCTGTCTCTGAGATGGGGTGGGTGATTCCCGAGTCTTAGTTCACCCTTCTAAGTCATTTACAAACAACCCCAGAACCTTACTGTTTCCATGAAGTCATGGCGTTGAGGGATAATTAAACAGAAATCACCCAACAGTTTCTGGCTGTGTATCAGACTCAGCCCGAAGCTGCAGCAGGGCCTGTTCGAGGATGATACTGCTCTGTAGCTTGACCCTTAAGGCCTGGAAAGAACTTAGAAAAGAAAGAGCAAAGACCGTCTGATATTCACCTCAGTTCTATGCCTAGAGCTGTCACGTCCTGCTTCTTCTGAGTTAGGGCTTTCTGGTGCCACTATGGTATCCCACCTCACCACTAACATGGCCCAAATATGGTGCGCTCTACAGCCTTCCCACAATGCCTTGGCTTAGTAAGTCCCTGCTACCCTATACTCTATGAATATGGTCCTGTGTGGAAGACTCCAAATCAAGCGTAGTGAATGAAATATAAGCTCTACTAATGAAACTATTAAAGCTATACTTGCTAACCACAGTGGTGGAAAATAATATAGAAACCTACAAAGTCACACACACACACACACACACACACACACACGAATGCATGCACACATATATACACATAAAGCCTGCATGCATAGATGGTGACCCCTACAGAACTTTGATTTTTAATTTTTTCCTGGTTCAAATTGAAATACAATGCAAGTCAAACTCCCTGGGCTTTGTTTTCCTATTCCTAAAATGGAATAATAATTCTACTTCTCTTTAATTTACAGATATGTCCTAGAGAAACACGGCAGACATAAGCAAGAGCAAGGGAACGTGAAGAATGAATGTCAGAGCCGTGCAGACTGGGAAAAACACTGGAGTCATGCAGAAGAGGCGTTTGTCAAAACAGAATTCTCAAAGAAATGCCTGCGAATTCCCTAGATAAAATTTAGTAACGCTTCCAAGAATGAAATTGACCTTTCATGTGGCAACCTTCAGAAAAGTATAAAGTTGGAGATTTTTAAAAAAAAATTCAATGACATCTATGATAATTTTTAAAATATCTTAACAGAATAACCACTGACGATTCTGTTAAAGTTCAGAATGAGAATGAAACCCATCCTCTAATTAAGAGTGGGTACGCACCGTAAGAGGTAGCAAAGTGAACGACTTTGCAAGTGAACACATTAGGAACCCTCCTGGCTTAGGGAAAATTGGGTCACAGACAGACTTAGATCCTCTTTCCCACATGGTAGGTTTTCTCTAATCATTAATGTTCTGGCCAAGCCCTCCCCACAACCCCGCTACCGTCCCCGGTGTTTGCACAATCGTGGCTCTACATGGTCTATGAGTACTGAGAAGTGGGGTGCTTTGCGCTAGCCACCAGGCAAGCTGGCCACTAGGTCAAGTGAGCAGCAAGTGGCCACCCGGGGTGCCCCACCTGGCACTGTGTTTACTGAGACTCGGTGGGCTAGTGTGGCTTGGATTGGAGACGACAGTTACACAGTTTTCATGTGTGAGCAAAGACCTTTGTTTCTGCCGAGGCTCTGCACACCTGCGTGCATTCAAGTGTCCACAAGTGGGGGTGGGTAGCCCCAGGCAGAAGAAGACCGCCCCATTCTCTTAAAGGGGCTGCCTCCATTTATAATGTAAAGTTTAGATGAAGCCTCTTTCCTCTCAGCCCACCATAGATGTGCAGTTCAGCTTAACATGCACAAGAGTTTGCGCTGATGAGTGAGCCTCGAGTCAGGAAGTGGGTTTCTTTACAGCCTTTTCCTCCTGGTGTTTTCTAGGGAACAAACCTTTTAAGAAGTCACCAGAGATAGCTCAGCCGAGGTCAGGGTTAAGGAGTACGAACTGTGTTATAAACCAATGTCCTCTTGTTTTTCCCCAACCTATGTAGATACCTTAAAGGAAACACATTGCTCTGACAGCCAGGCAAGCAGGAGAGAGGATGAGTTGACTGATTAGTAAGAGTATGGACCCAAGACTCCAGACGCTATAAGTAACTCTGGCAGTCCAGCTCTGGGGGGAGTTAGTTTTGGGGGAGAGGGTCCTCTGCATTTTAGGGATGAAAAGCATTGCCGGTCCGGAGGACATATCGCGCGCATCAGTCTGTACTGACTCTGACAGGCACGCAGCCAGCAACTAGTTTATGAGCATCTTTCATGTCGGGGATTATAACTAGATTGGGGTGGAACATGAATATTAGCAACAGCATGGGGCTATAGGAAAAAAAAAAAAAAAAACCTTCTTGGTTCACCGTGATGCAAAAAGCTGAAAGTGTCCTGCCTACGCCTTTGAGGAACTGGGGCCAGAGGAGGAGGCTGGAGAGGCCTTCACAAGAAACTGCTCCACTCTGTCTGAATGTCAAACTCCTCCACAGAGCTGTGTCCTGCCACCTCTTAAATACCTCGGGTACAACCCTCCTCTCGGTCTAAACTTTCGAATTCAGTCATCCTAGGAGAACTTTCACTCTCTTTATCACCAGGGAGATGTGAGTCACACCGTTGGGTTCATTACACCCAACATTATGCACAGAACCCCCGAAGGCCTATGGTGGGCCACTGGGACCATGGACACACATGATCCTGAGTAGTGTCTTCCACTGGGCAGGCAGGGAAGCCATGCTAGTTTAAGATGCCACTTTTGTGTGCCGGGTCCAATGTGGCTGTCACACTAACTGCTGCTCAGGTGTCCTGCTACAGGGGACATTAAAGGCCTCCTCCGCCATGTCCCTATCAAGGCCGGGACTGCTGGGGACTTACAGTCGGGGACAGAGCTGTAATACAGTCCTGCTTCCACTAGGCAACTGTGGCCCAGCTTGGCTGAACTATTTCAGAGGCTGAGACGCAGACAGAACAGAGGAACGTCCTACCCAAACCTCCTTGGGTCCAGGCTCACAGCATGTCGTGGAGGCTTCTCTGCCTCCCCCTATTCCTTCCATGTCTTTGGAGATACTCCCACACACATTGTTTGCATAGCAGGCCATTCCTTTTTATCTGCTGCTCACCATGTTGGATGTTTTCCTAATTGTTAGCTAGACAACGTGCAAAACCTTGGGAAGCCTCTTATGCGCCCTGTGGCTTTAGTCTAGACATTTCCCTCCCCCTCAAAATCAACCCCACACTTATAAAAATGAGAAAAGCAGAAGCTTCCGCATATGGCTTTGGTGGGAAATTAACAATATTACTATCTGAAAGGGTCCAGGACACAGTAGGTGCTGGTAAACATGGAGCACACTGGGCTGCATGTTGGATGGGGCCTAACTAACATTAAAGATCTTGCTTTGCCCCCATAGATTCTGTAAGTGAAACATATCTCCTGACCTGGAAGAACTAGAATCATACTGCAAAGAACGAAAAAGTTGGAATTAATATGGGGCAGGAATGACCATACTTCCTAGGTGCCCAGCACCATTCTGCATGGCTCTACGAATTCACTTATCCGCACGTGCTTATGAGATGGGATCCATTTGTTACCTCAATTTTCAGACAAGGAAAACGGGGCACAGGGTTGTGAAATTTCCCAATATAACACAGCTTGGTGGTTGCAGAAGCCAAGTCTGTGCCCATGCCCTCTACAGGTTATAGCCTCATGGTAGAGCACCTCAGAGCAGCCAGCCCCTCGAGTGGCTAAATTGACTTCACTGTGAAGTCATGCTTGAATGGCAGATGTCACTGAAGCCATGGTGGCATCAAGTGAATCTCACTTTGGACCTGTGCACGGGAAGAGGGGTGCTCTTCTGGAATTGGGCCTCTGTGCTGAGCGGTGGTTTCTCCACAGCAGAGACAGAAGAGTGAAAAAGAGACCCCACTGGGCAGAGCTGGAGAATCTGGGGCGTGTCAGAGGCAAGAGGGCCTTTCTAAGCCCACCGCTTAAGGACAGCCAGGCTTGGGCTGATGTCTCACAAGCACACTGGCTACACTTGGCTCAATGGAAACTTCCTGCTTCAAAGGCGGAAAAGGTGGAGCTGCACACTGGAGTCAGAGTGGCATTCCCAAGCAGACACCACCCAATCCCCTCATGCATAACGAGAGTTGGTTAAAGGAACAGCGACCCCCAAATTGTGAGACTCCGAGACTTCTCTAAATCAGACAGGGGAGCTCTTCCCAGAACAGAGAGCCAACCTGTTAATCCAAACTACAGGCAGGTCTCAGAGAGGTGCGAATACCCCAGGGGTATTTCTCCACAGACTGGAAAGCAAGTGCAAAGACAGTGTGTGCAGTACTAGCTCAAGGCTCCGAGGAAACGCCACCAACCCTGGCCTTCAAAACTATGAGGATAAATAGGGAACCGCTCTTCCCATAAAATGTTAAGCCAGTCAGAAACAAAAAGTTAACAACCCTGTGTGGCCAAAGCCTCCAACCATAGGAATTCCTCTGCTGGTGGAGAATGATTAACTGTTGCACCACACCAACCAGTTAAGAGACAGGAGCTACGAAATGGTTCTTCAGGCTGCAGAGAGCCGCTCTCCTCCCACCTTCGTCCATTTTCCTCCCTGATACTCCAAAGCGATTCTCCATTGACCTACTGCTAACCAACCCAGGGCTCTACTAAGACACTCAAAGTCACCCTCAGAAGCCCCTGGGACCTGCCGTAGACTGCATAGTGGCGAGAATCAGTCCCTCAGGCCTCAGGGCTACTGTTGGGCAGGAAGATTCCATCCACTTTCCTGCAGCCACCTCGGCTCAAGAAGGAAAATGGTCTGCATCCTTCTTGTTCTTAGTTTCCTTCTTCCCTATGGAGACAATGCCCAGGGACACTCTACACTCACACCACACTGCCCCCGGCAAGACTAGGAGTTAGCTCCAACCTTGCCAGGCCAAAGGAGCTCAGGTAAGTCGTTACGTAGCATCCCCGGCTTCTAGAAATAAGGCTCAGTGCTCAGTGTTTGCAGCCAGGGTCTCCCCCTATCCTGACAGGTTGGCCTATCTCAATGCTGGCCTCCTCTCATTGTCGTATGCCAGCAGGGTTTGCTTGGAGAGATTACATCAAGAGCCCAACTCAGGGTAACATGGTAGAGAGCTCCACCTTTCCTAACCTATGTTTGGAATATCTGAAATCTATACAGATGCGTGCTACATTACAAACTTAGCAACCCATCTCCCTTTTCCTCATTGCTAGCTAGGGCCCATCGAGAGCTCCCCAACACTGTCACCATCTTCTGCCCTAGTACACGCAGATTAGTTCGCAACTCAGTTTTCTTCAGAAGACTGTGGGTGTAGGTGCTATTCCAAAATCACAGGCCATGTCCTGAACTGAGTGGCTCGGCAGACCTTCCTTTTGTCACCAACTTGTTTATTTTCTCAAATGTGTCTTAACAGTAGCTTTAGGTTCCTGAACCCTAAAACTCAACTACAATAAGACCTCGGGGTTGTGATTTTGACCTGGGGATTTGTGGGATTTTAGACTGACCTTCCTCTCATCTGTGAAATGGACAGAATAGCATTCATTCTGACAGAAGGCAATTTATGAGAACCCACAGGGGGATGTCTTGAGGCTGCTATTCCTCTTAGTATGATTCCTGTTAGTGTGGATTTCTCTCTCTCTCTCTCTCTCTCTCTCTCTCTCTCTCTCTCTCTCTCTCTCTCTCTCTCTCTTTCACACACACACACACACACACACACACACACACGTACACACAAAACTCAGTGAGAGAGGGGGAGGTCGAGAGAGAATATCAAACATTCTTTTAAAACGATCATTGATGAGTGACTTAAGGTATAGAGTCTTTCCAGGCTCTGGGTGAAAAGAAGACTTTCTTCCTTCATAGTTACAGCTTAGTGGGTGACAATATACCCAGACATGAATTACCAGTAGGTCACCTGCAGTAGAATGGGCCTTTATTGGTAACCGTGACTAGGAAGATGGAAAAAAGTTCATTGATGGTGATTCACAGGCCAAGAACTCTGGACTGAAGTCAAAAGCAGCTCTTGCCCTTCCCCCTTCCCCTCAGTCACATGTATGGAGTGTTAATTAGTGACAAGAGGCCACTGGGTCATAATCCCTCTGCGTAGGACATGGAGATACTCAAGGAGTGTCCTCATTCCTTAACATGAAGAGCAGATGGTGCATTCAAGCAAGGCATACAGCACTTAAAATTCATTGAGGAACTACCTCCTTGCAGAACAAAACTACCTGACCTCGGATGAAGCGTGTTCTTTATGCTTAGTTTTACCATCTCTAAAATGGGGCCAGATGGACAGGGAGGAAAGGAGACTACTATTTCATAATCCAGTATAGTATTTCATCCCTACACCCAAATATATTAATTGAACAAGTGAATGTCACACATTGTGCTCGACACAGGGGGAAAGGACCCATAGTCATAACAAATTGACTATCTCAGCATGTGAGCACACACTGAGTGCTTAGCGTTTTTCTAAGGTCTAAAGGGAATACAGGAAACAGTGGGCCGGCGGCTCTCTGTGTTGTAATTTGAAGGATTGAGAATGCATCTATGAACAAGAGAAAGCAGAGCTTTGCGATTGTACGGTCTGATAACCGGAAACAGTAAGGTAAGGAGGTACATTCTGGAGGAAGCCAACATTGCACTTGATGTATTCTTCACTCAGCGAACAGGCAGGCTTTCAAGACATGTTATCTGCCCCCACATCTCGACCTAATTTAACAAGTTGCCATGGGAGCCCTGCTAAGGTTGATGCAATTTTCTTATCTTTGAAGGAAGAATGTAACTGTGCGAGAGAATGTGAAAATTCCGTTTCTAGCTAACTGATTTCCACACTTACAGTGCAGTAACTAAGCTATCACAGGAAGGAGGAGAGTGTATTCCTGTGGAGGCAGTAAGGACAGAAACCTCAGCCCCTCATCTAGAGATGTAGAAGATGCCTCCTCTTCCTCAGCTAGGTACATCTAAATACACGAATGCAGTCCAGGCCAGGCAGTCATGGTAAGCACATGCATGCAATCCAGGCCAGGCAATCATGGTAAGCACATGTATGCAGTCCAGACCAGGCAGCCATGGTAAGCACATGTATGCAGTCCAGGCCAGGCAGCCATGGTAAGCACATGTATGTAGGTAGTCCAGACCAGGCAGTCATGGTAAGCATGTGCATGCAGTCCAGGCCAGGCAGTTATGGTAAGTACATGTAGGTAGGTAGTCCAGGCCAGGCAGCCCTGGTGCAGAAGTCTGAGTGCCCGTAGTATAGGTCACACACAAGCTACAGCAATTGAATTTGGGGACATAAAAGGGATCAGAACCAGAGACAGAAAGCTAGTGCACTGTTTATACACAAACAATGTTTACGTCAAAAGCACTGCCAACAGTTACAGAGTGATCTCCACTTTTCAAAGTGCTTTTCAAATGTCAGCTCATCCTAACACGCTTGCATAATGCTAGACATGCATTTGCAGACACTCTAGCTGTCCCCTCAGGTAAGAGGCAGGACAGATGCGTTCCTTCTCTTGTTCATCTGTTTCTGAGAAGGGGCCACCAAGCCACAGGCTCAGAGAACCTGGAGTGGAGGCAGGAAGTGTTCCCCGAGGACAAGAGCTCATGGGAAAAACCGCCAAAATTCGGTGTGCTATCTATGACATGCATAACAAATCCCTACTTTCATTTGGACCACAGCAACAAGAGATTGTAATTCAAATCTAAGGACATTCAGAATAAACTGGGTAAGATGGCCTGGGGGGGGGGGGTGCGTCTTATTCTTACCCAGTTAGTGCTCATTTGCTGACATAATCAATTTATTACAAGTAGGAGTTTCTTCTCACCATGTCTAGCACAATGTCTAGCACTCATTTAATTAATCGATTTGGTTCAACTGCATTTCACACATCTCCCACTGTCAGGATAAGGGTGAACAGTTCTACTTCACTAAAGTAGAAAAAGGTACAAGGTAAATTTGCCTAAAATCACACAGTGTGTTAGAGCTGGGAGGGAGCTCAGAGAACTTCTGGTTTCTGGTCTATTGTTCTCACCACTATTTGAGTCTGAAAAAGTTAAGCCCATAATTGTAAAGAGACGGAATCTAAATGTGGACATGTCTTCATTTTTCTTATTCCAATTGGAATAGCTCAGTCTTTGAGAAAGTAAAGTGATGATCCCTTTCCCATCTCCTCTCCTCTCCTCTCCTCCCTGGCTGTTTTAATCCCTTATCCCATGGGGAGAAGGAGGGAGAGAAGACTGGAAGGTAGGAGAGAGGCAGGCAGGGAGAGAGGGACAGAACCTATCAAACGACTTTCATACCAGAATACCGTCAGTCATCTGCGCATTACCCCTGCCTTCCTCTTCCCCTCAGAGCAGTCCTCTCCCCTCCCTCCGCTCTCTCATTGCATCCAGGTGGAGGAGTCGAGTCTCAATGTCAAAGTCTCCCACTCTTCTACACTTTGAAAGACTTCTTGTACTGTTTCTCATCTTCAAGGAAAATGAGTAATCTCCCAATAATCTGCTCTCCAGAGAGAGGAAAAGATCCTCTTGAAATGTACCAAGTCCCTCCTACTAATATCCTCAAAATAAAAGACATTTAGATACTTCAAAAAAAAGAAAGAAAGAAAGAAAAAGAAGGGTCTTCAAGTTTGTCTTTTCCTCATGAGTCTACATATGGTCCTTGCTGTCACTCCCAGTCACAGATGTATTTCCTGGGCACTCTTTGATACAGTGACTCCTCTAGCTAGGGTCTTTGTGGAATGCGACCCAGAGAATATATTCTTGATCTAGGAAGGAGGGGTAATTTCTCTACATGTATAAATTTCGCTCTTAAAGATCAGTTAATTTTCAGAAAGATACCAAGACTACCCTAGCCCACTTGGGGAAAAAAATCAGTTATGGCAGCAGAAACACCACGTCTGCTGCCCATCTTCCGTCACACAGAGCCCTCGCTGTCCAGCTGAAGACATCTTAAGAGGACGGCAGTTTAACATCTGGCTAAGGAAAGTTAACCTAGGCTCTTGACAACACTGCAGTCTTGCAGAGAGGATCTGACGCTTAGCATGCTTATTATTCAGTGTTTTTGATTTTTTCTCAAACTATTCCCAGTCTCCTGGGCTAAATGCACAGGAGCTGCTCCTCATCGGAGCAGGGAACGGCCTGGCTCTACTCTCAGCTCCTCTGTCGAGGCCCCAGCTTGGTGAACTTCGTCCATCCTCTGGGTTCCTTCTGAAATCACTACTACTCTAATTAAAGCTTTCACGCCTGGAAGAAAACCAATCATAAAGTGTAGCAGTGGTGGTGGTGGTGGTTTTGTTGTTGTTACTGCTATTGTAGCTGTTGTTGTTGTTGTTGTTGAGTGTTTTGCTATGGAAGCCCAGAATGGATCCGGATAGGGCTTAGAACACAGTTCCTAAATTCAAACAGCAACCATACTATGAAACTCGCCAGCATGCAGGCCATTCAACTCCGCCTTTGAGAAAGCCAGCTTCTGGTTTTATATTTGAAAGGGTCTCCCCAGAGCAGGCAAGCAAAAGTCCCTCCATTCTACCCACAAGGCAGTTTCCAGAAACTCCCAGTCATCACAGGTCCCTTCCCCAGATATGAAAGAAATTCGAAAGTTAAATTCCCTATCACTTTTAAAAATGAGCCCTTGAGACAGAATGATACTATTGGCTTCCAAAAATCAGTGGCTTGAGACTAAAGACCCTTGAGAAACATCTACTCTTCACAAAAACAAGAAGGGGTGCCCTTGGGTCTCTGTGCCTTACACTTGACCCAGCCCACAGAAACATGCAATTAGCCACCTAGACAGGGGCTGGGTGCCTACCTGTGTAGCCAGCCAGGGCAGCAGCAGGAATGACAGGCTTGTCCTTGTTGAGGTCAGCACGGTCACGCACATAGTCCTTGAAGGTGCCCTTGGGCTTGTGGTTGGGCAGGGCAGCGGGATAGTCCTCGGAGTCGAAGCTGTCATAGGAGGGGACACGCTGCAGGCTGTTGAAAGATGACTGGCTGCTCCAGGACTGGGTGAGACGGTCACAACTATCGTAGCTCTCTATGCTCTCAAAAGAGTCCTGGCCCCCGAGTTTACCTGGAGGTAAAGGAGGAGGTAGGAAGAGGGCAGGGAAGAGGGGTTGGGAAAAAACAACTGTGAAATCCCTCTTATGGAGGACAGATTGCTAATCAGATCTGGAGAGGATGAAGGGGGAGAGGGCCCAGGGATACAGGAGTCCCGGAAGTCCTGAGTCTACACTGTGGGAAAGAATGTTGACCTGGCCATAACGTCAGAGCTGCTGCCACTGCCTGGCTTCTAGTTCCTAGCATGGTGACCAAAGTAAGGTTCTATTCCTCAGATCTGTCATGAGGACAGAACCTCAAGAACTCTAAAGCCAGAAATTTAGAAGCTTCGAGTGCTACTTGTCGTGAGATTTCTGGTTAATACATTAGATTTAATAAGTTAACAAGAAAAAAAAATAGAACACTGTCAGATTGATTTTTTTTTTCAATTCCAGTCAATGAAATGATTTCAGAAGGCCCAATTTGGCAAAATACTTTGATCATAAGAAAAAAATATTCTATTAAACTAAGGGTAGATTGTCCTTCCTTGACCTTGGAATTAAAGCATTACCTTTTAGGTACTTTCTCTCCAAGTACTAACCCATTCCTTTATGACCTCTCAAATGGAGAAAAAAGTTATGGGGTGCCTTCAAGAACAGTAAAACAAAACCCAGCAAGGTTCAGTCGTTCTTGTCGGCAGTAAACCATATCAGTTACCCTCTGCAGTAGAGTTAAGAACCTGGAATTCATACTCCAGGGGCAGGAGCAGCAGAAGGGATGGCTGAGGAGTGGAAGCCCAGAGCAGGGTCAGAAACCCTTCACTGGGTGAGTTGCTTAAGGCATTCTGAACCGACCACAGGATCATGCAAGCTCCCTCTTTTCCCAAACCAGGTTATGAACAGCTGCTGTGGTTGTGTGAGCACTCCTGGAGAAATCTCCATTGGCAAAAACACCATTGAAAGAGGGGGCTAACAAGGAGACGTCAAGAGGAAAATAAATACGTTGAAGATCCATGAAGGAACATTTGTTTTTATGTCCAGTGATCAGCTATTTCTCGGGCAGCTAGAGGAAGACCTCAGGAGATGGGATGGCCACTCCTACCCAACATGAGCCAAGAGATGGAAAGGTGTGAGAAAGGCGGCTGCAGAAATACCTTCAGATCAGTTCTCAATTGTGAGAAGCTGGCTAAACCCTCAAAGTCAGGTGTCTTATCCAACCACATATCAGTGTGCTTCTGGCTGTGGATTGGTTAAGAAAGTAATATTGACACGTAAGCAGCTGCCCAAACACAAGGGAAAGATATTGTTCTCGAAATTAAAAAAAAGAAAACCCAGATAAACAAGTACTTCTGCTCTGGACATTCTGCCCCGCTGCTCCCTCCTGTACTGCTAAAGACAGAAATGTCGTATCTCACTCTACCCTCTGCTCATTTGCTCAAAAGAAGGCAGCGCTCAGAAAGCAAGCCAGAGCCTGAGGAGTGAGTGACCCAGCCTGCACCACATTAGTGTCTTTCCATTACTAGTCACATTAAATGTCTCAAGAAAGCAGCCCCCACACGGAATGCCACAGCCTTCTAAGCAGAGCAGAAACTTCCCTAGTATCTCATGAAAGGTGTGTTCTCGTGCTAGCTATGAACTCTACCTGTCATTCCATTTCACTCTAGCACAAATACACCAAAAGCCTAAGAAAGAAAACCCATGTTTCCACGAAGGAAGGCCTGCCCTCAGAGTCACCCATATGTAGGTATTCTCTATGTCTCCGTCTCTTGCTATTTTTCTATCTCTTCAGCCATTTTCATATAGAGGGCTGGGAGCTGAAAGGGCTTCATTTATCCTAAGTGCTAAAGTAGGCGTCACTACTCTCTTGCAGCCTCACCAGATGCCACTCGGTTCAGACTGTGGTTTAGAGCAGAGTGAAGCTTTCGTTTTAGTTCTTATTTCACAACCCTGGAGCTGGAAGCCTTCATGGACGGGTATTTTTTTCCAAAACATTGACTTGAATCCAAAAGGATTAGACACTTGGTTCTGCTTCCCTGTTCAATCCGGGAGGCACGCATCCATTCCCCAAGACTAGCACTGACCATCTTTTCCAAGGAAGGCCTCTGCAACGTTCTTCCAAAGCTAACTGAGTCCACGGAACAGCACTCTGAACAGAAGGGTAGCCCCACAGCCACCCACAGAAAAGACTTACACAAAGACGGGCCTCAGAGCTCAAACAAGTGGGACAGAGAAGTACTTTGTATACTATAACACAGAATCTGAATACTGCGATTATTAATAGTCAGCTAACAGTAATGTCTTCAGTCTAGACCAATCACAACAGTCAGAGTCAATGGCCCTTTGGCCGGACGTGTTACAGCACATTCTACCATGCAGCAAGCAGGCTTGCACAAGCTGCTCTTCCCCTTAAGTCTGTGACCTGAGCTTGGAGGAGGTGAACCACAGTAGAGCCACAAAGAAACACCTGACGTCCTTCGGTAAGGATCAGTTTGGGTTTATAATCATTAGTTAGGGTTTGGAGGGGGGGTGAGGACCCAAGAACCAAGAAGAGACAAGGGAAAGAAAAGGCATTTCCACAAATGCAAAACCGGCCACAACTGTAAAACAATATGATTACAGATCTACACAGATTTACAACATAGCTGAACCCCAAACCCACAACTCGGTCTCCGTAAATTTACAGAAAGACAGCCCCACGAGGAAGAAAACAGTGCTAAGGTTTCAACCTGCTTAAGAAGAAGTGCACAGATGCATACGCTTGAGGGTATGTATTTAAATAGACACGTACCCAAAAATAAAGGACGGGCAGAAAGGGGAAGACAGACCCGGTCCCACCCATTCCCTTTGGTTTGAAACACAAACAACCTAGGAACGTAAGCGGGACAACCTGCGTTCTGGTGTTGCAGGGGCTTTCCCTGTACAAGGCTAGAGAGCCACCCTAAGGCTTGCTGGGAGCGAGCCTGAGCCTGAACAGTTGATGAGCAGAACAGTAGGGATGGCTCACGGTGGCCATGGGGTAACTCTCGCCCTTTTAGAGAGCACTGAGCAGGTAGCACAGGGACCCACCCACTCTGTGAGCAAGAATCACTACCCGTATCTCTTCCTGTCGTAATACTTTCCCACCAGGAAAGTCATGTCTAGGCTTTTCAGAAACTCGTGGGCTTTTCCTGGATGAAGAAGCTCTCCTTCTAACAGACTACACAGGCAATCAGAACACGCTGCTTCTGGTCGTGAAATGTTCATGGCCTTGTCTTAAACATCAGGTGCTTTCTACCTTTGGGGCATCAGGTCAGCGAGACCTATTTTGAAACACTGACTTCACTGCCAGCCGCTGTTTTATCACTATTATAATAGCCTTGTCAACAAGAGTACCTTCTTTGGGAAGCCTTCTGGTCACCTTTTCCCCTGGCCTCCTAGCTAAATACATACTTTCACCACCCTGTTGATGAACAGTTCCAAATAAACCATTGGTTAACCATCTTGTATCTTCCCAGACCAAAGAAGTCCCAAGTGGCTACACGTTCCCAGGATGAGCAGCAAGGGTCATCTCAGGTACCTCTGTAAGAAACACACCAGGGCCTACAGTATGACCCAGGTGAACCCTGAAGGGAACGTCAAAGCACATGCCAAATTTCAAGAGGATTACGATCTCAGGCAAAAACTGTCTTTAAAAACCTGCGGCCTACCTTTCCAAAGCTACCTAGACGTAATCTGAAGGCAAGCCATTTTATCCTGATAATACGTTTGATGATAACTCCGCCATACCGAGTTCCATCATGGACCCCCGGTTCTTTGTCATCGGGTTGGGTAATTCTGAACTCCCATGGCAGACAGATCTTCATGTCTATACACTGTTTAAAACGAAAGGCTGAGGCTGATGGATGTGGGAGTAATAAGTAAGCAAAATGGGACCTGAACCATGAAGGAAATGAGGTACTTCTTGTACACCCAAGGAATCTGAAGGTAAATTGGACCTACCACGACTGGCTCTCCCCATGCACATGTTGTCTGGAGTTAACACTTCTTGCTTGATGGCAAAGTAGTCTGTCTGCAAGGTGTCTGTCTGGAGAGGGTCCCGGAGAATGACGGAAGGGTAGTCGTTCTCATACTTGAGGGACAGGAGTTCTTCCGAGCTGATGGGATGCAGCGTCTGATAGGACTCTGTGATGAAGCTGGGCTCTGAGAACTCTGAGGGAGGGACACACTGAGCATGCTCGATACCATAGCCTAGAGAAGGAGAGTGTTTACAATTGGAGACACTGGTGCCTTAAAGAAGTAAGTCCTACTACCTATCAAGGCCCCACCATGTGATGTGAGCTGACTCCCTTAAAAGAGAAGCGTGAATCCGGAGGACTTGGCTTCAACCTTGATGGCACAACTTGCTATCTGCAGCCCCTGATAAGGCACCTTCCCTTTGGGCCTTAATTTACTGGTCTATAAAATAAGGCTGATGAAGTTTCCCTCAGAGCACTGTGATGAAGAATAAATGAGGCTGTGTGTGTATATATGCACAGTGTCTGCAACATTTCAATAAACTCCAGATATGTAGCGAATGTAACTGTCGCCATTGGAGTAAAAACTATAATAAACCAGAAGATTAAAAAGAAAAAAAATCACACCTTTTTAACACTACCTTTGAAGTCAGGGTCATCAGAGAAGCCCAATGATCCTCTTTTTCTCTGGACACCTCTACAGGGTGCTAAGCTGTCACGCACTTTTAAAAAGTGCTTTCTACCATAGAATGTGACACTGCATGGAGCATGTGTGGGATCCAGAAGGATTCCATAGCAAATCCTATCCTCGTCAATAATAGGTAAAGAAAGCATATAAGTCAAAATCAAATCTGTAACCCAACCCTCTCCCAGTCACTAGAACACTGGGATTAAATAAGATCATAATCTGGCCAGGGTGTATTCCCTCCCAGTTGCAGGAACTCTGTAGACTGATAAGCACTCATACGAGCTTAATGCTTGTGCTTGGTGAAAAGTCATAAAATAAGTAACAAAAAGCAGAACATAATTAAGAAAATATTACTTTCTATGGGGTTATTAATAAAGCATCTGAGATCAACTAAGCCAGGGAGCCTTTCCAAGTTCTCGAACCATAAAGAGCCAAGAGACAGAGGAGAGTGGAAGACAGCACTTACTAATGAAGTAATCCGAGGTGTAACGGGATTCTGGGTAGGTAGGGTTGACTCCATTAACCTGATACGGTTTCACATCCTCTGTAAGAAACACACCAGAGAATAAAATAAAGATAGCATGCACGTGACAACTGACCTACGCGGATCTTACCCACAAGGACCCTGATAATCTCAACATTTTCTTTTATACGGAGTCTGCAAGCCCACAGCGGGAGTTGGTGTCTTGGTTGCCTGAACACAGCTTTATCTCAGGATGACATCAGAAAAGTATGGCTGAGTTTAGCATTTCAATAGCTGTGAAATGGGACTAGTCCACTTATCTTGGGAGGAAACCCATTGGGCAATCACTGAGGGTTGAGAAAAACCAGCAGCCCTCAGCCATGGTATCTCGGTGTTTCCCTTCAGGGAACTGAATCTTCAGGCTCCAGTCTGGGGATGCCTCAAGGACCATGATCAGAACCTAGCATTTAAACCGATCAACTGAAAACCATTTCAGAACACATTGCAGTCTTTGGGCAAGTAGGTATTTGTATCTTCCACTTTTTCAGATATTTGGATTTTTTTTTTAATCTGCTTTTCTCTTTGTTCTTGGAATTCAAGTTCAGGCCCAGACAAGAAGCAGGACACTGGTAAGGTGACTCCGCTCAGTGAACCGTGAGAAGCAACACAGCCAAACTGCCTCGATGCCAACTTCCTTGCGACTCAGAAAGAAATAAAGAGAAAGTGTAGCGGGGAGCAGAACTGTCATGGTGGGCTCAGGGTACTCTGGCTACCCTAGAATCAAATGCCTGAGCTGCTGACTGCATTGCTTTGCAAAGATCAATTGTAAAGGGAGACTGCTGATACAGTTTTTCCTCAGGTATCTGCTAGCCTGCCGAGAGCAAAGGCTGATGGGAAAACAAGTTTATGCCTGTACTCAAAAAGAGGAAAAAAAAAGTTCCCAGTTGAGATAAAATGATTAAACTCTGCTTGAGTGGCTTATCAGATTAAAACATCCCCTGCACCTTTGGCCTACAGCTCCACCCCGAGCAGCTATGTTCTCTGGCTGCCATGCTGCTCAAGTGAGATCACAGAAAGGACGCTGTTCTGCCTACAAGCATCCTGATCATCCACTCAGAAAGGTGAATCCCCAGAAAGACAGTCTTACTGCCTCAAGCGATGGGACACCGGCTGGGGTGACAGAATTGCCTCCTCACACGGACTCAATTACACTGTACTGCACTTCAGTTCCCTGACGGTACTCCCCTGCATAGAAGCAGTCCACAGTCTAATCCTGTCTTAGTAGCAGTTCCCTGTGAACGCACATTAGCACAGCAAGAACACTGGGTGGGAAGTGAAATTAAAACAGACTTAGAAGTAAAGTTTAACGTGTTGATCACTAATTGAGGGTAATTCCGAGAAAGAAAATCTATTTGGCAGCCCTTCAGAATCAAGGATATGAATGGACCATGGCCAGTGACAGACTGAGAGTACCCCCAGCTCCTGGTACACCCACTGTGGGAATTCATTCTGAGTTCAGAGAAGCATTGTATTGACAGACTATGTTTGGTTTCATGGTCTGGTGCAACCTGCTGTTGTGTTCAGAAGGCAGCACCAAGCCAGCGCTTTGAGGAGTCTACCACATCTTTCTTTTCCTCTTACGAGCAGGTCACTCAAGTCAGTGCCTAGTGGGGTCAGCACCAGTACAGTTCCTAGAGCTGTTGTCCTGTCCTGAGTAGCAGCACCCAGAGAGACCCACCAAGTCCTTAAATGTGTTCATCCGCTGATCATTTTCAATGAGAAGCTGAGGCAAAGGAACGCACATCACATTCACGTGCCCAGAGGAATGGGACCTGGGTCTCTCCTCAGTCCTGAGACTGAGGCATACTCTTAAACAAAGGAAGGTCTTACGAGGAATGAGCTCTGTGCCCTACCCCCAGTGACTGTGCCTAGAGCTTGAGGCTGGTGACCACAGGGAAAGGGTGGGCCTGGTTACAGAGGGCAGCAGGCTTCTAGGCTTACAGTCAGCTGTAGGGCACTGCTGACTGCTGGTAACTGCAATTTATTTTAAGAAGAAATTTAGACAAATAAGCACAGAAACACCCAAGTTTGCCACCCGCTGCTGTTGCTATACTCAGCCGGTGCTACGGGACATGAGTCACTTGGTCCAAAAAGGTTAGAAGAGGCCAGTAGAGGAGGCTGTGTCATTAAAAGGTTGCAACACCACGTCCTGATATAACCCTAGCTTTGGCTCGGAGTGTAAAAGGTGTTCTACACCGCCATAATGCCAAACCAGCAACTGGCAGAGACATTTGTCGTGCTAATGAGCATGGAAAAGCTGTATTCTCCTGTTACCAGAGGATACGTCATAGATCAAGGGAGTATATGTTAAAGTTTCTGGAGTAGATAAAAACACCTGTTTCTTAAATCCAGATTTATTTAAGTCCAGGCACTGTTTATTCAAATAATGTATGGGTCTACAAAAATAACATGGAGTGTATACAGGAATCTAAAGTACAGTCTTGCTTAAAAATTAAAATATGAACTCCTAAGGCATAGAGGAGCCAGCATGTACTGAGCTCTTGCTTTGCACCAAACACATCCCCACAGACCATCTATGCCATGGCTGAACACCTACAGGCAAAAGCAAGAACATCCCACCATCCGGCCAGCTCTTCTCCTACTTTTAGAGAAATGCCCCCCTCCACTTCCCTACCCCATTGTTTCCACACATTTTACCTTTCTGCAGGATCTCTAGATGCTCCCACAGGATATCCCCCACAAAGTCTGGAGCCAGCTCGAGGAAGCATTCTTTACCCAGGGCACACAGTGCTGCTCCATTCATACAGAACTTCTGGAAGTCCACACCCTTCAGGCTGAACTCATTCACAGCCCACATCACCCAATCCCGGACATGGGTTTCTGTCCACTGCCGGGGGTCTGAGAAGAGAGAGGCCAAGTGAGGATACAGTGGGTCAGGCTGAGGGAAGGCAGGAAGAGATGGGACAGGGCTGAGGACGCTAGTGACTCTCACACCCAGGGAGCAGCATCTTGTCCAGGACCTCTCAGATTCCTTTCCCCATATCTAGCACCCCACTTGCCCTATTTTGTCAGATAGGAGGAGCTAAAGTCAGCCAAGAGTAATTCCCTGCTTTTTTTTTTAAGACCAAGATTTCCACTGATCTCCTCTCTCACCCTTATCCCATTAAAAAAAAAAATTTAAAGCCCCCAGATAAGGGAATATGCCTTCTTTAAGGGCAATAATAACAGTGTAAAGTGTTTTCCACAAATTCTGCATGCCCCCGTCTGCTCTCAGCTCTGCGACACACTTGAGGATTTTATACTCGATTATTCTTATCTTAGCCACTTAGGTTTTACAATAATCCCAGCAATTAGTAATGACAAGCCATTCGAGTGTCATTATTTGTGACCACAGGCCCAGCTTTGAGTAGCAGTGATATCATGAAATCCTCATACCTGGCCTAAGGTTTGACAGAGCTGTATCTGTCAATGACACCAAAACGGTGCACGTAAGTGATGCCTGGACCAAAAGTAACTGCACAAGGTGCTGGAACACCCAGGGCTCAGAAGTCATTTTGCTCGCCTTCTGGTCCACAAAGGATGCTTGGGGTTGTGGTCCACTCAGGTTTGGAGTAGAGTTGTAAACAGAAGAAGAAGAAAAAATGCAAAGATGTATTCTAAGAATGTAACCAGCTCTTCGGTCTGGCCATGCTGGAAGTCTTTCATTTCCAGTTAGATGAGGTGTTATTTATAGACAGCCTTCCTTCAACTTTCTTAACAACAACATCAACGCAAAATGAAAAGCAAAATAAGGACAAGACACAGCTTGCCTACTCATGACTGCCCAGCAAATGTTCCTAGGGAAAGCTGACAATTCATAGTTCACTTTTTTATGATAACTCCAGACTCCATGGACTCAGTAAACCCTTTTAGATAGGAACGCCCAAAGTGCAAGCACACTTTGCCAAAGCACATGGAAGAGAACAGAGTCTAAATATAAAGCAGCCCAGCTCCCTGGGTTCATCCATGGTCACCCATACTGACTCTAAAGTCAGGTTCTCCAGACTTGCCTACGACCTGGAATTGTTAGAGGAGTTTACAAAATAAAGCTGTCAGTGACCGTTAGGATGACTTGAATTGGTCTGGGGCTTACTCCAGAAGCTCTCAAAGATCCAGAGATGCTGGTGTACAGACAGGTCGGGAGACACTGTCCTAGGACCACTGGCGATGACAAAGGAGTGGAGCATCTGTCCCCATGTCTCGTGGATTTCTGCAACTGCCCATCACAGATTCCACTGTGACTGATCTTACCCAGCCTAGCTACGGGGAGAGCAAATGAAGCTTCCCTAAGCATCCGTCTCGGCGTTCCTTTTTCCTACCATGTAAAGTATACCTTTGGGGATTCCCAGTCGCTGCTGCTCTTTTGTGAAACCACTGAAGGTAGCTTTCAGTGCCTGGGACATCATTTCTTTGCTGCTCGGAGTTAACAGTGGGACATCTGCGCATTCCATATCTGTCAGGGAAAACAAAGCAGCGTATGAAAAACAAAACTCGCACAAAGAAGGGAAGAGTGTGAACAGAGTGTGAAGAGAATGCAAACTGAGAAAGAACTGTGCTCACGTCTTCATCATCATCGCAGCAGGTAAAACTGAAGGGGGTTTCCACAGTACACTAAGCCCCTTTGGAAACAAAAACCAAAAAAGAAAAAAAACAAAAAAACAAAAAAACAAAAAAAAAACAAACAAACAAACAAAAACAACCCTGTGTCTTGCTTACAACACTCTGCATCCTGGTGAGCAAAAATCCTTATTCTTCCTTCTGATTTCCACTACCCTCACCCTTCCCCCACATATCCAACTTATTCACTGAAACCATTTGAGCTATTACTACATAGTCTCGGTTACCTATAAAAAGAAGGACCAATATTCTTCACGCAACCCAGAATTACTTAGTGCCTGTAATGTGAAGCGAGGGGAACAGAACAGAAATAGAAAAGACGGTGGATTGTGAACCTTGCGTTCAGTCATTCAAAATCTACAGGCGCAAATGCAATACCAATGGGGCTTCAAAAGAGAAGACGCCAAGAACAGGAACTGCTCTGCAGGAGAGGAAAGCCTTGTCTCTGGGAGAAGGATGGTGAGATCTGATGGACACTCAGAAATTAAGGAAGAAAACTACACTCCATCCTAGCTGTTCCCAGAGTGGCCTGCCCCAAGCCCCACCTGGAAATGATCAGATACAAATTTTCAATTTTCCTGGATGCCTATTGGAACAGAGTGCACGAGCCTGCTTTTCCACACAGAATCCAGTGGTGAGCCCCCAACTTAAGGAACACAATTTCTTGCACAGCATAAATAAATGTCATGAGATCGGAGGTATGGGAAAGATGAATAGAGAGGATTTTCACCTCCTTGGTTAGGGTTACACCAAGAGTGTTTGTTTGTTTGTTTGTTTGTTTGTTTGTTTGTTTGTTTCGCTTCTGTTTGTTTGATTTGCTTCTGGTTTTTTTTGGTTTTTTTGGTTTTTTTTTGTTTTTTTTTTTTTTTGGTTCTTTTTTTCGGAGCTGGGGACCGAACCCAGGGCCTTGCGCTTCCTAGGTAAGCGCTCTACCACTGAGCTAAATCCCCAGCCCCTTGTTTTGTTTTTTTGTTTGTTTGGTTTTTTTGTTTTGTTTTTGGGCTATTGTGAATGGAATTATTCCCCTGATTTCCTCCTCAGTGCCTTTGTCACTGATATATGAAAAGGCCACCGACTTTTTTGTGTAAGTTAATTTTGTATCCTACCACTTGGCAGAAACTAGCCGGTTGGGAATTTTCTGTTAGCGCACACTGTCGAGAGCCTGTAAACAGGGATACTTTGATTTCTTTTTCCTATTCTCTAGCAGAAGAGTCACTGTTACCACACACCTTCGTTGAGTGATAAAGAGAAATCCAGCTGAAACTGAGCTAGAAGCTCCCCTCCAGCTAATCTACACAGTCTTAAAACGTGCTATGGAGACTTCTGGAGAAAAAGGCAAGAGTGCTCTTACACAGCTGTGACCCCTACAAGCTCCAAGAGTTCAGCCAGCAGATGTGCCGGCTTGCGCAATACTGGCACTTCCGTGGCACGGTAGCCAACTGCTCTCTGCTTCTAAGGCCCATTCCACAGGACAGGATCCATGCCTGGTACATTAAGGCCTCTCAAAAACTCGGGGGTAACTGAATGCTATTGTTTAGCTGAACCGGCGGAGCACCCAACTGCCTTCTAAATATTTATGTTTATATTCGTCAACAAACGCTAATCCCATCTTTAATCAGAGAAGCGTCTTCTGCAGCCATGGTGGAAAAGGAGACTCGTAGCTAGCTGTACAAGGTGCTGAGGATACTCGGCCGAGGAGTGCTCAGCCCCAAACAAGCATCCCCTTAGAGGGGTTTACACTATCCCCTCTAAGGTGCAGGGAACAAAGCAGGGGAGGAACCAGAAATACAGTAAGAGCTAGAACAGGATACACAGAGAAGTGTTATAAAAGGCCCAGCCATTGCAATCCCAAACACACAGCAGCTATGGATGCCTGTACAGTTCTTCAGGAGAGTTAGCTCCCCTACAGCCCAGTGTGGACAAGAGAGGCTTAGGGAGCCCTGCCCTTCACTGTGAGTTACTCACTAACTTACAGATTCAGGGAGATGGGGTGTCACTGTTTTAACCGTGTACTCAGTGCTGACCCCTCCCCCCCCAGGCTCCAATGGATATTTCTAAACCAAAAGTCACACAGATGGCCCTGATAAAACTAATTGAGTCACCAAGTCAAAAACAAAAGTCACATCTAGGGAAGAAAATGGGGCAAGAGGTGACAAGAACAGTAAGAAGATAAGAGGAGGAACAATCAAAATACACACACACACACACACACACACACACACACACTCACACTCAGATACATATACATACATGAAGTTTTCATAGAACGAACTTAATTTCTAAAATTACAGAAAAGGGAAGAAATAAAACCTTGTAACATGTAAAAGAAAAAAGTAAAAGATGGACAGCTGCTGAATCGGAGTGATCGGGAGGGTAGCTCTTTGACGTGAGGTTCAAGAGTAAGTGGGAACATTAAGTAGGCCACCTTCTCCTGAGGAAAACAGAAAGCTGTTCTAGTTTAATCAGAGGGATGGCCTCCCTGCATTGTGCTCCAGGAGCCTGCCTTGGCTGGTTTATAAAGAGGGGTGTCGGTGAATATGAGTAGCTGTCGGGGCACGTTTAAGAAAGTGACAGCATTTGTTCACCCAGAGATGACAGTGGCTTTGACTACAAAAGTGGCAATGCTGAAAACATAGGCAGGCGAGCCTGAAGTGTGCACAGGAAGTCACAGTTTATGATTTACATGCGTGGGAAAGGACAGTGAGGCACTGAATCCTGAAGACCTGCCACTATCACCATTTGTCAGACCCCACTCAGTTATACCCTCCCACACTTACAGGCCCTGTTCCCAATATGAGTACATACACAGGGCCAACATCGACCATCTTCTGAACTCATCTTGGGTCAATCTCTACCCAGAGCTAATCCCACCTAGCTTTTCTGTGACTTTTTGAAGTGACTGCCTTCACTGCCCTAAATTTTAGAAGCCTGGACTGTCAATGTACCACATGCAGAAACTGATGTAAGATGACTAAGTTCCAGAAGAGAATACTACGTAAGTTCCTCTGCTAGCTTATTCCAAGCCTTGGCTACTTGAAAGGATGGAAAGAAGGAAGGGAGGGAGGAAGAAGGGGAGGGAGGGATGGGGGAGGGAGGAAAAAAGGGAAGAAGAAAGGAAGGAAAAAAAATCCCTGACCATATATAAGGGAAATAATGAAAATTAGTGACATCTGAGAAAAGGAGCCAATATATTCCCACTGAATGTCAAAATGAACAGAAGCGACACTGCACGGCAGAGAAAACTCCCAGCCATGCTGCCAGGGAGCAGCCCAGGGTCTGGGCCAGCCTAAGAAGATGGTTCACTGTGGCTGCTCTCCCAGTCCCTGCCAATGACAAGAAATCTCAAGTCCCCGAGTGTTTGGATTGCCCTGGGACATTCCAAACAAGTTCTAATGGAAGAATCATCAACATGCCCTCCAGGAAGGCTGACAAAATGATGGAAAATCCCAGATTTGGGAGTAAAAAAAATAAAATAAAACTAAGCTTGAGGAAGGGATGATTGTTGATTACATAACCTTCAAACAATGGCGTGATCATCAAATAGGTCACTAAGAAACACATCAGTGCTCTCCACTTGCCTTTATTTCAGCAAACTAAGAGTGGCTAAGTGATCTAGAATGTCGCTCCTTCAGAGCACATGTCAGTATTACTCTGGAGAATGAAGCCCCTTGGCTAAGTAGGGAGCGTGCCTTAGGAGCTCCCATCCAGATATCAATTCGGGAACTTGAACTGCAGGGGTTCTCCTTTGTGTCTTTGTCCCCCTCCATTAGATGAAAAACTCTATGAAAAGAACTTTCCTGGTAGTGGAAACTGGCTGGGGCCACGTGTGGAAAATGTAGGCCAACCCTAATGGAGTGTCGGTAGGGCTACTATAAACTGAGCCTGTGATGGAATTGGTGGGGCAGCCCAACGTCGCCTTCTTCTACACATGCAAGCTGGGGCCAAGTGAAGGCCTCGTGAGATGATAGCCAAGCAAGGACAGCGACAGGGAGCCTGGAAAGGAGGCTTCCCTGGGGCTGACTTCCGTCAACTCTAGAGCTCTCTGGTGTCTTGTCGGGCCAGCAGTGCTAAGGCAGATACTTTTCCGTGCTGATTTCTGCTTCCTGTCAGGGCAGCAAGCATCTCTAGAGTCCCACGAGCTCCCGCATGGAGGCATCTGGAACTACTTTGACTTGGCCACCTCTATGCCACCCCTAAAGTCCAGTCCACATGCAGCCACCTGCCTGGGTCTCTACTGCAGTGAGCACTGTGTGCTGGGTCTCCTGGGAAGATCCCCCAAGTCAGCTAGAGGAAACTGTTCCCACGTGTGAGACACTTGGGTTGGGCTGTGAGCTCTAGCAGATGACACTGTCACTGTCCTTGGAACCAAAGGGTGTGGAAAAGGAAAAGTCAGAAGTTTTCTGAATTGGTAAAGCTCGAGATTTAAACTTTTAAACTTTACATACGAGAACAGTTGGCTGGGCTTGTCTTTTCAGTGGAACAGACACATCATTTAAAAATGACCAATAGCCATGCTCTGAAGTGGATATATCAAGCTTATACTTCAAAGTCCAATACAGAAAGGCCCCTCAGTATTATCTGGGACTGGGTAAGTTCTGGTAATTATTCACACCAATGACGACGGTGATGGTGATGATGATGATGAAATCATTAAGCAGAAGGAGAACCTGGCACGGTTTAGGCAAGCAGACATCACTGTGGTTCCTGTTTGCCTTACTACTTACTATAATACTTTGCATTACTACAGATAGCTTCTAATCTTAAGAGCAGCATCTGGACATGAATCAGGACCTCTGGGAGCATTAACTAACCTGCATTTCTTAGAAACCTACTGAGATTACCTCTGTGGTGATAATTACAATATCTTAAATTCAAATAGCATGGTGTCTCAAACTACAGAGAATCTAACTTAAGATACAGTATGCCAATCCGGAGACCCTCAACATAGTGCATGGAGTCATATACTAGACTTCTGTCTACTGATTTTTTTTTCTTGAGGACCCTACCTCTGCAATAACATTTATAGGACTTAACCTAGATATCTGAAAACACAGTGGTACAGAAGCCACTGAGGGGGAAAAAAAAGCAAGCAAACAAACAAAAACCATTCCAAGATGCACAGTGTAGAAGCAGGCAAGCCAGTTCTCCTGAAATCCACAGGTTTACTGAGCCAGCAGCATTCCGAAGGCAGAAAAACACCTGCCTGTGTTTCAGTGAGACCCAACCCCTAACAACCCCAAACCATTTCAAGTGAAATGTAAAAACAAGTGTTTCTATTCTATTTGTGTGTCAGTCAAAGTTAAGGGCTGTTAGGTTTCCAAGAACCCTTCAAAGGTGTCTTATGTGTCTTTCCTACCAGTCTTTGGAGTTCTCTGAAACAGAATTGCTCAGATCCACAGTGTTACAAAGAACTTGAATGTGGTAGCTTTTGCTTGAGAGGATGTTCAAGGCTTAGAGCCTTTCAAGTCCTTTCTCCTGTTGTTCTCGACAAATGATGTAGAAAAGACCACAGCACCTGGGACACACTGCTAAGACAGTGAGGAAAAAGGCTGGAGATAAGCGATCCCAGATGATCACCCAGTGTCCTGTGGATGCTACTCTGGGATAAAGTGTGTACTTGAGAATACTGCCAGTCCTGTGTTGAGTACTGTTATAAAGAGAGCAGTAGGAGGGGAGAAGGAAAACTGATGTATGGTTCACCAAAACCTTGTTCAAATACCTTTCCGCCCTATCCCTGGGGGACTGGAAAAGTGCTTCACAGGTCCCGTTTTACTAATAGAGAAAGCAGGACTCCAGAAGGGCTTAGCATACAGTCACAGAGTAAGAGGGAGTAACTAGGGCCAGAAGATAGCCTTCCACTTCTGAGATTCCAGCGTCTTCCTACTCAATTCCAGTACCAATGGGAACAGGCTGTATAAATCGAATTAAGAGAAGTAAAATTTCAGAGCTGAGAGGGACAAGATTTTTTTTTATGTTTCTGTTTGAAAAATACATAAATCTGAGCTATTTAAACACTTTAAAATTATTCCAAGACTGTGCATTTCATATAGATAACCCCCAGAGGTAGGATCCGGAAACTGTTTACAGAATCTACTGCATCTCTGTTCCCTTCCTGGGATTAAGGTAAGGCTTCCTCCTTCCACACCAACGGAGCACAGGGGTTAACCAGCAGCCTGGCTCCTCCCGTCTGTGCTCACTCCTGACTCACCCGAATGGGTCAGTGTACATATAATAAGGCTAATTATGTACACAAAGATTTGCTGGCTTTTCCTCAGAGTAAACAGACACCAAGAAGAACCCTAATGGCTCAGAGAGAGAAGAAAAGAAGTACAGAGGTGGCGTTCTGAAGACAAGAAGGGGAGGAGACACGCATGTGGCCAGGCTGCCTTCTTTATCCAAATCTGGGGACTTTGCTATCACGTTCCACATTCGATAACTCAAGCTGGATACGTCACCTACTCAACTCATCTCTGGAAAATCCTGTCAAGAGGCAGCCACTCTCTCACCGGGTTTTACTATTTCTGGTAATTTTCACTCATAAGAGTGTAATGGACTCTTATTTCACCTGTTTCTCTCCCTCTCCCTCCTCTCTGAATCACACACACACACACACACACACACACACACACAGAGAGAGAGAGAGAGAGAGAGAGAGAGAGAGACTATAAAGCTAATCCAAGCAACATGTTGTTTCACCTACTAAAATTGTATTGTCTTGAGGATTTTAGATAAATGTATGTTGTAGTATCAAAGCCTAAGAGATGGGCATACCGGATGCCAAAGAAAATGGGTCTTAAAATGATCTTGCCTGGCATTTACATCAAGGTCTACATCTCATTGATTGGCCCACTCGAACAACAAAACTCTGTCAAGGCAACAGACCTAGAAAATTGGCCCAGGGGAGCAGAGAAAAATGGCTTCAGATTAGAAGGAGAGAAAGTCAACCCGAGACTTCCATGCCCTACATGGGGAAGGCTGAGGTCATCCCTCTGCTTCCTAATGGCTCATGGCCTTGTGAACTCTCACCTGCAACCAAGAGCACACAAGGAAAGGCTACCATTCTGACAAACACCACGAGAGCACTTTCAAAGGAGGGGCCATGTTCAAGTTGCCTAGGACAAGCCCCAGTATGGGAGAAGAACACAAGGAGAAAACTGGCTGCAGTTGAAGAGCTGAAAACCCTGGCTGCCGGAAGTTGCCGCTGGCTTCTAAAAGCACATCCCCCCAAAAAGTGGTCAACCATGCAAAAAGAATGGGAATCTCAAAAAAAGTGAGTACTGCCCTGTCTCACTCATGGACAGCAGAACAGGACAGAGTTAGGTGGAACGATACCTTCTGTTTCGCTCTTAAGCCCACTAACAGGCTCTAGGACCCTGGCAGACATAACTTCCATCCCAGAGGCAGGTGAATGCAGAGACAGACAGGAGGAGAGAGTTCTTCTGCAGAGCTGGCTCAGGTTTCAATAAAGAAGTGATGTGACAAAGCAATAAACAATAAACAGGCATCCACCTGGGGGCCACGCCGGGCCCACCCATTCCAACCACGCAGTGCAACATTGTTTCAAACAATGGAACAGCATGAGACGTGGAATGGACTCTGACCAAGTAGACAAACAGGCAGCCGAGAGTGAGTCCTTCTCCTCTTTTCAAACCTCTAGCTGGCAGCAGCCAGTAAAAACCAATCCAAAGAAGGTAGAAAGAAGCAGTACAGAAAATCCCCAATTCACCCTCCAGTGACCTGGCTGCCCAAAACATGTAAGCCAGTCTCAGATTACAGCATCTCTCTGTGCCAATGCACACAACCACCAGGGAACACACACAACGTGCCAACTCAAAGGTAGTTGCCTCTTCTCAGAGGGAAGCTGCCCTAGGACAAAAGAGGGGGTCTCCTAAAGGATAGAGAGTGTTCTAAGCTGCTCTGAGCCAGAGGAAGCAGTGTGCTGGGTCTGCCAGGCACATAGAACATCTGTAGGAAGTGACCTCAGACTTCCCCCTCCTTCCTTTCGCCCGTCCCCTGCTCCATCCCCCAAAAAGTTTTAACACATTATTACCACTGAGGTCCTGAGGATTTGGTGAGTCACCAGGCTCACACATGGTTCCAATGAGCCCTTGACCATTACATGGTAGGGAAGCAGGAAAAACAACTGAAAGCAGTTGTAATTCGGCAGCGCCAGAGTTCAGACCTGCCAGACAAAAGGGATTGCGGGCATGTTCCCAAATGTGTTCAGGCACCTGACATGCAAAAGCTATTTTTAATCACTGGATTTATTTCTTTCCGAGCCCCTCCACCATCCTCCACCTCAGCATATGTATAGGAAGGCACAGCAGGACCCAAATCAATTCCAGGTGTTCAGGGAAACCCAGAAAGACTCTTCCGTTCCAGGCTAGAGGCCAGAAGGCAGAACTGGCCCCTGGGCTCTGCAGCTCAATGCTCTTACTCGGTTCCCATGGACAGTTCAAGTCTCCCACCCAACACACCCAAGGAGGAAACGTGTGGATGAAGATGCCCTCCCTGCTAGACAGTCTTTGGAGTGTGCACCTTCTTTAGCAGACCCAGCAAGTGAAGGCCCAAGACATGGTCTGGAGGCAGAGATCCAACATCAGACACTTCGCTTTCCCCATTTTTGCAACTGTGTGCACTTGGGAGGCTGTCAGCTTCCTTCCCCCTGCTGTCCATGTAAGCATTGTAAATGGAACCCTACGTATTGTTTGTTGTGGCCCCAGTCCGATTAAGACACCACAGTCTATTGAGTATCTACCATGTCCATTAGACACGGGCGTTTTCAAATGCCTGTTCCATACTCTTCACTTCAGAGCACACCCCAGAGGGAAAGCAAGCTCGGAAAGTTGTTCTCACCTGAATCTCTCTCTCGACACCCACTGAAGGAACAGAGCAACTTCTTACTTATCTGCATCTTGTAGTCCAACCTGCTAGGGGAAAATCTTTTTGGTAGCTGTCATCTAAAATATGTTGGCCATGACAACACTTCACAGCTACACGGTATCCTGTAGATGTTTTTAGTTTTTTTTTTTTTAAAGCTTCCTATAAGCGCCACCTTAGAACCAATACGGAGCAAAGAAAAGCTGGAGTTTTGTATTCAAAACTCTTTCCTATATAGTGAGACTTTCTTAAACCCGAAATAGACTATACTAGTCACTTATGGGCCTTTAATGCAATGATTCTCCCACAGTTTAAAGGGCTTTTTGGAAGGCAAAGGGTACGGTTTAATGGCAGAAGGCATATATATATATATATATATATATATATATATATATATATATTTACATATATATATTTACATATATATATTTACATATATATATTCATATATTCATTCTGGGTTCTAGCCCCACCACCCTGTGGCAGAGTTCTGCACAAAGACCACCTGGAGGGAATATGGAAGTCCTTAGATGAGTGCTTTCACCTACTTACAAGGTGCTTCACATACTTCAGAGCACTTCCAGCTAACCCATGACTATCTTCAGCTCTCATCACACCACTTTGCCTGCATGTGTCCAAAACGTCCCAGGACAGTGTGATCCCTTTGTCCTGATAAACACAGTACCAGGCCCTGGTCTCCATGGAAGCCCTAAGGAGATAAGCCCAGATCTGCTCCTAGCCATTCTGCACTGCTGATTCTTTCTCTGCCTTATACCTCCTGGCTCTCTCTGCAGGGATAGGACTGGAATCCAGGCATTGGGCAAACCAGTCAAGTGTCCTACTACCAAGCCCTACCCCCACCCTTATACCTTTGATATTGCTGATCTCGCCTTCAACTAAAACAAATGTTCCTGATGGGGTTAGAAGGCGCTTAGTAATAGCCTGACAGAATAATCCCAATCACAATGATGGAAACTGTCTGACCCTCTACATCTTGTTATTATCCCAGCAAGGTATGATGCTACTCCCAGTTTATTGCTTATGGCTTCCTGATGAGTCCTTACAACCTCACCAGCTGCCATCCCGAGAGGGTTATTAAAATAATCAACTTATTTTAATTTCATCGGCTTCCCACCTATAATTACCATCATAGCTTGTTAAGCAGAGTTTTACATTTCAGAAAGCATTTTCTCAAAAGTTTTAGTATTATTTCCTCCTCCACTCTTCAGGTGGGGCTCACAGAGGCTACCTTGGTTATTTCACCACCTTGCCTGCTTGGAAGCGATGTAACCAAACACTCAAGTCCAGGTCTTTAGACACAAACGATAGGGTATTCCCTCTCTGTGTCTGTTTGTAAACCTGCAAGCCTGAGAGGCAGAAAAGGCAGGCTGGCCACAAGGACGTAGGATGTTTCTCTCCAATTGTATACGAAGTTCTTTCTGGAGAAGGGTAGACCTCAGATTCAGGGATAGCACAAGGCAGATGCAACATGTGGTTCCAGGGGCCCCTGCGTCACTGCTCCACCACCACACAGCCTTCCCAAAAGTGACCTGCTCCCACTATTGGCTCAGAGCCTACCACAAGCATGAAGAAGGGAGGGGACTGAGGATCCCCACCCCCAGGAAAGAAAAGCCAGGAGAGGTAAAAGATGAAACATTTTCTCCACGGGCAAAGGAAAAATCTGGGCAAACAAACGGAGCAAGGCCGGTTTATTTAGGCTGGAAGAGGTAAAGTTTTCCTGCACTTTTGAACTGTTTTCTCAAGGCCTGCCTCTCCCTCCCACGCAGGAAACAAACACAGAGCCAGGCCTCTTCCAATGAGTGTTCAGTGGCTCAAAGCTAGCTGAGGAAGACGGTCTGAGAGAGCTGAGGTGGGGCCTGTCGGGGAAGAGAGAGCAGCAGAATAGGCAGAGGAGACAGCAAGGAGGACAGAGCCAGAACAGAGGCGGGAGGCCAAGTGGAAGGGACTAAGGAGACGCAACGATTCACTCCCAGAAAGGAATCTTTTCCATGAAGTTTGAAAGGAAATTGTCTCCCCGATTTCTTATTTATTTAAAAAATATATATAAATACATGTAAACCCCCTCAAAAAGGACAATTTTCCAGTGTGTGTTGGGGGGGTGGGGGGTGTTTGAGATGAAAGCCAGTCTTCAAAATCCCTCAGAGGAAGCCGAAACCCGGCGGTGTCTTAGTGCTACAGAAAGAAAAACAAAGTAGACATTCTTCCTGTGTTCTGAAGCTTTTTTATGCAGATGTGTTTTTCTTCTAATAAATAAATCTGGGCAGAGAAGGAAAATGCATATTCACACACATCCACACAGCACAACTGTCTGTATCCAAACCAGAAAAAAAAACGTGACACAGAATGAATAAGACCACGTTCCCAGTAGAGGATATGGAGGCACGTACCATAGCACCGCATGCAACAGACCGTTCACATATTTGGGACCTGAGCTTCTCGGACTGACAAAGGAGTGAAGAGCAAAGGAGAGGCAGAAAATCGCCATTCTTCTCTCAGCACGCTCCGGCTTGAGACACCCAGCTGTGCCCTTCTTTGTGAGCCTTTCATTTCACTCATAAGCCTTGATGGCTATGAGAAGAACTGGACACATGTTGTCAGAAGATGGCTGCTTAGAACCTAGCTCTATAGGTCAAAGCCCTGCACTGCAAATCCTTCAGCTAGCCGTTTTTCACCTTTTATCCTCCATGCTTGATAACCCCTCTGACCGGCTCTTAAAACTCCCCGTCTAATGCAATCAGTCACGGCGGCCTCTTGTTCCACCCAGAAGCAATCTTGCATGGCTGTACCCACAAAGGAGCATCATAGCCCTCCATGGGGAACGTCCAAGGAACAGGGTAAACCTTCTCCAGACAAACTCATGCGGAGCCAGTCCCACACCTACAGCCTGGCCTTTATTGGTTTATCTAGAGCAAATGTCACTGTTCTGAACCATAATTCCCCATGTAAAAATCTTTTTTCTTAATCCATCCTACTAGCTATCCATCTCAACCTTCCCGCCCTCGGCAACTTACTACCATGCTTTCTGCATCTTTCTCTACTGTGAGCCCCTCATGATAAAAAACACTAAAGAGGCAATGGCCAAGTACTGAGCCCCATGCTGTAACACCTCAGACCATGCATTACTCTGACACAGGCACATTAATCATGCCCCTGTGGGGACAGTTGTTCGACTCCTTACAAATCCTCCTGATTCTACTATCAACACATCCACCTATCTTTGTCTGGGCCACAAATATATCAAGGAAAGACTCAGACAAAAGCATTGCTGGCATCAAAATAGGAGGCTTATAACTCCCCTGATCCACACTGTAGGGCGATTCTCTCCTCTGATCTCTCCAAGCACCAGACAAGTGCAAATGAAAATAGCCAGGCCGAAATTCAGACTTCTGCACAGTTAAGAGAGATGGGGGGGCAGGAGCGATGGCAGGGGAGGGGGGGTGGGGTGGGGGAGGTTAGGAGGGAGGCTTCAGCACCAGAAACAATGGGCAGCCAGAGAACAATGGTTACAGACAAAGTCTTGGTCTATTTATATCTGCCCCTGTGAGTCCCAGACAGGAGGAACTGGAAGTCTGCCCTGTATGCATAGCTCCAACTGGACCAGAGCTGGGAGGAAGATGAGGTCACCACAAAGGCTGCCTGCTGAGGAATGAACTATTCTTTTGCTCATACTGTTCCTTCTCAGTCGAATAGGTCTCTCTAGCCAAGGGCAGAACTTGCTTGCCCTCCATAGTCCCCTCTGAGGTTGGTAGACCTGAGAGGTAATGAAGGCCTCTTTCGGGGATGCCAAGGATAAATCAACCAAAGATAAGAGATCAATGCCATGGCTCCTAAGACAACAGACTTATCGGGTCTGTTCACTACACATGGCTAGTGGCACTACAACAGAGCTCCTTCTGGTTAAGTTCCTTAGCTCACCCCTTGGAATTGAATGAAGGGACTACCACACAGGGCTGGGGGCGCATCTCGAGCTGAAAACACTTGTCCAGCAAGCGTTCTATCTGGGTTCAATCCAGCACCACTGTCGAGGAGAAAAGAGAGGCCAAGTGCTGACCATGCATGGACACAAAGAAAGATCCTTCCTTCCCTTTCATTGCTTCGTCTCCCCCTTTGGAATTTCGTCTTTTCTCCTAACACGACTTCGTACTGTGATAATCAATTTCTTCCTTCCCTATTAGGTTTTTTATATTCTTACTCTTCCCTCGGGCTTAGTAAGACGGAAGCAGGAGGTCAGATTAGTCTGTGATAGACCACAACCTGCTGGTGCCAGAAGCAGGAGGTCAGATTAGTCTGTGATAGACCACAACCTGCTGGTGCCAGAAGCAGGAGGTCAGATTAGTCTGTGATAGACCACAACCTACTGGTGCCAGAAGGAAGCCATAGGAAAAGAGACCCAGCGGTGGGTCCCTGTAGACTGTCACCCTGCTACCTGTCCACCTCATACGTGTGCCACCTGTCTCTTTGAAGACATCCAGGCAACCGATAGTCAGCAATGTCATGCACTGGGTTCAACCCTACAAGTCCTAAGCACAGACCCAGATTCGTCCCCCAAAATAACAATATTTGAGACATGATACAAAGATCCCCGTGGGGAAACATCAGCTTTCTACTCCTGCCTCTGAATCTCCACTAGTGACTTCCTTCCCTGCTCCTGGAAAACCAACACTTAAATAAGCAAAAGGAAGCAGAAGTGAGGTAACGCTCCTGTCTCTCGTTTAAATAGGTGAGACTATGGAAGACGGACACATTCCCTCCCACGTTGAGAGGGAACTGGTGGCAAGCACTTAAATGTTTGATCATTTTAGAACTCAGGCAGGACATTGCTGGGGCCAACGGACCCTGTGAACGACAGTTAGTTACAGGTTACACTGCCTTCTTCCCCAGCCTCAGCCTCACTCATTTACAAGTGCATGAGGTAAAAATGCTTGCCCCCAGTTCAGAGTACCTGAAGGCACACTAATAAACCTGAACTGCCAAGACGGCTGAGACATCACGTGCCAGGCCGCACTAGCAAACGATGGAGTCGCTCAGTACAGAGGGTGAAGACCACCTTAAAACACATCAGACAGTGGATGTTGGGAGTGGGAGCATGGAGCACCTGATCTGATCCAGTCTTTACTCAAACCCTGCTTCTTTAGTTTCTCTCCACCCATTTTTCCCTACGGGCAAAATAGCCCCTTCTTTCCAAAGGCTCTGCTGACTCATCCTAGTGCAATCCAAGAGAGCCACACGGGAGTCACATGGTAGGAGCACATTCACAGCGTTCAGACCCAAGGCAAGGCTGAGTGACATCAGAGAAGATGTGAAAATTCCCACCTGTGGCTTGTTTGGCAAGTCCAGGACACAACCCTCCCCTCCCCTATCAGCCTTCAAACTTCGCCGCACACCAGCAAACAGCAGCCTTGCCTCAAACTGGAACGTCTGGAGTTTATAGCCTCAGACTTTATACGTTTGATGACTCATAGAATAAAGGCTCTACTCAGTCCTTTAGGCCCAATACGTATCTCTTAGGAGATAGACACCACCCACCCCAGGACCTGAGTTAGGCATTTAAGTAATAATTAAGAGTGGGTCCCTGCTAAAGTCTCCTGGGTTGCTAAGGATTTACTTAAGACCTAGAGAGAGAGACACTTGGAAGAGTTCGTGATTACTCTCCCTGTGGCATTAGGTTCCCCGCTAACCCTGCCATCTGCCCTTCTCCACAGTTGGTGCGGGGCTACCCGATCTATAACGTGAGTCCCTGTATCTCTTCAGCTTTGGCTGAGAAGAGTGAGCCATCACTCCATGCATTCTGCCCTCAGTCTTTATTTACCCTTCTCTTGCCTTCCTCCTCTATACACCCTCACTCTGGCTATGGAAAGCCTCATCTGCAGCCAAGAAGCAGAGAAGAATTCACAGAATTTGCTATAAAACCTTAACAACTCCTTGGAGGGAGGCTCTCCCGCCTGGCAGCCAGACGTAATTATAGGATGAATGAACGGGAAGCTGCCAGTGGAGGAGGAGTCCCGGAGCTGTGTCACTGGCCAAGGGTCCCACACTAATCCTGCAAGAGTTAGAAGTGCCGTTAGATGTCATCTACTTCCAACTTGACTTTTCCTAATGGGGAAAGGAAGCCCAGGAGGGGACCCACCTTTGCCTCACTAACTCAGGACCCTTTGACCCCCTGCCCAGGATTTTCCTCATCTATACCATGAGCTGGGAGCAAGAGGGTCCCCTCCATGTCTTTACTACAACCAAGCCCTGCAGCATCATTCTGGATCAACATTCCTTCCCCCTAGTTCTCCAGAAACCCCAGGGGACAGCTACCCATAAAAGCCAACACATATGTAAATAGTATGACATATTATGGCTCCCTCTTCTACCTGTTTCCACTGTAGTTTACAAGAGCTGAGTGAAAACCACCAAAGTGTACACATCCCCCCCCTCACCCCTAAGAGGGAGGTCCCTGTTGTGTGTCGGTGATCATTAAACAAGCAGAATTTGATGGCGTGACACTGCAATGCACACCAGCTCTGAAAACAGAGGGTGCCATTCTTATCAAACCAGGGCCAGGGAGGACATCAGTTAATGTCTGATCTACAGATCTGTATCTTAAAAACCACTGGGAGGAGAAGCGAGAGTCACTATGCCATTTGAAGCCTCTCCAACGTTATCATTTCAGTTCTGTGGTGCCCAAACAGAATGACCAAGGTACAATGAACGTCACAGAGACACGACACTATCTAGGACATAAAGTCCGAACTTGCGAAGCAAGCCGCCATCTGATGAATGAAGCTGTCTGTTTCATCCACGAAGGGCCTGAAGTCTTAGAGCAATTCAAGTACCTCTCATCCTAAAAGCAAACACATTTGGAGTGCTGAATCTACAGCTTTAAGAAGTCCTAGCTCTCTCCTAGTTGACATCTTTTAGCCTCACAGGTTTCTTCCTTCTGGGCCTCTCATAAGAACCCCATGCACCCAGACTTCAGTGTACTGGCAACCACACAGCTGCCTCAAAGTCTTGTCCATGCAGGCCCAGAGCATACAGCTCTGGGCACCTCTAACAACAAAGCCAGGAGGTTGACCCAGCGGCCAGGCAGACCCAATCTGCAGATCAATGGGCTAGACAGACAGATAAAGAGCAGAGAGAAAGTGATCAATGCTAAGGGGGCAGCAGCTGAAGCAGCTCTCTCCATCTGCCTGGCTGGGTCAGGTGGGGAAGAGAAGCCCGGATGCACAGTCCTCATCCGATGTTAATAACTGGCTCTGCCTCATCAGGAAGCCATTAGGAACTTGCAGCCACCCCAGCCCAAGCTCCTTGGGCCGAACTGTCTGCATGCAGCTGGTGAGAGCGCTCATTACCTCCACCCAGCAAGAGTGGGGGGTTACTCCACTGAGAAGCTTAAGCAAGCCAGCCTGCAGAGTAGAGCGGAGAGCTTGAGTGCTGAGGAGAGGCAAGTAGAAAGTCGGCCCCTAGAGATGGGAAGATGGAGAACCCAAATCGGATGTGTGTGCTTTGCACACTCCTTAGGACCTTGTCCTTACTGGACAGCACGCCTTTGTTCAACCGACACCAACTATAGGCTGTGGGTGTGCACAGAGCTTCTTTGGGGGACACTGAAAACATTTTGAAATGAGGCGTCTGTGATGATCACACAACTCTATCAATGCATTAAAAGCCACTGAACTCCTACAGCATGAACTCTAGAGAGATAAGCCAGCTACTAACTCACAGAGCAATGGGAAGACCTTGGTGACTGACAGCCAGAGACCCTCCATTTGGTAGGGGCTCCCACTCTAGTGGGACAAACCTGTACTGTTAAATATACAAAAAGTAATACATGCTCCCAACTCCAGAGCGGCCAAGACTTTGCAGTGAGACCGATGTGGCTGCATTCCAGACTCTACGGGAAGGGGAATAGGAAGGAGACTGCAGACAGATGTCCTGGGATGGGAGGGGACCAAGGTGATGAATATGAAACCAATTACTGAGAAGGAAAGACAGAGGGAGGCTGGGGCCTCCAACACCCACCTCTGACACACGGAAATGCTTTGGGTGGCAGCTGGACTGTGTGCGCCTCCCTGAGACACTGTGGGAGAAGCTGGGCAAGGTCCATGTTCAGAACAGACACCTGGTGTCACTGGCTTCTGGGAACACTTATGTAGAGGCCCCAGATCCCTCTAATTTCCTAGGTCCTAACCACACCCAGAAGAGGCTTCCCAAGGCCCTCACTTAAAGACCCTCAGAGAGAAGTGTACCTTATACTCTGGCCCCTGCCCACTGGCTAAATGTTTTTCTCCTAACCCCTAGGATGTAATGAAAGAGGGATAAATACAACAGGATCTTGGGAAGACAGATGCTAACAGAACTCATCATCACAGACTGGGAACTGAGGCAGGCCCCGTCACAACACACTGACAACAGGGTCATTTGGGGAGATTTTTCAGAAAGGGGTAATGAGTTCTGTCCCCTGGAATGTCCCAACCCAACACTGATGGATTCCCTAGCCCTTACTCAGATGGCACAGGGCCCCCACCCTGGATAAGTGAATAAAGCATTGTAGAGAGCAGGAGAGGAAAGAGGAGTGGAGATCTGAGGGACAGGAATCTAGTGAGCTCCGGTTCTGGGGAACATACGAGATGAAATGTGGAGGAGAGAGAGGACAGAGGGAACATGCTAAAGAGGTAATTCTCTGAGCCCTACACACCCTCCAGTTGGGATGAGCCCTGTCTTGGCAGCAGGCTCATTGCTGCTTTATGGTATACTGAGTTAGTCACTGGATTAGCAAGCACATTTACACACACGGGCTTAGCCGTTTAAAGACACACGATCCCTTTTCCTAGTTGCTAGATCCTGGTTGTAAAATCCTCTGCTGCAATCAACTGCTGAAGGCCAGAGGTCCATGGGTTTTCAGGGAAAATCTGGCTGAGCCGGGGACAGTCCAACAGGCACCTGTTTGGGAACGGGAGGAAGAACCCTGGAGAAGGGTAGCAGGCTGCTTCGTGTCAGGTGGGTTCTCTTCCCAACCTTCACTCCCACACCTCTGGTGTTGCCTGTCTCAGCAGGTGACAAGGACATTTACTCGCCCCACTGAGGTTTCTAGTAGTAGTATTCCTCTTTAAGCCACATGGCTTAGGTCACCTCCCCAAAGAGAAGAGTTCCAGATCAAAATGAGTGCCTGGGTGGGGGGGGGCATTCTAAGAAGCCTCCTTGCTGCAGTTGGAAGGACGGTGTCTGAAAATAAGGCTCTGGAGTTAAGAAACTCTGCCAACGCCTGAAGTCAGATAAGGTAAGTGTCTGAGGAGAGGGACTGGAAAATAATATAGCCAGCCACAGGGCCGTTCTACAGCACTTGGTTAAAGGGGTGTCAAGTGGAAAATTTTCTGTAACCAGGTTAACAGCAACCACAGTTTTAACAACCGCTGAAGTAGGAACGGTGTCAGCAGCAAAGTAAGATTGGTAAAGAATTCGGTGGGTCGAGACAATGGTGACACCATTTCCTGAGACCCTGTGGTGTGGTCTACAGAGAGGGGGGAGGGGGAGAGAGAGAGAGAGAGAGAGAGAGAGAGAGAGAGAGAGAGAGAGAGAGAGAGAAAACGTATTTTAGAGGAATGATCTCTAATTCTTGCCACAGCCCTGGGTGTGCTTTCTTAAAGTCTTCGTGTAAAATCAGAAAAGCAGGGCTTGGGGAAGCTAAATCATTTGCCTTAGGACGGATGGACTAGTGAGTAACAAAGCAGTACTGAGTCCAGGGCTATCTCGCCTGCCTCTTCTGAGGAGTACGCTTCACCCACAGGCAGAGATCACTTGGTACTGGAAACCCTACACATGAACCCTTCTCTTTGATTAGTTCTCATCTGCCAAATGGGAAGGGAGAATGGCTATGTAACCTAAGATCGTGATAGGCAACCAATGGCGTAACTAAATCCACCCGAAAACTTAAGAAGCCGGCACTAGTGACTAAAGGAGATGAATCACATTTAGACTCTGTTGGGGCAGGAACTGAGGGGCACTCCACTGTGAGTAGCCTGTGTGGGAGGAGACAAGTGCATATCCTGCACCGGCCTCTGCTAACCCACGTACTACTTCACTAGAACTGGGCTGAGTCGGAAACACACTGGAACTATTTCCCTACGGAGCAAGGGCAGTGTAGAGCAGAGCCTGGCTTCATCTTTACTCACTGCTCACTCACTGAGGAGTGAGGCAAGCCAGCAAGCTGTGACTGCTGACCAGAGCTCCCTGAAGCCACAACAACTCACCAGGGCCCAATCTCGCTGAGGCTCTGCCTCCGTTTTGTTCATTAAGCACCCAAAATCCGTCGGAGGCTCTGAATCTTCTACATCATTTCATCAGGCCATCCAATGCAGAAGATCCTGCTTAAGGACAGAACAGTCACCAGGATCCCCTCAGAGAGGCCCTAATAAAGTATCACTTTTTAAAAAGAAGGAGGGAGAAGGACTCCAGCTCTGACTCCTCCCACTGCCCCTCCTGCTGAAGGAGGTTAACTGCGGGTCCAGCGTGTAGATGTTGATTCATTCCGTGTGTGTTTATTTTTCTACAGACATTCCTGCTGCATCAAGTGGCCTCGAAGCCTAAACTTCTGTCCCCTCCCTGGAAAATTCTCAGGCATGGTTGAGCTCTCTCTTCATTCCTCGGTTTCCCAGTCCACAACAAGGTGTGTGGAGGGGGGACGGGGAGCACCAATTCTGTATGCATGTTTAGCTAGTGTGCTTTCATTCATCCATCTTGAACTTGAAAAATACATGCTAGGAATTACCCAAACCCATGGTATAGATTTATATACAACTGAATGTTTTTTTTTCTTCCTAACATTAATATTAATGAGGATCTTAGAAGAAAATACGACAGGACACGGAGAATAGCATCCCAAGAATCAAGGTTTCTCCTAAGAGTGTGGCCAGGGTTTCTCTCCAAATGGGTGTTCTGTGTAGGCTGGGCTTTGTGACAATGCTCAAAATAAAGATTTGGGACTTTGCACCTCTATGGCCCTAAGCAAATTATTTGAAATTTTCTGAGATTCTGTTTCTTATATGAGAAAAAGAAAATGGGGATGAAACATTAACCTCACAGAGCTAGCCAACCAACGGATGTGAGTGCTTCTGTAAAGGTCCTTGTGAATTACCTGGTACATCCCCAGTAATCTGCAAACGCTACTTTATCTCATCCTTTGTGCCGCAGGTTACTGCTATGTCTATAACACAGGAGGAACACCCAACCATTTTGCAGAGTGTTTTATTTCTGTCAGGAGACACGGGGTGTGTGGTGGAACTCTTGGTCTACATGAAGTCAAGGATATGTTTCCTGGTCACATATCTGTGACTCACCTTGGAGAGTTCGTCGTATTGAGCATGAGGACTCTGCATCCGATCTCCCACTAATTAAACAACTCTCCCTGCATCAGCAGTGACTTGTCTCGAGCACTTTCTAAACATGAACTCATTAACTCTCCTACTCTCTCTCCCAAGGAATGACCGCTGACTCAGAGCAAACTCCTTCAAGAAGAATACAGAGACTATGAAAAGGTAACAAGGATCTGGAGGCCTGGAGTCAGAACAGACTAGGTATCCCAAATCGAATCTCGCATCGGGCCGCAGAAGGACACAAGATGACAACCTCTGTCAGCCAGCTCAGTGCACAGCAAAGGAACTGTTCAAGCCAGGGCAAGATAAGATCAAGGACTGACCCTTTAGGCCTGCCTTGAGCTACTTGTAAGTGGGAGGTTCTAAATCAGACAATGACCCTAGTTTGAAGACGAGAGTCCCCTTCTGGATGCAGTAGGATTTATTTTATATGTGTTCTAAAATTTTCCTGACAAGAACTGAGTGCCCAGACCCGCCCCCCCCCCCGAAAAAAAAATCCAAGCTTAAAACTCTTCTTGTGCTATAACCTGTTGTAGCACCCCCTGCTTCCCATCCTCACCGCCCCCTGCTCAGTCATCCAGGGAAACCCAGGGCACTGGTGGTCACTTAGGATTTGTATGCATTTGCAGGGAGACAGCAGCAGGCCCAAGGGAATACTCAGGCCAACAGTTTGTCATCTGGCTTGCTTCCAGCAAGAACAAAACAAGGAGAGGCAAGGGTGTTGATTTTTCTTAGGAAGAATAATTAGGGATCCGGTCCAATCTAACTAGTTCTGAGTGAACACACACACACACACACACACACACACACACACACACACACCCCTATACCTGGTACCCCAATTTAAATGGTACGACTCTTTTACATGGAAAGAACACATCACGCAACTAGGCTGTCATTAGTTCTTGCATGCCTCTCGGGCACAGTTCTTTTATATACAATGTACTGTGATATTCCAATTTTTCTCCTGTTTTGTTTTTTAGAAGCCACCTCCAGCTGTCTGACTTTCCCTCTGCTCATCAAAATGGATCTCGCTTGACATAAACTGAGGCACAGAGGACTCAAGCAAAGCCCATTTCAGTTTAATATAGGAAAGCAGGCTGGGAGGAATTCTCTTAGGAATAAAAAGACAAAATAAAAAATCACACACAGAGAAACAACAACAACAACAGACCTTAAGGTCCAAAGCCAACCTCTCTCAGAAGAAAAGTGCCCAGTGCCCAGTGCCCAGTGCCCACTGCCCAGTGCCCAGTGCCCAGTGCCCTAGGGAACAAGCCACTTTTCTTTTTGCTCCTGGTATCTTGGGCATCTCTGCCACTTTCCTAGATCCGACATGGAAAGGTCTGAGCAACCTGTTCAAAGCTCTCCAGTTAGCAATTATGCAGGATCACTGACGATGGATATGGGAACATGTAGAGGAAGGGGACTTGCAGCAACCAAAAGGGGGTGGCCGCCTCGTTGACGTTTCACTCTCATGCTGGTGGTTATGTATGGCTCTTGTGGAGCCGCCCATCACACGAGAGAAATATTTAAGCTGGAGTGTCTAAACGGAGCGAGCCATCAGGACATCTGCCACACTCCAGCTGCGTGCCGTTCTAGCATCTCTTTGCTTGTAGCACTGAGAGAACAACTTGGCATCCCTTCTGTATACTCCCCTTGCCCACAAAAATACAGGCAACTCACGAGATCAGTGGGATCTCTGGTGGGCAAAGCCTCGTGCCCAACTAACACATTACCAGATTATGAGGCAGTGTTTAGGCAGACTGCTTAATACGCACAGCGGACCTCAGCGTCCCTCCAAATCCAACATCTAAGCACTTCAAAGACTGGGAGATATATATATACACATATGTACATGTATACACACACACACACACACACACACAGAGAGAGAGAGAGAGAGAGAGAGAGAGAGAGGGGGGGGGGGGGGGGGGGGGGGGAGACAAACCATGGCACCAACATATAAAGATAGGTAGGAATTAGATCAGCCCTCTGGTAGGAACCCAATGGCAGTCTTCCTTGCTTCCTTACGAATCAACATGCTGCTGCACCTAGGCCCTTGTTCCCAAAGAAGGGGTAACTGTGACAGATCTTTCTCAAAACGCAGAAATAACATCAATAAAATGAGATCACGGATAACAAGTGTGCGTGGGTGACGCCACAGCCAGCCACAAAGGCAGCCTTTGGGAAGCGAGAGGGTCGCTGTTGACACACCAGCGCACAGTTAGAGCTTCCGGGATAGCTGGGAAGCCAAAGCAGGTGGCATCTTGTCTGCTCCCCTAACTCCACCAGGCAGGCCATTCCCACAGAGGGGTCAGCCTGTTGCTGCCCAGGAAGCATCTGTGAACAGCCCCACAAGCAGGCATGGGCCCTTCCCTCTGTGCAAACAGGCAGTGAGGACCTTGACTCACCAGGCTTGTCAGGAAGAGGTACTGAGGTGCCTCACAGCGCAGTACATTCCTGCTGCAGGAGGGGACTGTTTCTCAACAGAACAGAGCGACAAGAAGGAGCAGCTTCCATGAAATAAGTCATCACTCAGACCACATGGGCAGCTGTGAGGGCACAGCTGGGTTAGTTGCCCTGCCTACCAGCCTCCTAACCTACAGATCTCTTCCTCCAATTCGGACCCCTCCCTGGAGCTGCCTTCAGCTGGCCCTGTGGCCAACACTTATGCAGAAAAGGAAGTTGTTGTATACTGGAAGGCATGACTCCTGGCCCAACATTACCCTGAGACGACATATGCAGCAGTGATCACAGACAAGTGCGTGTTGCGGGCCAGGCACTTGCTAACAGTGGAGCCTATTACATGTGATCCCTGTGACCACTTTGCACAATTCCCAATACCTTTCTGTAAGCTGCCCTTTGCAGAGGGACCTAAAATTTCCCAGTGACTGAGTCAAATTATGGTTCTGTCCCCTTCTTAAATAGCAGTCTATGTTCTTTACCAGCCTTTACTGTTGCCCGAAGTCACAAAGCATCAGTGTTAACAGACGCCTTAGGTCATCATTTCTAGGTAAGTTATTTGACCAATTAAGAGAGTGAGATTCGAAATAAATGAATTATTTTTCCCAAAGTCATACAAGCAGGTACACTGATATGGCTAGAATCCTCCTGACAGTCAGAAAGTTGTCTCTGTCTCTGTCTCTCTGTCTCTGTCTCTGTCTCTCTCTCTCTGTCTCTCTCTGTCTCTGTCTCTCTCTCTCTCTGTCTCTCTCTGTCTCTGTCTCTCTCTCTCTCTCTCTCTCTCTCTCTCTCTCTCTCTCTGTTTCTCTCTCTCCCTACCCGCCCCTGTCTTTCTCTCTGTGTGTGTGTGTGTGTGTGTGTGTGTGTGTGTGTGTGTGTGTGTGTCCCTCCCCAAGCCCTCTCTGGTATTAAGCCTACAAAGTAAACCTTATATTTCATACATAATACTTAATTCTACTCTTATGATAGGTCCCTCTAGTCAGTCCTGATCATTCTCTATGAAATTCTGTGCATTAGTAGTATCTGGATGGTGTATGTAATACAACCTATGCACAATGTAGAGAATTAATATAAAGGTTGGGCAAAAATATCAAGAAAAGTAGGACTCAGTATACAAATCAGTCACACAGGAGGTTTCTGCACTGTAAACTCTCTGTAACAAATTTTGAAGAGTATAATTTAAAATCAGATCCATCATACATTTTTTTATTTTGAGTATGAATGCCAATGAATTATCTTAGGAAAGCGTGAGTTCCACTGACACACGTAAATCATTACTTTAGAAACAGGTACAAGGCCCCGGCACATAGAGGGAGCCCCTAAAGCCTTAAAAAAATTCATTCGTGGGATCGCCAGCAACCAGGGAGCATATATAGGGGCTAAACCAAGCCCCCTGCACATTTGTAGTAAATGTGCAGCTTGGTCTCCCCATGGGTCCCCCAACAAGCAAAACATAGGCTGTCTCTGACTCTTCTCCGTCGTGTTAGAGCCCCTTCCCCTGCCTGGTTGCCTGGCTGGGCCTCAGTGGGAGAAGATGTGCCTAGTCTTGTTGAGATGAGATGTCCCAGGGTTGGGGGGGTGCCCAAGGTGGAGGGGGGGAAGGAAGGGAGGAAGGATTTGTAAGGAGGGGGGAAGGCTGTGATCAGAATGCAAAGAGAATGAAAGCAAATAAATAATCGAGAAAAAAATCATCTACAAACTTAAGTGCCTGAGTAAGTTATTTTCCACTTCTTACCTTAAAAAATATGCACCTGATTGATTCTGTCATGTTCTTTGAGGTTTAACGCCTATTCTGATAAACTGATACAGAGGTTTTAGCAACTAACAGTTATGAGTGGGAGGGAAAGTAATGCAAGAAGAAAAAAAAAAAGCTCAGCCGTCCCAGACGCCTGCTCAGTGACATTGTTCTGTCCTTGAAACCACCATGCTCTTATTTTTTTTTTAAGTTTCGAAGTTTTATTATTTTAAATTATGTGTTTGTGATGAGAGTGTCCATGGGACTGGAGGATTCTACTGAGGCCAGAGGTACTGGGTCCTCCTAGAGACAGAGGTGCAGTCAGCTGTGAGCCACAGATATGGGTGCTGGGTACCTGGAATTCAGGTCCCTACAAGAGCAGTATGTGGTCAGAACACTGCCCATCTCTCCAGCCCCACCTCCCTAGTCTGAAACACAAAGGTCTTCCTGAGACTCCCTGTGTCTCTTAAATCCTGGCATCTAACAATTCTCTTCACTCTCTGTGAACGATACTTTTTCCTTCAACTCTTTTCTTTATTCCAAACTTGTAGAGTTCTCGTGTTGTTCTATATTAAAAGTAAATCCACTCCCCCTCCTCTTATGGCTCCTTCAAATGCCTCTAAGTGGCCTGTGATCTTCAGAAGGCTGGCCCAGAAAAGCATTCTATCCAAAACTACTGAAAAAGAACACTCATCAGGCACAGAAAACACTGAAAGCCTGGAACCATGCACAGCCTCATATCTGGCATGGGAAAAACAACATCTGGGTTCTCCTGACCAACCACAGATGCGTGAGGAGTTTACCGTGTTTGAAAATGGCATCACAAAGAGCAAGAACAGGCCCCAAGACTACCAGGCCACCTGAGACGAGAAGTCCTGGTCCAGTACAATGCTTGGTCCAGAGGAGGATGTTTTTAAATGCCTACAAAATACCACTTAAGTTCCTTTTAATCTTTCATTCTTTTATTACTTCTTTTGTATTCTTCCTGTCCTCCTTCCTTTTTATTTTTTTTTATTTTGTAGCCAAAGGGGTGTTGCAATTGAACCTACCATTCCTCCTTCCTGCACAGATGAGGGCTGGTGCAGTACTGTTTTCTTTTCATCCACTTTAACAACACCACACACACACACACACACACACACACACACACACACACACACACACACACACACACATGATTTTCTTTTGCATTTTTTAAAATCTCAACATTATAAAAAACTCATCTTTGATTAAACACTAAAACAAAACAAAGTTCTATCTTGACTACTGTAATAATACTCCCTGCCCCCAGCTCAAAAGTTCATTGTTCTCACTCACATAATACTCCCCCTGCTCTTTTCTCTCTCTCTCTACATGCAAAATGTATACAGTTCCCCTGCAGAAGAACTCTGCAGAACATACTTCATGGCTTACCAGAGCTACCTGTGGCTACTAGGAAGTTTCAAGCACTCAATGTGTATTAGGTGGTGTCTTGAGTGCTAAGAAACATTAAGCTTTGTGTTGAAGACAAAATTAAAAGAATTACTTTTCACAATAGAGGGAAAACAGGAGACTCTTAATCTGCTGTTTCCTTATTGGATAATCAAACCCTTTAAATGGGCATTTGGCAGAGAACATTCTGGAGAACATTCTGGTCTACACTTGGCACCGGATTTCAGAGACCTTCTTCTGCTAGGAGAGTCCTACTTTAAGTTTTATTATTCTTGTATGATTATTACTAATACACACACCTCTGAGAGAGTCCTGTTTGGGTGGTTAAGTCCTGTCTATACTGTTCCACAATCTCAAATCCAACTGCCTAAAGATTACCTGTGACAACATTGTGTAGGCCAATTATTTTACACCTCCATGAAACAGAACAGAAAGGTCAAGAAAAGAGACACTGTGGGAATAGTATATGAACAGTTAAAAGGGGGGAACCAAGCACACCCAGGGTACAAGTGGCAGGACTGAGCACAGGCAGGAGCGACCGGAAAGAACCTTGATCCAGATGATCAAGATGGTCACAACAAATACCTTAGGCTCGGACTGCATTATGGTGACTGTGTCATAGGTCTCTGCACTTGAAATCAGGTCTTCTACAACCCTGTACTAGATACCGATTCCTTCTCCCTACAGAAGGACCACAGGCGAGTCAGTTGCAAGAAGAGCTAACCCAGACTTCCACCGTGTGGTCAAGTTAAAACAGTTTATTGGTGCAATCTGGGAAATACTGAAGTTTTATAAAGGGATATCCTCAACCCTTAAGAGATAAAAGGTAGCTACAGGATATGAGGAGTGGGGATGAGAGATCTGGGGACAGCGCTGACCTTTCTAACCCTGAGGGAAGCACAGTTTAACAGCTACAAACAGAAGGCAGATCTAAAACTCTGCAAACGCTGAGGCAAATGCTACCCCGGCTTCCACCCGAGCAGAGAAATGGACATAGTGCATCATTATGGAGCTAATAAATACAGCAGGCATCTGTCTGTTCATACACAAGTTCCTCTTTATGATGGCTGTAAGGATGCTAAGGACCTACAGAAACACCCCCATGATGTAATGGTAAAAGAATCGATACTGACCGTGGATAAGGGAGCAGAGTCTGTTTCTCCATTAGCCATGTGTTGAGGCTCATATCCTACTTTCCCTATAACTGTTCTACATGCCCTCACTCAGTAACTGCAATCAAAATAAATAAATTTTAGGGGCAAAGATAGAAGTTAGTGTGTGTGTGTGTGTGTGTGTGTGTGTGTGTGTGTGTGTGTGTGTGTGTGTGTGTCACAAAGGAAGTTATCCAGAGCCTTCTTATATAGCAGAAAATTAAGCCTTTGGTTTGCCAGTTGATATCTTTTATCATCCAAGCTTGAAACTGTGGATCCATGGCAGCCCCAGTGCCAATGGAGATAGCGTGGGTAGAAGCTCGAGGCTCTGGGTCTTGACGGTCCCACCAGAGACCAAGCCTAGAACCCCTGAAAGTCAGAGAAGCACAAGAACCCTGGTTCATCCTTCACCATCTGAGGTTGGGCTGACCGGAACCTTTAAGCTTCCTCTAAAGAATACACATCCGGACGGCCACGCCTGGGGACAACCTTTCGCCAAGCTATTCAGGGTGCTTGGATGACAGTTCAGCTCAGAGTATGGCACAGAGAAGCCCTGTATTCCCTGAACTTCCTAAGTGCCGGGCAGGCAGCATAGCCTTCTTCTGCAGACTGTGGTTTAGTTTCCAGAGTGGCTGAAAATAATGCAACACTTTTACTTCAGGTACCACACGCCTGCCTCGCCTCGCCGGCATCTTAAGTTGCTAAAGCGTGGACTTAGAAGAGGTGCGTGCTCTTATGACTATCCCGTTCTCCATCCAAAAAAAAAGTGAGGGAAAATGGAATGAATGATATTTCCTACAGAGTGAGAAAATCAAGTGTGCGCCAGTATGAGAGCATCGTAGACATACAAAGCAAACTCGATAGACACTTCAGAAACTCCCTACGACAGTTAGGTAACAGGAGTCCACCACGGACAAGCCCCTGGGACGCCACTGTCACAGCGACAGTTCTCATTCTGTCTGTAATTAAGTTGTCGCCTTTGCCAATGGAATTAGCCACTGTGCTGTGAAACAGGGATGTTCTTTCCTGGAAAATCCTGGCTGCTGCTAGCCGGGCTCTTGCTTTTGCAGAAACTGTGGTAGGGCCCAGAGCGAGCTAGCCTTGGGGAGGTTGACCACGGCTGCTTTGTCTCCTAGAGAGAGAAGATGTTCCTACAGGGTGGTCTGGCCTCTTTAAGAGGGGGTGGGGGGGGGGACTAGCAACACAAACCAACCAAAAATGCCAGGAATGTAAGCTCTGCCAACCAAATAAATAAATAAAATGTAAAAAACTTCATAGTGACTGGACAAGACACATTTCTCAAGCCAGCAAGAAAGCCTCTACTTTTCCTTTAGTTAGGCAAATGTTCCCATTGTCCTTGGACTTGGTATATTCCCTACTCTTGAGGTATCAATGACAGGTTCTATCACCCAAAGGATTACACCAGCCTCTAGACCTTGCAGAGTGACAGTCAGACGTCCAGACACTCTGCGAGTAAACTGCTCCCCGGATTTGTTATCTAGAGCTAAGAATAAAGCCCCCCCGCCCCGGTGTGGGATTTCGGGACGGGTCTTTTTCTCCCTTGTTCTTTCCTTCCCAAGTAGTAGACTTGGGGGACATCTATAAACCAGCCATCAGATTCCCTACCACCCTTCCAAGGTCCCCTAAAGGTTCTATGCTGTTCAAGGTTTCTGCCGACTTGTTTCTTCGTTAACTGCTCAACAGACCCCTCATTACCGGGTCCAGCAATGAGTTAAGATTTTCCACATCTTCCGGTTTCACCTCTATCCCTTCACACATGCAGGAGCTGGAGCACAGGGTGATTATGGAGTCTGCCCAAAGTCACACAGCCACTGACTACAGATTCACACCCACACAAGCTGGCTCCACAGACCCTGTCTAAACCACTGGGCTATTTAGTCACTAACAGAGTGTGGTAACAAGGGATCTAGAAACACAGTCATAGGCAAAGGGGCAGCCAACAGCCCTCCCCTCTTCCTTCTTGACTGTATCGACACAAAGACCGTCTAAACTAAGAAAGGACAAAGCTTCTTCCCATTTCTATGGACAATCATGGTCTCTAGGGGATGGACACTCTCTATAAAGTAAGATGGGGGCCAGGGCTGGTCCTTTTAGTCTTATAAACGGGCAAAGAGTCAGGATGAAAACTCCCATTCTCCCATGGCCAATGTCTTCTCCTCACCGTAAAGGAAAGGAGAATGGGAAGGAAAGTAATGAAGAAGTGGCATTTGCTTGCGCACTCTGCCTTCGTAGCCTCAGCTCCTACTCAGAAGCCTCCATACCAGGAAGGAACCAGGAAGAAGTCAAGGCTGCCCTTGGTTTAAATCTTTATGAGACCCAAGAGAAGTGTGCAGTGGAGCGGTGTGCCCTACCTCGCACCTGCAAGGGAAACTGAATGCCCATGTCATCCTAGAGTGTATATTAATTTGCACTTGATGTTGTCAAAAAGGTCAGACTGCAAAATAAAAACCAGAGTGAGTAATGGTTCTTGGTCAAGTCCTAGCTACAGAGAGGCCAACAAATATTCCAGGTGTCCTGTCTCCAGTTTGGACCCTCAGACTTCCCACTTCATTTCTTTGATTCTAGGAATCTGGGGAGGGAACAGAAAGGAAGTTCTGGTTTAACCTCTGAGGTAACATCACCACACGACACAAGTTGTCTCCACTCGTGAGAAATGGAGCACTACAAAGAAAAGCCATGATGATAAACACTTCAGGTCCCAGTTGTGCACACGACCCCATGCTGCGAACAGTCAACCTTTGACACAGATGTCCTATATAACCTGATGGGCCAGGTAAAGGTCTACTTGACATCTACTTAATAGCCTTCTTTCTGTTAGCAAAAGATACCAGTCCTGGCTAGGGTTTCCTCCATCTCTGCACGGAAAAAAATTCTAAGTCTCCATGGAAGTTTCCTTGCTGAGCCGACAAAGGTAACTTGCAGTATCACTCACTGCATGTCCCTGACGAGTCAGAAACGGATTCATCTTCCTGCAGCCACTGGCTCCTTGCAAAATTTTGCCTAAGTGTCTTTAACTTTTCCGTGTGCCTCTAGCATATCATCTGGGGTATGGGTGCAATATTTGCATCAATGCAACTACAGTCCAGGAAAAAAATGCTTTAAAAAAGTTATAATAATAAATCGTTGCTGTTTATTTTGTCTAAGAAAGTATCAGATATATATAGATGATATATATTATATATAGATTAATACTATATTATATATATATATGTGTGTGTGTGTGTGTGTGTGTGTGTGTGTGTGTGTGTCATCCTGAATGGCAGAAGACAATTTCTTGGACCAAATGAAATTTTGTTGCTTTGTTGCCATGAAGTTCGGTGGCTTGGAAACTTTCCTCCTTTTAATTTTGAGAATGGATTTCACTATATCTTGAATACACTACGTAGCCCCCAGGTTCACTTCCAACTTGCATTCCTTGAACACCTTTTTGACTTTTTTTTTTTTAAAGCCACTGTAAAGTCACTTCAAATAGTGAAAATGGACTGCAGCAGAGGCCTGCCTAGCTCTATCTTACTGGTGGAGCAGCTCAATGAAGTTCCTCAGACACAGTTCGTTTTTTTTTTTTTTTTTCATCAATAACTGAAGTAATGGAATCAAATGCTTTCAAATCCCACATACTTGATATTAAATTACCAAAACACACGCTTCGGCTATTTGGTGTGATCTAAAACACGTGCGGCCAGGGGCTCGCTCTCACTCGCTGCCAGCCTGAAAGGTCCACTGTAGGTATGTGAACTGACAGAATACACATGATGTTTCCCAGATCCCAAATCTGTCTCTTCCCCATAAACATGCACAGCGCGTATAAACAAGCCATTCTTACGGAAAGGGCCTATTAGCTGAGTTCATATCCCTTCCCTGTGAGCTAGCCCTTCCCTTCTGCTGTATGTGGTTTCAATCCATCGTAACACAGAGAACTCCTGGCTCCCTCGAACACCCCAAAACAACCTTCGCGGCACCATTTCTATCTGTAGCCCTGGGTGCCTGAGACATCTGCACAGCTCTAGGAGAGACCCCCAGCTCAGCCTGGCTCTGACTGCCACCACACTGTGACAAGCCCAGTTTTTGTACAGAGCAATCCTGCCCTTGAATATCAGGAGAGTCTCTGGAAGGGATGGGACCCAAATGCCTCTATTAACACTTTGAAGTACATCAGAATGTCAACACCTCATCTTGGCTTGTATGTAAAGTATAAAGAACAGGTTAAATATGCAGTTCTTCCTGGCAGAGGCAAGGATCAGGGACAGCAGCAACCCTTACGGCTAATCAGACCCAACAGAGGTCTGTGTCTTTGACAGCTGATTATTTTCCAAAACGTATCCCCTTCTCCCTGTATCTCTCTACATCCTTTCACCTCCCAAGTCACCTTTCCTTGAGACCAGTTTCCTTTCTAAAAGTAGGCACACTCCCTGACGCCCTGCTAGCTTCAGGAATCCTGAAGAGTTGACTCCATCTGTGGAACACTAAAATTCCCTTCTAAGACAAAATTCGATGTCTTTTCTCTCCCTCTCCTCTTCAAATCCTTTAAGCCTGCTAAATGAAACCATGAACCAAAGACACTAAGTCACATCTGGTTGGTGGATGCTTTTCTTCTTCGAGGACCTTTGGTATGGGAAGCCAAACTGAACGGGGAAGGAATCAGACTTTCCCAAAGTTTAAACAGATTCATTTTATTTCTCCTCCCACTACCTCCTCCTCAACCTAGAAAAGAGGGGTGAGACTCTAAGGGACTTATGACAGGGGAGCTCAGGATACAAGTGCTGGAAGGCCAGGCAGCTAGCCAAATACCCTTTCAGCACTCCACAGGACCCTCCCATCAAGCTCCAGTACTGGGGAGACACAGTTGGGAGGGGCATGGGGGTGACCTGAGAGGCAGTGTCAGGCCCCCTTGCTAACATTAAGGAATACTACCAGAAGGTTCTCGCTTATGTGGGAAAATTGAAACACCGGAATTGGGGCACTGGAAATTCTATAAGCTTTTTCCCATTAGTCACAAAAAACGCAGCTGTAAAAATAAATAGACCACCACCACCACCCCCAAAAAACCCAAGGGTCTCAGGCCACCAACAGTCTCCTGGTCTAGACATCCCGGGCTCCTGAGAGAGCAGCGCAGGCCAGAGGGGACACGGAGCTGGGGTGGGGGCCTCACTGTCGCCACTCACCCGGGGATGGGAAAAGCTCCAAATCCACTTTTTCTGTCTTGATGATGGTGAGAGTCGGCTTGAGATCGACGGCCGCCTTCATGGTGCCGGAGTTGAGGGGGCCGGCGGGATGAGAGCAAGTTTGCTGTAACTGTTGTTTTGCTTTTTAATAGGGATTTTGAACTCAGGGGAAGGGGACAGAGCGCAGCCCTAAAATCTCAAATTCCCGCTGATCGCCCGGCAGAAAGGTGCGCGCCCAGCCAGTCCGCGCGAAGTTGGCACTTGGCGGAGCAGAGAGCGCGCTTGGGTCCCAGCCTCGCCCGCGCCTCGCCCGCTCGCTCCTCTGTCCCGGGCGCTCGCTCACTCTCTCGGCTGGCCGGCGCTGGCGCAGTGAGGCTCGCCTCCGCTTTAGGGCGTTCCTCACCGAGCCCAGGCCCAGGATCCCAGCGCCTGCCCTGCCCACTCGACCGGGCGGCGGGGATGGGGCGGCGGGGCGGGGCCTAGCGCCTGCAGCCAATCATCACCCGCGTTCCAAAAGCGAAAGGAAGGGCGGGCGAGCCTGGCGGGGCGGCGCCGCTCCAGCTACTCTGCGCGCGCCGGGCCAGAGCCTCGGCCCACCGCTCCGGAGAATGGCTGGCGAGCGGGTCGCTGGCGTGCAGAGTCTCGGGAAAGTCCGTCTGATTCTGCACGCATTCTTAGAGGCTTGGTCACCCGCTGCGGCCCCGCTCCAGTAGCAGCATAGTTTTCCAAGTGCGTGTACATCATTCATTCACAAAGCTTGACACACAGGACATGAGGCGTGGGTGCGCAACGAGGGGCGCGTGCGGGGGGGGCTTCCACAGCGGGGGGGTCCTGCGAGGATTCCAGCCTAGACGTGACTCAGAATCCCACCCGTGGAATGGATGGGCAAGGCAAGGACAGCATTGCTGAACAGAAACCTCAATCGGCTTCACTAGCTCAGAACCATGCCTATTGAAGATCCCAAAGACTCAAAGTTCCAAAGCTCCTGGATTAGCCAAGGGAATCCAGAACTTGTAACTGTGTTTTAATTATTCTGTTTATATATATATATATATATATATATATATATATATATATATATATATATATCAAGATGAGTGAGAATAACCGATAGATAATTTGCCGCTGATAGCCATTATACATCGAGATAGTTGGTATAAATGAACAAATCTTCCAAGGCATGGTACCGTAAGTGTAGCTGAAGCCAGCAAGGTATTGACATCTACCTTTGAATAAAAGACAACGTAATAAATCGTCCTGAGAGACCTCAGGGAAAGCTATTCTTAGTACTGTTTCCTGATTTCTAAGCATGTGTTGAACTGCTACCACTTGCCTGCAACTGTAACTTCTGCTCCAGTAAACTTATTCACACCTGCTGACTTTTAGCTAAGCATGTTTTGCCCCTTGGAGCCTTAGCAGTGTACGGGATTCCCAAAACAAATCAGGCGGGTGGGGTGGGGACAGCAATAGAGTGTCAATCTCTGGGTCTTGGTCACATCTCCCATCTCCACCCTTCTTGGGTGACCAGAGGAAAATATGTGTATGTGATAATCCTTGTTTTGTTTTGGTTTGGTTTTTTGAAAGAACAGACTGTTGCTGTCCAGCTGTGTTTCTGCAAGGTATGAGAAAACAATGCTGACCTCCAAATGACAAGAACAGACACTTCAGAGCCTGGGAAAAGCTTAAGGAACCAGCTGATGAATGAACTGTACGTTCACACGCCCAAATAAGCAGCAAGGAAAAGAATTTTGGACTGATCCCGCCTTATTATCATGTCTGTAGAATTGGACAAACTAAACAGTCTCTTTGGGGAATTTTCATTTTGATGTTGTAGTCTCATGAAAACGCTGGAGAGTTTTCAACTGTTTGCAAAAGCGGTTTCCTCAGATTTCCTCCTCCCTCACCCCCCTCCCCTCGGCCTCTTTCTCCACTAAACTAGTGCTTAGTTCCACGACCATTGACATGCAAGCATGTGGGACACTAAAAGAAGCCCACCACAATCCAGCATTTTCTACCCTGGCAGCAATGAGTGAACGTGTTCATTGTCATGCTTCCACGATGACCATCAAATGTTGGTCTTCCTGTTCCTAACCGTGTCCTGGAGTGCAGAAGCTCAAAATGTTCTAATGTCCAAATCAGAGGATGTGATTGGGACAATTCTGATGGCAAATATTCGAAACACCTGAGGTCCCATGTGTGCAGCAGGATCTGGTTGAAACTCCCCGTAGGATGAGAAGCACTAAGAGAGATCCGATTAAGATATGTATACATTTTGAGGACACCAATCCTCCGATCAGGACTGTCTGTCGCTCACTTAGTTAATGTTTGACAAGTAGAATTTGCATTCTCTTTATAACACAAGTGGACTTCCCCCAGGCATTCTTGCAGAGTTTAAAAACCGTTACTACGTTTTTTACCTATACATTTGACAAGTGGATTTTGCATTCACTTTAAAAACACAAGTGGATTTCCCCAGACATTCTTGCAGAGTTTAAAAACGTTACTATGTTTTTTTAACCTATCAAAAAAGATTATATGCTTTGCCCCAAGCACAGGGCATTCCAGACGTGCAATAACTATTTGTTGAGTGAAGCACTATCAGCTTACTGGTTGCTCTGGGCTTCTACTGGTATATAGCCTGTAAGGGACAGTGACCTAAGAGGTGTCAGTAACTCTGCAGTGAGAGCCGCCCTTTGTGTATCTGTGGTCCCCTTTGTTCCTTATGGTAAACTAGAACTCCTGTCCCCACCACTTCCTTTCATAGATGGTTCACCACCTTACCTACCAGCCAGAAAGTTTTGCCTTTCATATACCTGAGCACACCATTTCAAGATTGACAGTTTTTAAGGCGCTTGGCAGTGGGGGCGGGGAGGGAGAGAGTTTGCTTTCAACTGGGAGAAAACAGATTTGTATCTTTTTAGTAGTCCTTAGGCTCTAGTTAATTATATCTGATCATGGGTTGGGAGACCTTGCAGAACACGGATCTCGAGTCCCGAAAGGCACGAATGGCATCAGGACAAGAACCACCTTCATACAGGGATTTCCTTCACCACCAGGAACACATTACAAAAAATAATAATCTCCCTTTGTTCTTCCCTCAGTCCTGCTCGGAACTCATCAAGTGTATAAAACTACACATAATTTCAGAGGATCATGGAAGACCCAAGCGTCCTCTTCAGAAATTCTAGAATTCTCTGCATTTCAAACCTTTAAAAATAGGCCTTATCGACGGTAGGCACAAAAACACTCAGACCACTAACGACTGATGCCAAGCAAGCTCGTGACTCACAGATGTTAACTTACTGGTACAAATGTAAGATCAAAAAAAAAAAAAAAAAACGAAAAGCTCTCAAGCTCTCAGTTAACAACCTGTTTAAGCTGCACTTGTGGTCCCCTTTCGGTGTGAGAAAAAAACCTACAGTCCCTATCATACTCTGAAAAACACTTCAAAACCTGAACTCTATACCAAGAAGTTTCTATCTGTTAAGTTTAGTGCAAAAGCACAGGGGTAAGAAAAATACCCAGGGCCTCAGTATCTATCTATCGGCACCGAGCAGAAATAAAATTGAAAATCGGAGATAGGAGGGAAATTAAAATAACTATTACTTAAACTGTAATTCCAAACGGCCTTAGGGTCAGTTTAGAAGCTGAGCCAGAAAGCCAGGCGCTCAGAAGGTGGTGTTGATGACTGAAGGCTGGCTCTGTGACCACCCCAAAGCCATTTAACCTTTTTGGTGTCACAACCTCATCTCTGCTCCAGGGAATAAAGCCACCCCCTGGATCTTCCTAGCATGTAATAGACTCATTAGCTATTGTTCGAAGAGAACAATACACAATGGGCCGTAAGAGAGCTGAAGTTGGGGAGAAAGGGAGGAGGGTGGGAGGACTTGAAGGTCTATTTGGCCCAGAAAGCTCTGTAATAATGGAGACAGTGAGGAGTATGGGTTCAGAAGTAAGAATTGAATTTTTTACTTAACCAACTTAATCTGCTAAATTATGACTGGTAAATCACTTAATCCTGAAACCGGGTTCCCCGTGTTTGAAGCAGGCAAAACCCATGTTTCAAGATGATCAGCATGGTTAAGTGAGGCAACGCATACACAGTTTTAGCAGAATGTCTAGTGTAGGAATGTGTCCAATTAACAGCTAAGGATTATGATTGTCTTTAGGATCCAGAATTCAAGAGAATATGGGAGAGATCACTTTAAGGCTTTCTTTCTGGACATCTCTGTGGAGTAGATTAGATCCTCAGTTAATGGGATTGTCACCTGGGAGAGTAAGACAGCTATCGCACTGAATTTTAAAACCCAGCACCCTTCCATGTGTCTTGAATAGAGAATTACCCCAGCCATAGCCTTGCTCGAGAAATTCCAGCACGGGCTGAGGAATAAAAACTGTGGGTTTGTATTCGTCCTGCAAGTGAGAGAGAGGGTATTGTTCTAGAACCTACTGGAGCCAAAACCTCAGACCCTCATCACAACATGGTTCACAGAGATGGGGGTCTGGTAGCGATGTCCACGTACAGCCCTCCTAGTCACCAAAGGAGATAATCGAGTTTATCTTTGCCACACACACACAGAGCCCAATCCCACCTGCATCAGAACAGGTAGGTGACCAGGCAGCTTCGAAAAACCCAGCAAGGTTCTGTTCTGTGCCGTCCTGGGCAAGTACACTGCAGACTAACCACCCTCGTTCCCTGTGGGAGACAGCTTGGCATGGGCTGTAAGGAGAAAGGGGGTCTGGCTTGACTCCACTGCTGTCTGCAGTTTCTTAGGCTATAATTATGAGCCATTCAACTGCATCTGCAGCCCCAACAATGTGGGATGGATTGGCCTAATCCACAGACCAAGCGACATTAAAAAAAAAAAATCCATCAGTTTAGACATCACGTATTCTTCTCACAGCAAATCAGACTTGGCACAGACAGAGAAAGAAGAGGAGCTGCCGATCAAAACGGCAGCTCTCCGGAGCCTTCTTCACACCCAGGGTCAGCACGTTTCCTTGATCTCACTGAACATCTTTTCAGGACTACCATCGTTTTCTGGGACGGGAGAATGTAGATTATAGACTGCCCTGCAAGTGAGAGATCTTATTGTGTGGATCTCAATTTAAGTTCTTCTATGCTGGGTTCGTGGATGGAGGGATGAGCGCACTGGCACAGATGGCAGGAGAACTGGGTTCTTGAACAACAAGGCAGAAGCCCCTCACAACAGGCTTTTACCCTAGGGCAGCAGGATTCCATCCTAAACCTAGGGCTTCGGGGGGTTTCATCCCAGCAGATCTTAGCCCTGATCTTACCCAGATTTTTCTTTTAGGTAATAAAGACAATGCCGAACTTCAGAACAGATTTTCCAGTAGGTATGGCTTGAATTTTACCCTCAAATAATTTCATCGTGCTGTCTCCCCCCCACCCCACCCCCAACCTCCACCCACTTTAATTTTTAAATGCCAAGTCAGCACTCAAAAGACTTACATGGAGATGAAGAGGCAGGGATGTAGTGAGGGATTTTATATATTCATTCCTTTTGGGGAGTTGGAGGTCAAGCAAAAAAGCAGATAGTTGTAGAAGGAACAGCCCTGGCAGAAGGTGGGAGGTGCTAAAGGAATAGAAGGGGTCTTCTCTGGCAACAATGGAGAGGTTGAGCGGAGTCCAAGGGGTAGCAGTGTCACTGTGGGCTTATCTCCTAGATTTTCTGAGTTTTCTTGAGTTCCCAAGAACCCAGGATGAAATTAGCACCTGCTAATGAATCCAGGACTTCCACGAAGCCAACAACCACGGACCTAAGTAAGGGAGCTATGAGAGAAAGCCTCATACTGAAAGAGCCACAGAGGATTCGGGGTAGAATCTTAGGGGTCAGGGTAGTCCTTAGGCTGTCGCAGAAGATGACAGGGCATGTCGCACTCAAATGTACAGGGTATTTCTCGGGGTTTCTTTCCTCACATGGACATTTGCTGCAGGAAGGAATTTCCTCCTTAGAAACTTTATCTCCCCCCTACAGGACAACTCTTTTCTGTCCGGCACCTCAGGTGCCTACGAGGTATGTGCTGAAATACGCATGTCTTTCTCCTCCATTTTCATAACACCCTTTGTCATGGAGCTCAATAAATAATTATATGTCATCAATAAGCAGGCAACTTCCTGACATCTCAAATATGAACCCTTACAGAAAAAAAAATAAAACTAATTTGCTAGTTTTCTTTTGCCTAAAACTCAGACAAGGTTGTCCAAAATTTATATTAAAGAGCTAAGCAACTCTTTTTAACCAAAATGAACCTTATCGAATTTTGTTCAAATTAATTCTACTTATTCTGCGCATCCTCCCATCCCCGGAATATTTAAAATGCTGGCAAGGTCACTATATTCTCTTGATCTCTTTTCATCCCCGTTGTCATGCCTGTGGTTGACTGTGGAGAATGGACTTTGGCTCACCGCAGGGCAAGCTAAGTGTTTTCTTGTCAGTCTGGACTTTCTACACAGTGTGCTGCTTAGGTCTCAGACCCGCTCAGAAGCTACCTTGGGACTCTCTCAAACCGACTCTCCATTTCACACACCACTGTAAAGAGCAGAAGTATAGCAGATATATACATACATACATACATACATACATACATACATACATACATACATACGTACGTACGTACATATATGCATACTACTTGCAAGATGAAGAAAATGCATGCAATAGTTTCAAGTTTGCGAGTCTTTAGGAAAAAAAGGGGAAGCGCTGTTCACGCAGAGGTCTGCATCAAACGTTATCCATCTGCTATAAAGGTATCCCCAACATGGAGGAATGAAGGTATGGATGGGACATTAATAGGGATGTGAAGCAGGGTGGGAAGGGGAAAGACAGGTAAAGTCACTGAGCTACCAATGCCTAAAAGCAAGCAGAGGCATGGAGATGTGGCTACCCTCTTATGGAGAGGGAATCATAGTCACTGCATCTATTTGTCTCTCTGTGAGTAGATAATCAAGATGGACGGACAGAAAATTTGGCTAATCCTCAGCCATGGAAACCAAGAAATCCACGGCTCTTGATGGGAATCATGGATGAACACACGTTAGTTTTCATTTCTCTTTCCAGTACAGAAAAACTGAAAAATGATTCATACTGGGAACTTGGTACTAACCAGTAAACACATTTTGAGTACATTCCTGCAATCATCCACAGATATCTTGCTTACATTAAGCGCCTTTCCCTGAGTCCCAGGACAGTTTCATAATGAATTAATAGGAATACCAGTGTTATCGTAATTAACACTGATAACAGAGGAACTGGAACACACGTGCCACTTCAAATCTAGATGGTGTGTGTGTGTGTGTGTGTGTGTGTGTGTGTGTGTGTAGAATCTTACTTCCATGAATATGCAGAGAAATCAATCTGAAAAAATAGCTTCAGTGTGTCTGGTGTATCAGTATATCAGAATAACTACTCATATTGCTTTTTTAAAATATCCCGAGTACCTTCAAATATGGCACCCCTGTAAAACTGACAAATGGGAACCAGCCTCACTTTGCTAAGATCGCACTTCATGATGGCTACTCTGTCATGAAAGCTCAGAGTTGCAAAGTCCAGCTTAAGGGAAATGCAGGCAACCACTGGCTTCCTCCACACCAAGCCTCCGTTTCAGCATGGAATCAGAATGAGGTGGAAAGCAGTCATTGATATACAGCTCTGCTCAACTCTGGGGATTGGCTCCCACACACTCAAACTCCTTTTTCCTTGGAGACAGTAAAGAGAAGAGAAGCAAAGCCCATGTGTATGTCATGCAAGGATGTCCTGCATGTCAAGCTTATGAGGTCACATGTGTTCAAGAGCTTTGGGCTTAGAGTGATAAGGAGAAGAGAGGTAGAAAGAAAGAAGAAACCATCAAGAAGCTCATTCCTAGTGGAAATGCTTTTCATCAGGGATCTGAAACACATGTTCTCCCAGATTGGGAAACCAGCCTGAAAGAGTTCTTCACAAAGGGGCCTTGGGTGGGAAGCACCCCAAGGGACCCATTGGGAGAGGGAGGAGCTGGGTGGGGAGCAGGCAGCTGACTGGTAGGAAAGAACAAAAGGCAGCCAGCTCTAATGTGGCAGGTTCCCAGGAGAGAATCCTTTCCAGGAATTCTAAATAATGTTGAATATGTGTGTGTGTGTGTGTGTGTGTGTATATGTGTATGTGTATGTATATGTATATATGTGTGTGTATATATGTGTGTATGTGTATGTATATGTGTGTATATTATATGTATATATGTGTGTATGCATATGTATATATATGTGTGTGTATATGTATATATGTATGTATGTATATGTATATATGTGTGTATGTATATGTATATATGTGTGTGTATGTATATGTATATATTGTGTATGTATATGTATATATGTGTGTATGTATATGTATATATGTGTGTATGTATATGTATATGTGTGTATGTATATGTATATATATATGTATATGGAGAGAGAGAGAGAGAGAGAGAGAGAGAGAGAGAGAGAAAGACTATAGACTGTAGACACATTTCTTTCAGGAAGTCCACAATACTGAGAGAGACCAAATGGCTGGCAACAGCTATTCCTCATTCAGAAAGGACCCAGCACTCATGTAGATGCCTATGTTTTAGAGTTAATAATGCTTTCTTCCTCGGAGAACTCTTTTAAGTTGAACTGAACTCGGTTGTAGAGGTAAGGACACACTTCCAAAAGATGGCCCAGGTTTCACACACTCAGAACACTCAAGCTTTTTGCCAAGCATAACTTCGGTGTCCTCACGGTGTGGAACAAACTATTAGCCTCCAAGGCACCCAGCAGACAAAGAGGCGGAGTAGTAAGTGACAAGCAAGAGCATGGCTGTGACCTCTGTCACTTCTGGCCACTTATCTTCTGGCCTCAAGAAGCTTCAATTTCTTACCCCGTCAATGGAGAGGAGGAAAGCACTGAGTTCAGAGTTAAGTATGATACAATTTGTGTCCAGTGCACTATTCATATTGTGTCTGACAGGATGAGTAGCCAATAGCTCTCAGCTGTTGTTACCACCTTTACAACTTGGAATTGGTGCTAGAGTAGTAGCATAAACCTGCAGTCCTAGCACATGAGTGATGGAGCTTGGAGGACTGGGGCTGCGGTGTGGGGCTCAAAACCATCTTTAGTGTGAAGGTTAATGTTAATTGTCAATTTGACAGAATCTGGAATGGCCTGGAAAATAGACCTCTGGGTATGCCTCTAAGATATTATCTTGATTTCATTAATCGGGGTAGGGAAGATCTACCCACTGCGGGTGTTGCCATTCCCTGACTTGGTTCATGGACTGTGTGGGTGGAGGAAGGGAGCTGAGCAAAGGGGGCTTAGCGGCCAGGAGCAATCTTCACTCCCTGCATGTGCAGTGATGGGCTGATTCAACATCCAGTTGCCTTGACTTGCCCATCATGATAGACTGCACCTTGAACTCTGAGCAAAAGCAAACCCCTTTCAGCCTTAAGTTGCCTTTTACACACAAACAGGAAAAGAAACTAAGACAGTTGGTTACTTGGCAAAGTTTGAGGATTGCTTGGGCTATAGGAGACCCTGTCTTGCCCCATTCAGCTCCACCCATACCAGAATTGTGACTTTTGATTTAGTGAGCACAAATTTTTCAAAAACGTTAATCCAAATCATCACATCACAAACAGATCAGACCCTGGCATTCCTCTTGGTCTGTGCCTCTTACCATCAGACACAGGAGCAAAGACAATGTTAAGCAAATAAATCGGTCAAATCCTTGATACCGTTCCCTTGTAGATGTAAGACGTGGCTGAGAACTAGCTCACATACTCACAGCTGTACTACCAATTAACAGCAAGGACATGTTCATACCCTCAGGGCTCCTTACAAAACCAGGTCTTCTTGTCTTCAGTGGAAGATGTGATAGCCATGTGATAATTTTGTACAACTTGGAGAAAATCATATCTTCTTAAAGGAGCTGGCCTCAGCATTTATTCTACTTCCTGTTAATGTGGGAATGTATCAAAACTCATTTATAGCCCAGGACAGTGACAGAATTATAGATCTATGTAGCACCCCTGAAAGCCTGGTTTTGCCATCTGGATATACGATGACATTTTACTTGTTGGGGATGGCCACCTGTGTGGGCTAGTTGCCACCAAGGATCCTAGCAAAGGCTACTATACTCTACTCTTTAGGCTGCTATTGTGAACTGCCACTACCCCAAGTCACCCCCACCCCGCCCCAGGCAGCAACACAGATTTTCTATTTAGGGGGCTTCAGCTACATGATTTGCATTCTGGCATTACCATTGCCTGGTGCCCTGCCAACAAGGCTGGCGGTATGGGGCTCAACAACATCACCTCATTTGCCTACTCTAGCTTGGCAAGACCAGGGTCTTATTGTTGGGAAAGCAGAGTTAATTGGTATTTCTAAGGGTGTTTGGTTAACTCACACCACCTTAGCTCCCAGTTGGTAAAAGTGTAGCTTTGCCCTTTCCAAAGCCACAGCAAATGAATGATGGAGAAACACTCCAAAAGGCCACATGGCTGGGTCCTCTGGCTCGCCTTTTCTTTCTCTTCTTTTTCTTTCCAGTGACTTTGGGGAGGTTTGGGCACTGATCCTGCACACACAATACACTTCTTGTTCTGCTTTTCACTGCAGGGCAGCCGTGAATAGCTCTGTCTAAAATTATAAGTAGGGGCAGCCCCAGGCTGCAAGAGATCAGAGCTCTCATGCTGGGCTTCAACAAAGACCCTGCTCTTTCCCAACAATTAGCTGAGCAAAAAAGGACATCTATCTCCCTCTATTAAACCCACCACGTGCCTTCAAGTCAGCCCATTGTAAAGCTAATTAAATAACACGCCTCTCTCCCCATGCAGGTCTCCTGATTAGCTTCTCTCAGCCAGAAACTTCTGCAGGGAACCTAGAGATAGACAATCCAATCTTCTAATTCTCTGAAGCCCCACCCCCACATCACCAATTAGCCACAGCCCTTGAAAAGCCACCCTTATCAATACCAAGGAATCCATTCATGTCCCCATTTCCCTCATAGCTCACCCTCGTCACTCCCAGCTTGACAGCATAGACCAAACTGACATTCTTTCAAAAATAACTTATTCAGGAAGGCAGATGTTTCTAGTACAGTATGGTCTTTGGGGAGCCTCAACCTACATCTCAGTCAATGGAGTGAAGCATTTGGTGAAAAACGTTGACAGCCAAAGGCAGACGCAATCAAGGAATCTTGGGTAGCTGTCCCTTTCTACAGGGTGGCCTTGGACCTATGTAAAAGACAAGCGCAGCCTTCTGGGAAAGGCAGTCCTTACTCAGGAGAGCTGGGATACAAAGAAATATTGCCACCAGCTCTTGTTAAGCATATGTAGAAACAAATGCAGCACTCTAAGATTCTCTACTGCCAGAAAGCTAAGATCCAAGTGAAGGCTCAAATGTGGTCCCATTTTCCTTTCAATCTCATTTCTCCCTCCTTCTCACAGAGGGCCCTTGCTCTCTAGCTACCAACTCTGAACTTTTTGGAATCTAGGATTATATGCTTTTATGTACTTTTAGAAGTTTTAGTCTAGCTTCCCCACTGTGCTAACTAGATTGAGCAGCAAACATTTCCTTCCGGATTTGATTTCTAAGTCTTCCTTACTGAAATCAGTTGCTTCCTATGCTGGGCTCTGAAGACAAGCAGCCTCCAAGTGTGTACATGCAGGTTTCTGATGGAGTAATTGTTAGATTATTGAAGATAATCCAATAGATGAATGGATGCATGGATGCATGGACGGATTGATGGATGGATGGATGGATGGATGGATGGATGGATGGATGGATGGATGGATGGACAGATGGATGGATGGATGGATGGATGGATGGATGGATGGATAGACTAATGAGTGGGTGTGTAGGTGGGTGAGTAGGTGGGTGAATAGATAGATGGGTAGATGGATGATGGAACTATTTTTTTTTGCATATGGTCTGAGGTGGTTAGTCTACTATTAATTCAACATTACAACAGTTGGTCTTTATGCTTAGAAAGAGGACTAATATTTTACACCATGGTATCCCTACTTGAAATTGTCAGAACTCATTCATTCATTCATTCATTCATTCATTCTCTCTCTTTCTGTGTGTGTGTGTGTGTGTGTGTGTGTGTGTGTGTGTGTGTCCTCCCTCTCTGCTCCCCTCTCTTGGAAGGAGACTAGGATAGTCATGTAGCCCTAGAACTGAATTGTTTCATGCCAGTTTCTGGACTTAAATCTTCCTTCTTGCTTTCTTAGACTCAGAAGAGGGAAAAAAAAAACTTTCCTTCCAACAGTTGGGAGACTGAGGTAAGTAAGGATTGTCAAGAGGTTAATGACAGTGTCAGTGAGATGGCTTAATCACTAAAGGTACTTGCTGCCAAGCCATATGACCTGAGTTTGATTTCCAGGTCCCACACAGTTAAAGGACAGAACCAACTCCCACAAGCTGTCCTCAACCTTCTCACTGTGGCACATATGTACCCTCCCCACGCATAGGCACTAAATAAGGCAAGAGACAAGAGACAGAAATAGCAAGGCCAGTGTAATCTATGGTGTAAGACAATGTCTCAAAATGGAAGGAGAAGGGGGAAGAGACAGAGGAGTGGGACAAGGAGGAGGGGGAGAGAAGAGGAAGGGAGAAAGGGGAGGGAAGGAAGACTACCTGTCAATCTTCTTAGATGTTCCACACAAGTGAGCAGGTGACTGTTTTATAAAGCTATATGCTGTATGTCTCTCAAGAAATAGTTATGGGGTTCAAACTCAGTAGCAGACAAGACATAAGGTAGATTTCTGAACTGTCAAATCCCCAAAATTCAAAAGCAGCCTCAGTAATTAAAGTAGTCTCACCTATAACACATAAGCTTTGCAGCAGAAGTCACTGTCTGGGAGGTCCTTGTATGCCTCTGGGACCATACATAACGGCATGCATGGCCCTTTTCTTTGCTTTCTCCCTAGCATCAGAGCTTCTAAAACTAAATGCTTTCTAACATGTTCCATAGAGTTCTATACATTCTATATAGACAACCATAAGCACTTGGAGAGTAAATAATGATATAATGGTGATGATGATGATGATGATGATGATGATGATGATGATGATGATAATAAATAAGCTTATAACATTGGACCCTAGACTAAGGGGGAAAACACCACCATTTGCTCTGCAATCCTTTATCCTGGCAAGCTTCCCTGGGTACTAAACGGAGTGCCTACTTTGTAATGATCACAATGGATTGGAAGCTTGAGATCAGTGTCTGTCTGGCAATGGGATCTTTTATTACTGCCCTCTATCTTCCCCTCTCAAAGGGTGCCTTAAGGAAAACTAATCCAAGACCTCTTAAACACGTTGAAAACAGGACCATGAATAAGACAAAGACATCTACATCTGCCTATAGATTTGTCTCCTGGAGTTAGGCATGAAAACAGCCACTGGGTATTGAGCCTGGGAAAATCAAACCTCCTAATGTATCAGAGATGTATCAAGTAGTCTGCGAGATACAAACTGTTGACAGCAAAGATAAACAGAAAGCATGGTTGAAAAAGAAGAATTATAAATGAGTGTACATGTACCATTGTATTAATGAAAACAAAATAATATGTGCCTATAATCAATGAAATTTAGTCAAACGGTTTAGAAGTTCAGAAGGAATATATACGTCAAGTCTGTACTATCAGAGTCATTGGATACAGGAACCAAATACATCGGATAACTGTGGTGTCGGCATTTAATTATGTGCATTAGAAATAACTGTTTTCTGAAAATAGCTGAAGTTTTCAGCAATGGTAAAGGGCATATCAGACAAGGCAAGACCTACAAGGGCCAGAGAGATGGCTCAGTGGTTAAGAACACTGACTGCCCTTCCAGAGGTCTTGAGTTCAAATCCCAGCAACCACATGGCGGCTCATAAATCATCTGTAATGAGATCTGATGCCTTCTTCTGCTGTGTCTGAAGACAGACACAGTGTTCTTATATAGAATAAATAAATAAATCTTAAGAAAAGAAGGCTCTCCTTAGGAGGAAGAAGTGCTCAGAATTTGCTAGAAGAGGTAGTGTGCTGACAGTTCTTGTCAATATATTTTAGTTATCAGGTTATTTAAGCAATGCTTCAGATGAAGCTAGCCATATAATTCTCTAAACAGGAGCCCTAACCAGGAAATACTCATTTCATGCTATCTTCAACTCTGATCACTCTAAAGACTTTATGGATCAAACCTTAGTACTAAATAGAAATAGGCATCTCTCCTTTCCTTTGATTGAAGTCACAGGGACTGTGCCTGCTCTAGCATGGATTTTCCAGCATGGCATTTCCGAGATAGCCAAGAGGAGAAGCATCTCAGCCTCTCCATATGTACTATTTCACACCACAAGTCAAGTGAGTCATCATTTTCCCACCAATAAAAAGTAAATAGGGGAGAAAAGAAGGCTCAGGGTGGCAAACAATGAGATTGGTAATCCACAGTCCCTACCCATCCTCCCTTAGAAATAAACGGAGTTGTCCTTGAGAGGTGGGTACAGTGACGTTCCACAGGATATGTCTGCCGGGGCTCAAGAGTGAACCAAGGGAGGCAAGAGCTCCCAGCTTCAGATTAAGAGAAGCAGAGGGAGGACTCAGATGTCTCCCCATAGGAACTAGGGGTGAGTGGACGCAGACATGAAATAAGTGTGCATCAGAGCTTTGGGGTCTGCTGTGTGACGCTGTGGCGGGAAAACGCTGGAAGAGGAGCAGCCAAAAAAAAAAAAAAAAAAAAAAGCCCTGTTCCTAATTGTTTCGTTCTTGTTTTACAGGCATTTAGAGATTCAGTAGTTAGTGTGCTCCAAGAGAAATTTGATAATGACAGAAAGGAGCTGCAAACACACCAATACTACATTCTGGGGGATGTCCCACCGCTGCTCTAAAGCTGTGCATCCCAATTCTTCCACCAAATCCGTCTGCAAGAAAGAAACTATTTTTTAAAAAAGGAACAACACAGAGAAGGGATTTAGGGGGCAAGTTCACATCCACTACTCATGGACAACTTCATTCTAGGAGACACTTCGACTTTCCTTAGACTCTTTATTCCTTCTCAATGCCCAGATTAAATATATTAGTCATATTAAACCTCTTGCCTGTGACAAACTTTGTAGGTCCAGGATGTTTGTCAGTGACTTCCTTTAAAATTCATCAATGAGCAAACAAGGAAATTGAAGAAGTGCCGATGTGTTTGTATGAAATACCTAAGATTGCCTCCAATAAGATTTACTGGCTGAATCATGAAAAAAGCAACCAGAGGTATTATACTTCAAAAGTATTCTGGCTTCATTGACTCCAAATATACTGGGGGGGGGGGGTGAAATGATATATTGTTTGCTTGGGTTTCACAGGAGGTGAGCCAAGAGCACCAATGGTCCTGTTTAGAGATGTGGAAATAGATGATCATATACAAAGCTAGAGCTGTACACTGTGCCTTCTTCACAAGTCCCTCTCGCCACCAACTTCCTGCTGCCTTGCCCTGTTTACTATGATACTCCATTCCTCAATACTAGGCTATGGATTCAGGCTGGCCTGAGACCTGCTGGAGAACCTGACGAATTACTTTAGCTATATAAAGATCAACTTACTCAGCTGTAAAGTGAAATTAAAAATAACTCCCAGGATTCAGTGTAAAATTCAAATAGGGTGATATATGTAAAATGTTAATGTTAACTATATCTGGCTGGATGTAAATAACATAAATGGTACCTTTTTTTTCAGGCTACATCCCCACAAACATACCTATCCACACAGTTTTGAACTCAAGCATCCTCGAATCCTAAAAATATTTATTGATCAGAAAGAGCGGTCTGCAGGTCATTCAAGACAAATAATAATTCACGTCCTAAATCAAAAGAGCAGTTCATAGACGTAGGTGGGCTATGTATTTAAAAGCTCTGTGCACACATGAATAGCCAGGCAAAGGGGAAATGATAGTGTGAGATGAACAGATTAAGTGTGTGCCTAAAAGATAAAATCTCTCATTTTCACATGGCCCACAGAAATCAATTCAAAACAATCGGAGACTTAAAGGGAGGAACTAAACTAGCACAGATCTGCAGGGAAAAATTGAAATAAGCAAATGTCCATAACGGTATAACTTTCACAGCACACACAAACAGATAAGTTGGGTTACATCAAAAACAAGATCCTTTTTTGTTGTGTGCCACAGGTTGCAACATCAGGAAAGACAGAGCCTGGCTGACATTGTGGGAAGAGACACTTGTAAATTATGTTGCTGGTGAGATATTTGCCTCAAGGCTACTCTACACAGAACTCCTAAAATTCAGTAGTCCAAAAGACAACCCAGTGGAAAAGTGGGTCAAGGATTTGAATAGATCAAGTCCCCACAGAAATTGTACAAGCGTCCAACGGGCACGTTTAAATATGCTCCGTGTTATTCATCTTAAGGAAATGCCAACCAAACCCACAAGGAAGTACTGCTTCCCATTCACCGTGAGGGCTCTAAGCCAAAAGACAGAAATGAGTATTGTTGAGGATACGGGGAAGGTGGAATCCTCCTGTATACCCGATGGTATAAAAGTGGGCAGCCAATATAACTGATCGTCTGGCTATCCCCTAAATGGTTAAACAGAGATGACTGAGAAATTCTACCCCAGGTCTATACCCAAGAGAAATGAAAACATGTTCATGCAAAAATGTGCATATGAACGTTCACAGTAGTATTATTTATAGTAGCCACAAAGTGGAAACTACCCAAATGTCCATCAAAGGTTGGGCAAAAAAAAATTAAAATAAAAAAAAATAGTGTGGCACAGCCATCTAGTAGAAATGTGAATGAGTAGAAAGGAATAAAATATACTCTATAACATGGATAAGCCTCGAGGACATCATGTTAAGGGAAAGAAGCCAGTCACAAAGGGCCACGTAGTGCAGTCCTCCATTTATAGATTGTAGTTAGATTCACAAAAACGGTCATGAAAGCAGCAATGACTGGCCAAGACTCGAAAAGATGAGGAACATGGGATGTTAACCCCTTCAGATGTCTTTTTAAAAGCACTAAGTGTTCTAAACTTCAATCCTGATGTCGGTTACACTCAACTATAGCTGTACTAAAAAATATTCTTAAAACATGTATTTTGCATATAACAAAGCCTCATGGGAAAGTATGGTGGCCTATAGGCAACATGTGTCTTGGGGCTGTCCCAGCTGGGAAATTCCAGGGAATAGTCCAGAACAAAGTCTATCCCTTGGTTAGTATTTAATATTTCATAAAGTTTGCTTTAGGTTTGCCCTCCCCACAAAAAAAAACATGCATTTTAAAGGAGGCATTTGTTATATAACAACGTATATGTAAATAAGCTTACTGCGCACGCACGTGCGTGTGTGCGTGCATGCATGCAAGCTTGTCTTAATTGATTACTTAGAGAAAACCAAAACAACTTCAGTTTTCCAGAGGGGAAGACAAGAGAAATAAAAAGAGAATGGATTTCTCATCATCTAGAAAAATCTTCCCAGTGGGGTCTATGAACATCATCTTAAGACCATTTACTTAACCAAAGTTCAGTGGAAAAAAAAAGTCTAACATTTCCGTGACCTTCTAAACTTCCTAAGTGGCCTAGAGAGAGGCTGCCTGGGGAACTCCAAATGGAACCTAAAAATATTATCTTCTGGCTTTATAAACACCAGGAACACTAATGAAGTGAGGAGCAGCAGACCCGGGAGTGGACTATCTCATTCAGGTTGGGAGGCAGGAGGTGGGGGGTTGGGAGACCGAGCACATCCCTGAAGGTAGGCCAGAGGGCCAAGGGGGCCAGGGAGGTGAAAATTAACACTGGGTAGGGAGAAAAGAATAACAATGATCTAGGATACATAAAGCAGAGCCTCGGTGACCACTATTCTAAACACCAGTAAAACAAGCCCTTTGTGAGTCAGACTGTCCAAGTTTGGAGAGGTGGCTGCACCACAGTCAGTCTGGCTGGACCCCCACTCCCACTTCACTTGGAGGCCACCTGAAGAGTTACACCATGCGCTGGTCTCCCTTCTGTAGCATAAACATTCCCTCCTCCCTAGTGCTCATGTGACATTACCCAGCATGCCCATGTTCTCTATCAGGTCATGTCAAGACCTTGAGGTCTTCCAAGAGAGTCACTTTGCTCTCTAGCCCCAGCACCTCAGGGCAAATCCATGTAAATACATGGGAGAAGAAGGCATTCTCCCACCTCCTTCTTCTACTGGACTGCCCCTGAAGAAGTCAATAAATTCCTTCTGAAGCTACTTTGAGCCAGTTTTCTACACAAAAGAAACAAACAAACAAACAAAAAAAAGCCACACCTGATGAACAGATTTAGATAGGATGGAGTCATTAAAGTGCCAATTTTCTAACCTGGTAATGATGCGCTCACCAAGCGAAACTAGCAGATTGAAAATTAGGCCACAGAAACAGGGAACATACTGTAAGATTAGCTGTCACCCAGGGGTCCATGTGTCACCCAGGTTCTCACAGAAAAACTCAGGGAAACACGTCCATGTGTCAAAGCTCATAAGATTTGACTGGATCGACTTTCTTACTCTTCTTTGATTTGTAAATCATCTTCAAAGAGGTACACTGTATTCACAAGTGGCTATTTTAAAAAGTAAAGCACACAGGCTACATGTGGATGGGAAATCTAATAGGCCAGGCAGAGAACATGGATTGGGTTAGAAACAACCAACCAGAACAGGTTCTCCCGACTCTCTCCTTCAAAACTTCTACTTGAGTTAAAGAGACAGCAAAGGTGGCATTTTCCATCTGCCCACTCTTCCATGGACACTGGGTTTCCCCGCTTGGAAGGCATTAAAGGAATGAATGACCAATGATGGGAAAGATGCGGAAGTTCGTTGCACACCCTTTTTGCCCTACACTCTTAAAACCAACACAACCAGCCTGTGTTTCCTTTTCACCTTGGAAGCAACTGAAGAACAGTAATAAGTGACTTTCCTTGTTGCTTGACAAGTAGTAAGTGATCAGTGATAAGTAATAAGTGACTTTCCTTTGTGTTTGATCTGCTCTTTGTGCCTCAGTTTCCCAAAACCCCCCATCAAGGTTTTAAAATTCACATCTTACAAAATAGAACCAGATAGATAATAGTAAAAACTTATTTCAACTCCTTCTGGAAAACAGTAATTTTTTTTAGTATAGAATAGAGTTTATACAGGGCATGGCAAGGGGAGTTGAGGGGATAGTAGAGACAGAGAAAGTCAGAGGAAGAGAGAGAGAGAGAGAGAGAGAGAGAGAGAGAGAGAGAGAGAGAGAGAGAAGAAGAAGAAGAAGGAGGAGGAGGAGGAGGAGGAGGAGGAGGAGTAGAGACAGCCATGAACATATGGAGAGAGAGGAGGAAGGGAATGGGGAGAGAAGGGACAGAGAGGGAAGAGAGGAAGGGAGCAAGAAGAGTAAGAGCAAAAGGAAAAACAAAAATCTTAAAAGGTATTTGAGAGGAAGAAGCTCACAAACCCCTTTAATAATTTCAAAGTCTGCTATCTTCCTAACATTTAAATTTTTCCCTCCATTTAACATCATCTTTTCCTGATGCTGTTTTTAAGGAGAGTTAATTTTATGCTCATCTTCAAATTTAATTGATATTATTTAGTTCCAGTTTATTGAATACTTGAGCTCAATTTTTGTAAAAAAAAATAAAGTTTTATAAAAAAAATTTTAGGTAAAAGTTACACAAGGGAAGATCTGTAAATATTTAACATCTTATTCTGTATTGTTCTGTAACGAAATACCCCCAAAAGCTAAGTAGTAAAGGAAAGAAAGAGGCTTATTGAGTACCCAGTTCAAAAGCAGGCAGGGCAATCACCAGTATCTACTCTGGTCTGGTGAGGTCCTCACAGGGAATGATGAAACAGCTGGGAGGAGTCTCATGTGACAAGACAGAAAAAGGAATCCAGGGAGCTGTTCTCCATTCAGAGGGACTTTTCAGGAGTTCCAGCACTCCCCTGAGAACAGCACAATTCCTGGTAAAGATCTAATGACTTCACTCTAGAGCCCTCTATAAGCCTCTATAAGTCTCAGCGTCCCAGAAGGGGCCCAGGTTCTAGTCCGTGGAACTTCGTGAACACTCAGAAATCCCATCCAAGGCACAGCAGTGGGTACAGCTTAGACGGCTCCAGACACTAAGGCTGAACATGCCCTCATTGTAGAATGCATACTAGATGCTAAAAACCTAAGAATGGCCTTTCTCCTTACCCGTGTATTTTATTTAAAAAAAAGGGGGGGGGGACTCCTTTAGGTAAGAAAAAATAGAGAGCAAAACAAAAATTTTCCATCTTAAAACCTGTAAGTCAGAAAGGAGTTATGAAAGAGCAGATGGGAAAGCAATTGTTTACTGAGTGGGAAAAAAAACGGAATTCCCCTCCTCCATCACCGCCCCTGTAAGACTGAGAGCTGTAGGCAGCCCTGGGGAATGAGGGGAGTGTGCAAGCCGGAGCCCAGCCCTTCTCTCTGCCTTCCCCCAGCTCTGCTCTCAGACTATCAATTCTATTCTTCAGCTCACTCCAGCTCCCAGCTCCAGAGCCGCAGCCCTCCATCACATTGAGTTTAAAATAAAGAAATGCTTTTCCTAAAGAATTCACACACAAATAATCTCATTAGCCCAGTGTTTGCATTTATACAGCAGACATCTTCTGCCAGGAGGAGAGGCAGAAAAAAAAATCACTACGCTCACTCACGGGGAACAGCTGCAAGGAGAGAAATGGTATTTAATTCATTGTGAAATATTCAACAATGGCTACACTGCACTTTTAAAAGCCTTTTGATAGTAAAACCCACAGGGAACGGCCCATCCTGTGTGCTGAAAAGCAGCTTCCCCACAATTAGGCTCTTTATTCAGGTCTGAACATTCTGTGTAAACTTCAGCACGTGCTACGGACACTGTGGATGGCTTCAAGGGTATAACCTTTCAGAAACTTTGTATACTTTAGTCTTCTTCCAGGACTCTGCTCAGAAAGCTGTGCTGGGGCTAGCCGGGCTGAGGGAGAGTCCAGGGAGAGAGAAGCAAATGGAACTGGGTACTTAGGTGAAAAGGAAGAAAATCCTCTTGACCCCAGCAGAGTCGCAGCAAAGGGAAACCCATTCTCCACACAAGCCTTGCAAATTGCTGGGTTTATCCATGCCCTCAAGTAACCAATGTTGGGGAAGAAGAAAACCCAAGTGGAGATCCAGAAATAATCGGGGACAGTGGCTCATTTCGCTGCTCCATCTCTGAGGTTTTCGTGTGTCTCTGGTTTGTAGGAAAGCAAGCTTGCATTGTTTTATCTTGGCAGGATAGGGACACAAGTCACCGAGAAGGAGGTGACAGTGAAGAGTGAATGTAGAAACTATCAGGGCACATAAAATTTATACAGTGATTGAGAGAATGGACCGTAGAGTAAGCAAATTCAGCTTAACCTCTCTCTCTCTCTCTCTCTCTCTCTCTCTCTCTCTCTCTCTCTCTCTCTCTTTCTCCCCCTCCCTCCTCCTCCTTCCTCTCTCTCTCTCTTTCTCTCTCTCTCTCTCTCTCTCTCTCTCCCTTCCTACAGTTTCTTCTTCCCTCCTTCTCTTCTTCTTCCCATCTTAGAACTACAGTTCAAGTTTTCATCCATGTTCAACTGGAATAATATCTTCCTAGGAGCCCGGCAAAGCAAACGCCATATGTGCCTGAACCTCAAGACCCTGGAGGTATAAAGACCAGCAACTCCCTCTCACACAGCTCTGGCAAAGGCCCAGCAACTCCCTCTCACACAGCTCTGGCAAAGGCATTCTCTGGAGTGATATTATTCCGACTCATTTTACCAGAGAAGAGGAAGGGATTGGCATATCTGATAGGTTTAATCAAGAAGCAAATAAGTCCAGGAATCTGCCAGGACAATCTGAAACCGTGTCAAAAGTCATGGGTCGAACAGACTCTAGTGGTTTTATTGTTCAGGAAAACTTAAAAGTCTGCATTTTCTGTTAAAGGGGCGAGGGGATGATGAAAGGCCTACATTCACCAGGTCCATTTGAAGTAATGAAGCATCCTTTTTGCTCTCCTTACTCTCCCTTGGGCTCTCCAGAACAGTCGACAGGCATATCTGATTCCAGATGCAGCCGCCCACTTTCATTATCAAAGTCTAATATTTGGCCTAGGATCATCAACCAGTCGTAAGTCTTGTTCCACTAGGAACATCTATCTAACATATCAATGAAAGTTGCGAACCCTAAAACAAGAATTAAGAGGTTGAAGTAGTAGGGTCCCGGTAGAGTAATCTAGACTCCATGTAGGGTAATCTCTCTCTAGAGTGGAGAGGTCTGCAAACTACCAGTTGTCTAAGTGAACTTGTAGCAAGAGCCCCTGGTCAGCGCCTTCAAGAAAAGCCAGAGATCAGACATGAGGGCTAGGACTCCAGGAGATGGTGTCTAGGCAGAGGCAGTGGACTGGGATTGTGTCACACCCAACAGATCTCCTGACACTGTTGCTGCTATATATTCTGACAGAGTGGGGAGAATGATCTAGACATTACTGCCACTGCACTTTCTCCCACTGTATAAGGGGAAGGTGGTGAGCTCAATCTATGACCCACTAGAGAGTAGAGAAGCTGACTCAAGATATATCCTGTGTAGCACAAAATAAAGCAGAAAGATGTGTCTGGACACTGGGCATGGCCATGATTCTTATCTCCAAGACAATGGGATGGAAACAGCTTCCAGATTTAAATGCAATCTCTGGGGATCGGCCAGAGAGCAGTGGAAGGGATTTGGAGGAAGGAAGTTGACAGCAGCAAATTCAGTGCTGTAAAACAAGATATACCTATCTGCTTCTGTGGGGCACAATGGAACCTCTTCCCCTTACTTTAAAAGATCCTAACTCCTCTGCAGGTCCAGGCCGTGCTGAGAAGCAGGAGAACGCGAAATTCTTGCGTGTAATAAAACTCATTTCTGACCCCCCCCCCAAAAAAAAAAAAACCTGTGAAAGCAGGTCTAAGACTTGGTAGAAGGTCTTCAGGGTTGCAGGAGATCCAGTAAAAGACCTGGGAAGTTAGGACCTGGTTCTATAGCTGTTTAAATCATGGATGTTTCTGTTTCCCAAGCACCATCTGACAAGGTCTTCAAGGAAGGGGTCCCGACTTGCAAAGCCAGTTGTCTGCTTTGGAGGCTGAGGTTTAAATCCCACCTGAAAGGATGAGTGGAGGTTGTGGAAATTTGTCTTATTTAGAGGCAAGAGTCCACAAAGGCCACATGTAAGTCTTAATACGATTTTTTTCAGGAATAGGAAGGCCAATCCCTATAAAAACACGCAGTGATGCAGAGAAGAGAGAGCCAGCCCTCCAGACAGTGAGATAGGGCAGGGTCTGAACTGAAAGGCAGAGGCCATGCACAGGGGCAAGTTCTGGGGGCCGAAGGCTGCCCACACATCAGGGAGAGGTGCTCTCTCCCATAGTGCAATTAGGCCTCCTGTTTGACCCCTGACTTCTGCCCCATGGGGTATTTACAGTCTCTGGACAAGCAGCTAGGGACCAAATGAAAGAAGATAGACTCTGAAGTAGGGAAAAGACTAGAACCAGAGAACTGAAAGGGAGAGAAATGGAGAGAAGGTAGGAGAGGGGAGAAAAGGAGGGATGGAGGGAGGGAGGCAGGCAAAGGAGCAGCTTTCCTAACAGCAAGGACTCTGCCGGCAGGGAGTGGTGCCCTCGCTTAACCCCCAACCTCCACCCCCAGCCTCTTACAATCCAAATCTAAGTTCAGAATCTCATCTGTTCCAACCGTCTATTTCTTAAGCAGATGTGCCACCACAAACCAAGGGGACAGCAGGCAGGTTAGGCAGGCCAGGCCTCTCCCCTCCCAGAGTCAGCAGTTGCAAGCCCCACTTGGGGCAGGCGGCTGGGGCACTGCCTGGCTGGCAGTGCCGGGGTTAACCCGGCAGCCCTGCGGAGCAAAGATTTCTGTTTTATTTCAGCGGGGGAAGTGTGTGCTGCCCGATTAGCTGGATGGTTTCCTCTTTTCCCATAACCTCCAGACCCCCACGGCCCAAGTGTTTACTCTCTGAAATAAAAAATCTGCTGGTGTTTTTCTTTTTGTGTGCTCGTGTATTTTGGGAGGATTGCAGAGGAGGAAGGCGGGGTCGGGGTGAGGGACCAGCCTGGGGGAAGGGAGGGCGCAGCCTCCAGCTGCAGAAGCTGCAGCTCAAGAAAGCAACTTCTTAACGAGGGAGCTGGTCTCTTACTCTGGCGGCTATAAACACACTGAACATCTGGAGGCCAAGAGTCTCTCCCGGCCAGACGTGAGCACCACAGGCTGTCCCTGCCCCGCCGTCCCCACCCCCTCGGCTCTCACACCCCCTCTCAACTCAGCTCAGCTCCAGCCCTCTCACATCATCCACCCACCCGACCATTTCCATTCACAGAGATCCGCAGCGCCGGCTAACAGCCGGCCCGCGGGAGCCCAGAGGAGCCGAGCAGGCGACGCCAGCCAACTGTGGCCACCCCGCCCCCGCCCCTGTTCCAGAAGAGGGGGTCAAACTTCTAGAATCCAATAAGAACTTGGTGCCCCCGGGGACCTTTTCCCAACTCGGACTAAATATTTGCGGTTTGAAGAAGAGAACTCTCCCCTCCCCGCCCCCGCCCCTGCCCCCAACTCTCCAGAGCCTCCTGGGAGTTGCAGTGCAATGCTGTTACTTCCTTGACTTTTTGAGAAACAAGGAATTTATCTATCAGGTGGTTGGGTCTGCAGAAGGCTTGCGTGCTGATTGTCACTGTACTTGTCCTGCTGAGATGAGGCGGGCTCTTTCTGCACCTGGGTCTCCTTCCAGCACCTGAAGGGATTCATTCTCTCTCACACAGTCAAACCAAGGTCCTCCACCTTCCCTTGCAGCTCTCCAGTGAGTCCCAACCCCAAACCGCCTTGAGCTCTTCTTCCCAGGTGCCCCTCTCATTTTACAGGTGAAATGAGTTATAGTGCGCGTAATGTTGGCAAGTGTGAGAAACGTGTTAGATGTGATAGGGAGAGGGGAGAGGGAGGGGGAGGAAAAAGAGAGCGGGAGAGCAGGATGTGCCTTCGGCAATGAGAAAGTCGTCAAGAGTCATTAGATCAGAGTCAGGCAGCTTCTTTCTCTGGCTCCTTTAAATCCATCCTTGGACTGCGCTGTTTGGGAAAGGTGGCATTTATTTGCTATAGGACATGACCTTTTATGTCTTATACTATGGAACCAACGTAAGAACTCAAAAATAAGGGTAGGGACCTGCCTGTTAAAGACCGGAAACCCAAGAAACTTGTTAAAAAACGCCAGGGCATGATGCTGTGTTCTTGTGCCCCCCCCCCGCCTCTCTCTCTGACACAGTTCTATTTAGAGTCAAACCCTTACACAAAAGGTTCAAGGAATCTGAATGTTAAATAGCGCACACTCAAAAGTTTCAAGGAGGCAGGAGACTAACAGAAGAGGTGTAGAACCCTGGTCTATAGGCAGCAGCCACCCACAGCTGGCCAGAGGGGCCACCTTCCCTTGCAGAGAAAGGCTCAGGTACACAGATACCTTGATATCCAAAAAACACAGGGTAAATGCAAACATTGAATCGACTGTGGTAAGTGGATTTGGGCTTACCTATGCCCTCTTATTCCAGTATGTACTTAAAGGCCCTCAGAGATGTAATGGGGTAGGTGTGTGAAAAGATTGTTCAGCCTCAAGTGTCCTGGAAACCTTCCTCTAGGGACCTCCCAGGGGCAGTTAGGCCTGGTCTTCTGTGAAAGATGAACGTTGAGACAGGACTGTAGTAGATAGCGTTTTCTGAGATAGCATAGCTGCCAAACCAGAGTCAGAGGAACCCAAGCTGCCCATCTCCCTTAGTGGTCAGACCCTATACAGAAAAGACAATTCTCTAGAATTAGGCTACATAGCCTGTTCCAGGCCAGCCAGGACTACATATAGACTGTTTCAAAAATAAGTAAATACTATAATAATAATAATAATAATAATAATAATAACAACAACAACAGATTAGTTATAAGGAACTGCCTTTTCAAAGTTTAGACTGTACCACATTGAGTTGGGAAAGCAAGAACATTCAATAAGATGTTGAGAATGGGGGCCCCTGAGAGGCTCCTCATTCAACTCACTGTAGACTACCGTAAGTCTTCTCTGACAGAAAGAGCCAAGCATTCTGTCTGGAACAGATTAGTCCAATATTGTAATATCCAACGTTATAACATCCAGGATACTCACAGGTTCACAGGCTTAGGATTGTTTTGAAGAACAAAGAACCTTTTTGCAAAAAAAAAAAAAAAAAGTGTTCTCAGAAAAGAAAAACGTGTCCTGAAGAAAGACGTGCAGCAGATGAGTTTGAAACTCGGGTTTTTAAGCCCTATGGCCATCCGACACAGTCAGCTGTAAGAACAAACCTGCTGTGAGCATAAACATTTCCAGGCAAGGTGAGTCTCCATTGAAGCCTTGCTGGCCTGTCTTCAACACTCTCAACACTTGAAAGCCAAACTGGAGGCTCTTGCTTTCCCGCTGACACATCCCACCTGGCTGTCCATGGCCCTTTCCAAACACTGCCCAGGTTTGATCCCTCCCAGCCGCTGGGCCAGATGACAAAGCCCTAGGAGAGACCATGAACCTGGCCTCTCAACATGTCTCCCACATGAACTTCTAAAGTTTATTTGGGAAAGACATTCTTCAATTCCACCATTCTATTAGTAAATTTGCTTTAGAAACTTTAAGTAGTGAAATCGAAGTCACCCCCTAATATTGCCAAGCCTGTGTCATACATAAGTGCAGTATTTCATATGGAAACCATTTGCTCTATCACAAAAAGTGTACACTCCCCTCTCACACAAATTTCTTTTTTTAAAAAGTTGCACGCAGGCAAGGACTGTGTCTTCTCTTTCCCCATCTGTCTTTAGGGCCCACCGTGTGCCACTACGGGGGTCAAATGAGTTCAACCAATCAGTGGGTCACTTTCTGACTCAACCCTTAGACATTTTTGGATTTCCAAAACGTACTTCACAGAGCAATGAGTCAAAAGGCACTTGAGGGCAATGATTTACAACAGCAAGCATGCACATCATGTTTACTGTATGCGGACATGCCTCAAGCTTCACAGATATGAACTGAGTGGCTCTCAGAGTGTGATTTCTGGACTTCTAGCAGCAGTAACAGGGGCAGCTCCTGGAAATGTATTAGGGAAAAAAAAAAGAAACAAGAAAATATTCCTCAACCCTAACTCTGGAGCAGAGTCTTAAAGCCTGTGCTTTAGCGAATTCTGGGGTTTCTAGTCCAATGAATCCAGACCAAGAGTTAAATTTTTCCTCCTCCTCCCCTCCTCCTCTTCCTCCGCCTCCTCCTTTTCCTCCTCCTCCTCTTCTTCCTCCTCTTTTTCCTTCTCCTCCTCTTTCTCTTCCTCCTCCTCCTTCTCTTCTTCCTCTTCCTCCTCCTTTCCCTCCTCCTTCTCCTCCTCCCCCACCTCCTCCTTGGGCTACTGCTGCTACCGCCACTCCGGCCACTTCCTGGGGAACAAGCTTTGAAAATCTCTCTGGTATATGAAGAAACTGAAGAATTGTGATCAACTTGCCCAAGGATCTACTACAAACCCAAATAATCCCCTTTAAGATACTGGGTTCCTCACTCTTGACCATCTCTACATTCTTTTCCAAACCATTGGGAAGTGGCAGGATTCTGTGTATGGAGTAAATAAAGGTTCTACCACACTCAGACACCAAAATATACCAAACTGCACCGCACAAGGAGAAAAGCAACGCCTGGTAGGTCAAACGAAGGAGCGCAGCAATGAGAGTGAAATTCTTTCTCCCCTATGCTCCGAGGCTTTGCTCTGCCTCCCAGCTTAAGCCGTTATTTGACATGGTTGTGTATTGATCAAAATGCCACTGTTAAAAATCAAGATGACTCAACCAATCCATCCCGGCACTTGAAAAATACCACCTGAAATGAAGACCAAGAGAAAAAAAAAAAAGATGCCCTTCTGGAAGGAGACCAGAGCACTGTGTTTTCTGATACAGGCTTTGATCATCAGTCACGATGACCCTAAGCAGGAGGCTGAGATCACATGTGGACGCTGGCAGCTATGGCTAAACTGTGGTCATGTTGTCTCCATGTGGAGTGGGGCCTCTGGTTTCTGACTTCTGATTCCCAGTAGAAGACAAGCTTTGCCTGACTCTAGGCAGGAGCGGGTTCCATTTCCAGACTTCCTGTTTTATCTGAGAATGGCTTGTATCAGCCCTGTCGCTTCTCTACAGGGCGGGCAGGAACTAGCTCTAACGCCTCACGACAGCAACATTTTAGAGACAGGGAGCAGAAACCTGACATGCACAATCATTCTTGTTATGGTGACGATGGAGAGGTGCTGAAGTTGAGGGACAGAGGAGAGGAAAGGAACAGAAAAGAGGCAGGGTCAGTGGGCTACACTCCAGGCAGACTATAAACAGTAACAGACATTACAGCCCTGGCTTGTGTAAGGCGCTCCATTGATTCACAAGATTCCCTGACAGAAGGATGACGAGAAGCTGAAACAGAAAGGGCCCATTCATTCATGCAGAACACCAGCCCTCGGCCCCTATTGGCTCTCCATAATGGCTCTGGGCTGATAGCAAGGAGGGGGCCATCGGGAGGGAGGAGGAGGTAAAAATGAAAGAAAATGATGACTGCAAGATCGCTGTGGAGCAATGTACAGCTGCACAGGCAATTGCATGCAAATGTGACTTCCCTTTTTAGCTGTAGTGAACGTCCTCAGAATGGCGTGTTTTTCTCTTTCACGCCATTTCTCCTCTCTTCCGGCCCTTGTCATTTTCCGGGCTCCCTGCTTCTTTGTCCCATTGTCACTCATCCTTCATCGTCTTTTCCCAACACCATCTCTACCTCTACAAGCACCCATCTCCATTTTCTGTCAGTTCTACACATCTCAACGTTCCTCCTCTGTTCCTCTTAGCTTTCCTAGTTCCTGAGTCTCCCTTCCCCTGTTGGCTGGGCTTTCACTATTTAAGCCTTAGCTTTATTTTCTTGGCCTCCCTTCTTCCATTCCTGTTCTCCTCCTCAGTCTCTCCCTCCGTAAATGAATGGGAACAATACTCTGATGAAGGCCACTATGGGGGGAGCGTGGCGTTCATGGTTGGCCCCTCCTGTCAGTATTCCAGTCACTGGCAGATGTGTAATCCTTGGAAAAGAAGTCCATTCATCCTTTCTGAGAGCACAGACGTGAGGCAGAGCAGGGGTGGGAAGTAGCCCTGAGTCGGAGGAGGGGAAGGAAACTGAAGTTATAAATAGGATGAAAGAAGATGGGACAGGGAAAAAAAAACAAAACTGGAGTATTTTTTTCTCCCTTTCTTTAATTCAGCATATTTCCACAAAAAAATGTGCCACAGCTGGAGAAATCATTCATTCATCTACATCTTCATCTTCCTCCTTAAAAAACCTACAATAGCCTTCCAAAGGGCGACCCATCACTGAGGAGAACTGGACCACAGCCCAGAAAGAGTTCCTGCAGCTCCTACATCTGGACAGCTCACAAGGCAAAGGACAGACAGGGGAGAGGCTCAAGGTTCTTGCCAGATCTTTCCATCAGAGGGAGCCTGGGGAAGCGGGAGCTGTTCCTTCTATTTGCAAACAGATTCCCACCAACTGGTAGGGAGCCAGACCCCAGGGAAGCAGCCTATCATTCGAACTGCAGTGGCTGGCATATCAGGCCATTCTAAGGATAGTTATTATTCCTACCCCAAAGCCACAAGTCTAGGCAACCCGAGCTTCTGTCTTGGAACCATAAGCTATGGGAAAGGGTACTCCATCAAATGGCTTACAGTGGATCTTTACATCCTAAAGCTAAGAACATCGTGAGTTGTTTTGTGGTTCATGTATTTCACAGCAACTCTCCCTGGCTCTGAAGTCAAAACATTTTAACTTTTCAGAGTTTTGGCAAGAAGAACAATAAGATTATCACCCCTGCTTGCAATGATGGACCCTTCAGTTACGAAAGAGAAAGGCTTTTACCCATGGAAAGTTGGGCCACTCAGTGGTTGGCCATTCCCTCAGTTTTTGCTCCATGTTTGTCCCTGCACTACTTGTGGGTTGAAGGTTTGGGGGTGGGTTGGTACTTCAGTATCTATATTCCCCACTACTAGAAGTCACAAATAGTCACCCCCATAGACTCCCTGGGACCTCCCCCATCCCAGCTCTATGGTACAACCTAGAGATCTGCTCTCCCCACCCCTCACCTCAGAGGTGAAGGGAAGGTGGGAATGGAGGGAGGGCATATGTGAGGGGGGAACCGGGAGGAGGGAAGGCTATGATCAGGATGTAAAGTGAACAAATAAATTAACTGATGTAAAGAATCAAAAATAAATTTAAGAAAGAAAGGCTATGTCTGTTAGGAAGAAAAACATTCTCACCTTGGGTTTATGGGCAAGTATGAGGAGACATTCGAATACAAATGAGATTCAACTTGTAACAAGAGGAGGTGTCATCAGAGTTGCACCCTAAGGCTTGTGGCACTGATGGTATTCCAGAATGGCACAAACCTAGGCATGACTACACGGGTCCTCTGCTTATATAGATGGGATCTCGTTTGTTCACAGTTTTAATGGCTCGATCGTTTCATATCCTCACATCTCCAGTCTTGAAGTCTAACCACTGTAGAGACACATCACCCTCCCAAACCCATCACCCTCTGAGTGCGATGGACACGCAGCTGAAATGTGCGTGATTATGCTTCGGACTGTTTTTAACCCTTGAAGGGACGAAGGTACCACAAAGGAGACGATGGCATAGATGTTACTTCCTCGGCAGATGATTGATGCCAGGCTGTCCCAGGACCTGCGAAGAACCTCTTACCCTGCCCTACCCACTAGAGCACACCCATGCAGGAAGAAGCAGTGTGCTTTGTATCTGCTGTGGGGTGAAGCGTGGGCTACAAAGTACATGTTTGTTTGATTTTCCCCCGCTATTTCACAGGCCACTTGCCATAAGTCAGAAGGACACTGAACGATCACAACAAAGCATTCCACTTAGTTCCCAGAAATTACCCCCAAGTCCATTCGGTTTCTCCTGTGTAATTCTTGTGAATGGCACATTCCGATATGTCGGAGCAATGGCATTTCTCATGCTAAGAATTTGACCGGGCAGAAAATTTGGACAGGTTTGGAGTAGTTTTGCTTATTGTCATCTGTATGTCACATATTTACAGACGCATCACATACATTACATTTTATATACGTCATTATAGCATGGTGTCAAGGACAACTGAATTTCACAGTAGTCCCAAACCCAAGTGTTACGTTTAGTATTTTCTTCAAACACTACTAAGTAAACAAAACCTAATGGGATTCAACCGAAATGGAAGTGAGTCCCTAAGACAGAACAACAGAACTCAGGTAACTGGGGGCTCTGGTTGGTCCTCAGGCAGACACTCAGGGCCCCTGGGGAGTCTCATCCCAGCTCAGGAGAGGGTGGCCTTGTAGCCAGCTAGTCAGGAAGGAGGAAGAGTGGGGGCTGGCACGGGGATGGGGAAGGGGTGTAGGAGAGAGCACAGATGACAGTGGAGAATGAAAGGAGATCCAGGACAAAGGAAAGAAGTTCCATTCGGGAGGGTGGCTAATGCACAGGCCTCTGTTTCCCCAGTTCTCAACGATGATGAGAAACCAACCGTTGACACCACTGAGACCGGAGGCAGCCCTTCTTGGGCCCACTGGGAGAGCCTCACCTTCCTGCTGGACATTATAGTAGCACAAAGTTACTGAGGCACAGACACGGGGCTTTCCATGAGGGAACAATGGCGTATTGCGGGGGTGCACCCCATGGGGGTGCTATTTCAGAGAACATGGCTCTCAGCAGATTTCCCTTGCCCTTCAACTCTCTCCTCATCCACAATATTTGTTTCTCTTCCTACCTGAACCGCAGTGTTCAAGGCCCGTAGGGACTTCCTGAGTGGCTGTCTCATCCCAGAGTGGGTAAAGAGGTCTTTGCTGATGATAACTGGACTGGAAACCGCAGGTCATCCGAGGATCCTCAAAACTGTTGATAGGCCCCTGCCTCTGTGGCCAGTGAAGAGAAAGGGGCACGGATTAAGAGAAAAACCTCTACATTTCAACCCTGTTGTAAGTATGACGTCACACCACCTAATCCCAGCTATGCAGGAACGGTCTACCAGCCAGAACCTACCGTCCATCCCCACACACTTTGCCCTCCAACTTTTCAGGGAATGAGAGGAACTTATCTAGACTATGACTTCATTTATTTCTATCCATACCTTCACATATTTGGGAAGCAGCTTTTATGACCTTCAAAAATATTCACAGTGAACAGCTGGGCAGAAATTTGACCATCTCAGACTTAACACAGTCTGGGCTTTTTCTACCAGCATTGTCTCCCTCTATAAAAACATCATAAAAGAATATTTTTACAGGACAGCCCAATGTCATAGAATAGGTGGTTACTGCCATTGGTAAAGGGCGGGGAATGGGATGGACCTATACCATAAAATCCATTTCGTTTGTCGTTAATTGGTAGGGGTGAGTTTTGATGACATAAGTTGCTGAGTAAGAACTATTTCCTGTACTGTTTGGAGATTTGTGCCACCTCCTTATTAGCTTTATTAGAGTCACAAAATATACAGTGTGAGAAAACCAAAAATTGCTATGTGGAAAACCACATTTCACAGATTTAAAAGTCTTATTCCTTGAAGGCAAATGGATTCAAACTGAAACCCGGGCTCTGCCACTTACTCATATGGGAATTCAGGTCTTCTCCTTAATATAAACATTAGCTTATCCTTTAATAAAATGGAAAGAATAAACCAAACTCATAATGTAGGAGAGCTGAGCGACTAGAGGGATTGCTGTGTGGCTAAGAGCACTTGTTGCTCTTCCAAAGAACCTGAGTTCAAGTTCCAGCCCCACCCCCAGAACCCCGCATAACCATCTGTAATTCCAGTGTCAGGGGATCCAATGCCCCTTCCTTCTGGCCTTCTTGGGTACTAGGCACTCACATGGTGCATAGAAATGCATTCAATCAAAACACCCATGCGCATAAAATAAAAATGAAAATTTAAAGTTGTGTAAGAAAATTACATATAAAGCAAAATTAAATGTAAAACATCGTGAATAAAATCATGCACTGATAAAAATGTATGTCACAAGTACTCTGTGCAAAACTCTGTCATTAGTACAAGGTAGATACTATATTAACATACGAAACAGCTGGGCATGGTGCACAGGCCGATAGCACCAGCCATTCAGGAGGCCGGAGGAGGAGAACATGGAGTTCAAGGTCTGTATGAGCTCTAGTAGGCTGGGGTAGAGGCATGGCTGCCTGGCTTGCAGCAAGTTCAAATAACTAAAGAGATCGTGCCTCGAAATAAAAATTTGAAGTTAAAATGAGTTGTTTGTCAAAAAAGATAATCCCTTTCCACTCTTAAAAAGGAACTGTGAGCTTCCCAAGGATGACGCCAATGGGCATGGCAAACGTGACGAGGGAAGGTCCACGAGGCAAAGAAACTAAGAACTAAGGAAAGCTGGGAGCAGGAGAGGTGGTATTCCCCAGGGAAGAGCACACAAATTAGCCATCTAGTGCTTGAAAACATGTCCACAAGTAACATTATATGTGCTGAATAGGTTATATTTAGGAATACATAAACATATATATACAGATATATACATATACATATGCATATACATACATATGCATACATGCATATACACATACATATATACATACATACATACAGGCATTTATGCAAGAACAACTAATGAGCAAAGGGACCATGAACCTGAAGGAGAGCAACAAGGGGTGTGTGGGCATATGAGAGGGTTTGGGGGAAGGAAAGTGAAGGGAGAAATGTTGTAATGATAGTATGATATCAAAAAATATTAAAAATTAACAAAAACAGAAAAAAGAAAGAGGGAGAGAGAGAGTACGTGAGCTAAAGGTGGTTCACTGAATGAAGGCGCTTGCCAACCAAGCCTGAGAACTTGAGTTCAATCCCCAGGACCTCGGGAGTAGGCAGAATCAACTCCAGAATGCTCGCTTCTGACTTCCACATGCCTGCCTTGGCATGAGTATATGGGCACCCACTACGCACACACATGCAATAATTAATTAATTAATTAATTAATTAATTAAAATATATAGATAAATGTTAGAAGAAGGAAGTGAAGGAGAGGAGGAGGAAGAAGAGGAGGAAGAGGAGAAAGAAGAGACAACTGTGGGGCTTAGGAGACAGTTCTGCGATAAACGACTTGCTGACACATGAGACAGCGGGAGTTTGGGTCCCCAGCACCCACATAAAAATCTGGACAGGCCACCTGTGGTCCCAGATCTCTGAAGACAGAGACGGAGGATCCTCCTGCAAGTTGGGTAGCCAAACCAGGCAACTTAACAAGCTCTGGTGGAGAAAGAGACATGGACTCAGTGGAGAGTGATGGAGGAAGCTGTCCAACGCCAGTCTCTGGCTTCCACACGCATACATTCATCAACACTCGAGAGAACATGCATACACGCACACGCACCACACATACATACACACACAACCAAAAAAAAAAAGAAGAGAAGAAACTGCCTTTCAGACATGTTCTCTTTGCCCCTGCCCTCAGTCAGGCTAGAAGACCGTTTTTTTAATAGTGAGACACGGTAGGTTTGCCCTTAACCACAAACATCTTCACTGGCGGGTGCTTCTGAGAAGCCCTTCACAGTTCTGTCATCCAAACACCTGCCCGTTTATTAGACATTTCACGAACCTACTCCATTGCCATTTCGTAGAGTATAAGAATGGCCTTATTACTCAACAGAACCACATCAACAGCTCCCATTCATTGTGAAACTGCCCCAGTTGAGGAGAAAGAAGCAGGTTACTAGCAGGTCAGAAATCTAGGTGGTACAGCCCCCGCCTCATTGTTTAAAGGGAACCACCTAAAATAAGCTGCCCCACAGTAGGGCTCATCACCTGCACCTTCCTTTCTTGACTGCCATGGAGATGCGTCAGTGAAATGTTTGAGCAGCACTGCCACAGTTGGAAGAAAAGCATCTGCCGGTTTCTCACTTGCTTATCCCCAAGTGATTGCTGAAAGAAACTGGCATGCACCACACATCTGCCCCATCCCAGCTGGGACGCTAGGTACCCTGTAAGTATGGCCATTTTGAATCCCCACCACCATCCTCTAAAGCTAGCAGAAGAGCAAGCTGACGCTTGTAGAAGGAAAATACATTGCCACAGGCCACCCTGCTCATAGAAAAATGGAGGCAGAAAACTAACCCAGTTCCGTTTGATTTCCAGCTGGCGCTTCTTCTGCTTGTACAACGTGAGGCTATACAGCTCAAAAACAGCTTGCTCAAAACTGGCTGTTAGAAATCAGGCATATGGGGTTGGGGATTTAGCTCAGTGGTAGAGCGCTTGCCTAGGAAGCGCAAGGCCCTGGGTTTGGTCCCCAGCTCCGGAAAAAAAAGAACCAAAAAAAAAAAAAAAAAGAAATCAGGCATAGTAGCACTTACTTGTAACCCCAACACTTGGGAAGCTGAGGTAGAATGACTAGTTTGAGACTACACTGTATTACAGAGCAAGACTCGGTAAAAACTAATTCTATAATATGTATGTGTTTGGTGAATTGTGTCAATGTGAAGTCACAGAACAAATGGATAGTACACTTAGTCTATGCCAGGTATTATATGGGATACTAAGAATATAGCAGGAGCAAGAAATGAACCACACCCTTAGGAGCTGCGTAACAGCTTCTTCCTAAATTGAAACACTCCATCCTGCTGGGAAGCTCCTAAAGCAGAAAGGTAAAATATTCAAAATAGGTTCAGGAAGTCCCTGAAGCTGACTAGATTCACTAAACCCCTTCCTGCCAGAGAGTCCTCTCAGAGGACCGTAACAGAGCAGCAAAGAAGAATCTGAGACCATAATAGCTGCTTAGAAGAAGCAGAAACCAGGCAAACTGCCTAAAAGAGGTTTAGTCACTTGGAAGGGATATTCTCCAACCTGTTGAGCTGCCTGCAGGTTTTGTAGTATGCTCCAGGTTCCCAGCTTTTGTGAGCTGTCACCCATGCTGAAGTACGCTTTGGTGATACAGATGTCTTAGAGTCATTTTTGCTCCTGTAAGTAACCCCTCATCCATATTTCTGTTAGTAAATTCAATAAAGCTCATTATTTGATCAAGTTGGACTTTGGGGATATCCATATTTTTGTCTACCATGGGATGACTATCTAGGCTAATTAGATGTGTGCTTTGTCTCCCCAGGAAAAAAAAGTCACACAATGGGAGCTTACAGAAAAGTAAATAGGAGTTACATTGAGAAGGTGTGACAGTATTAATTAAGCACCAGAGAAGAGGAAAACTTTTAGTGACATTTTTGAGTCATTTAAATCCCAGGTATATGGATGCAGGGCTGATTCAGACATCTGCAGCAGCTGACTATGATTTGCCTCATGCTCTAGCAAAAGCATGGTTTTGCCACCTGCAGATAGTTTATGCGATTGTGTGATGTTTGAAATTCTAGGAATTTTTCAGAGGACACTAAGAGGCCGGGTCAGTGGCTGTTGGTCATTCAGCAGAGTTGGTTGGGGTTTGTTAGTAGTAATTCTCAAAGAAAAAAAAAACAAAAATAAAGAAATTAGATTTGGTCTCTCTCTCTCTCTCTCTCTCTCTCTCTCTCTCTCTCTCCCCCTCCCTCCCTCCCTTTCCCCCTCTCCCTCTTCCTCTCCCTCTATCTTTTTTCTCTTCTATCTAGTGATAGAAGTTGAAAGCAGATAGATAAAGGGTAGGAAAAAAGAAAAAACCCACTGAGTAGCAAAGACCAACTACAGAAAGTAGCAGGGAAGTCTCTCTAGAGAGGGCAGACTAAGAAGAGAGCTATAGATGGATTGATATTGGGCATTGGTGAATGGCCAAGAAATCAAAAGGTAAAGAAGATGCTGGGCCCAAAGTTCAACACAGACACAACTACAGAGGGAGGAATGAACAAGGTTCAGGCAAGTCAGAGAAAGTGGGGACTTTCTCTGGTGGGGACAAACCTTGGAGAAAAGCATTATCTTGGGTGCCCTGCAATGAGTGTGATAAGTACAAATAATCAGACATTCTAGACAGAACCACTTCATGGTTCTAAGAAGGGTACGCTGGGTAGTAGAAGAAGGTGAAGAAGAGGGACAGTCAGTAGGAGTCCTCTGAATCTACATGGAGCCGAAGCAAGACCATAAATCTATACTGATCCAGGTGTCACTTTTACTTTCTAATTATTTAAATTTATTTCCATAATGATTTTCAACTGAGTTACGGGTTTTTTAAATTGTGGTAAGATAGACTTCGGATTAATTGTGGGCCTTGGGTACCTACCTCACACGAAGCCTCATTAATCTTGCCTAATCCAGCTGTGAAGTAAGACTTAGATTTGTGTCATTGCCAGGGATGAAGATAGAAAGGGAGGTGCAGCATTCTAGCGGAGGAATCGATATCCTTTCTTAAATGAGGCCAAGAAAGGAAAGATAAAAAGAAATCCACGATATGCAGAGTGAAACGCTGAGCGTTAGGGAATGTGTAAGGAAAGTGGGAAACAGTGTTTATTTGGGCTGTGTTTAGACAGAGGGGTGGCAGAGCAACTCAGTAGATAGAAGAGTCTCTCAGACAGGAAAGAGTGGCATTAGAGCTGCTTAGGTAAAGAGTCTAGTTTGAGCACAGATTCAAGGAAACTGGCAGGTAAAGCAAAAGGGGAAAAACTGTAAAATAGGGCTCTTTGAGCTCTTGTTTTCCTTGTCTTTCTACTATAAGGAAATGCCCAACAGAAACAACTCCAGGGTAGAAAATTGTATTTAACCTCGAAGTTTCACAGGGCCCCAGTCCACCACGTCAGGGAAAGCAAAGTCAAGCAGCTTAGTCTGGAGCATAGTAGTGCATCACGGTGACCATAGCAGCTGACCAAGAAGAACATAGGGTGGAATAGGGATGTTCTAGGACTATTCTTAGTCATTTCTTGTGCCGTCCAGGCCCCACCTCCTGAAGGCTTCATGGCTTTCAAAATCATAACCCAAGCTGGGGAACCAAGGCTCTAAAACATGAGCCTGTGGGAGATGGTTCAGATTCACAGGTCTGCAATGATGTGAGAAATAAGTATATAAAGCAAAGATACTATAGAAGAAAACAAAACAAGTGACTGCATACAGTGGTGGTAGCCAACAGCAGTGACTGCATACAGTTGTGGTGGCCAATGGCAGAGCTTAAACCTGAGAAGTGGTTTCTCAGTGTCCACTAAGAAAGAATGGGAACCATGTAGCTAGCCAAAGAATAATAGCCCACGAAGTATCTGCCATGTTCTATCACCCTTACTGTGAAGAACAACTCATTAAACATCTTTGCAGAGATGCATTATGGGAGAGCATCTAGGAGCCTGCTACCTAAAAGTCCCGCCTACATAACTCTGGAATCCAGTAGACCAAAGACACAACTTTATCACTACTGCAGTCTGAGGTCAGGTTACATGTACTGGCCATCTTCTCAGGGGACCAATCCACTCTTCTTACAGTGAAAGGCCCCCTGTCTCTACCCCCTCTCTGCTCCATGCACCAGAGTCAGGTTCAGCTACTGTTTCTTCTCCCCTGCAGACAGCTGTGTCTCCAGAGCCACCATTTCCCCTCCCCTCCTAGTCTTGCTACATCCCAAAGCCATTCTATGTGTTCATAGTCCCCAGAGTTCCCCAAAATTGAAAAGAAAGAATAGGGGAATATTTTCATAATAGCAAATCACAAATGTATGTTCACAGTGTCTCTGTGAACATGTGTGAGCTGTTCTTCTAGTACATCTCCAGCTTCAGCCCAACAGCCTTCAGGTTGCAGGTGTTCCCTCATTAACTCCCTCCTCCAACTCCCTCCTCCCTCTCCTTTCCCTGTGTCCATGTAGACATACTGCCTTTCCCTTGACTACTGAAGCCCAGGGTTTAGCCTCAAGTCATAAACATAGACGGCACAATAAACACTTCAAGATGTTTTTCGATCCACAATTCCAGTAGAGTCAGCACTGGGCAGGATGGACATTGTGATTTGTCATCTACGATAACTGCATTATGTTCTGGGAATGTCAGACACTCATAGGCTCTAGCACGAACACAGAGGCCTATAAAGCAGGAAGCTTGTGTATAAGTCCTGTTCCACCACCACAGAGCTGTATAACCTCTGGCCTGTCACTTGACCTCACTAAGCTTTTGCTTCCGGAGGAGGATAACTTGATGATCTGCAAGTTCCTTGCCAACTCAAACTCTCCATTTTGCTGACCTGAACACATTCCTTCTCCTGACCTTGTAACTGGCAATCTTCAGATCAACTGCCTTGGGACAGAAAAGCAAGTCCATGGGGCCAAATGTTGTCAGAGTCATAAAGTGTGTCCATGGCAGTGTCCCCGTCACAGATTAAGCCTTCACACTGTGTCCTTATGATTTCCAAAGCCATGCTCAAACAGTGTTTTCCTCCCATATAACCCACTATTCAGAAGGAAAAAAAGTGGGGCTTAGGCAGTTCCTGAGGTTGAGCAATTACTGGGCTCTCCTGTGGTGAAGATTATAAAATACTGCAATGCGTAAGATATCCCACAGGCTTCTAATAGATCCGGAAGTCTCTGGGTCTTACAAGATGCTGTGTAAGTCATCTTCCTTCTTCCTTTCTCTGACTGCCAAGCACGTCAGATAGAATTCTTTGGGCAGTGCTAAGGAAGAATTCTTATCAGGCTGTGCTCGGCTTTAGAAGGGTACAGGGGCATAGAGCTGATCCGTGGGCACGCTTGTCCTGCTCTGTAGGGAAGGGAAGCACAGCCAGTGTCCTCTGAGCTCTCCTGAGGGTGCCTGTGAAGGAGGGGGGCGCACGAAGGGGTGGTAATAGCCATCAGGAGAGGCAGGAACATACAAAATAGCCTAGTCCCAGAGGGCAGTTTAATTTTAGACTCAAGGCCAGGAAATTCTTTTTGAAACAATGAGCTGTGACAGGGCTTGGGCCTTGGTGAAAGGGTAAGCTTGACCCTCTGAAGGCTTCTGGGAAACAAAAAGAAACAAGACAGAGGGCTGAGGGAGAGGAGTGGTATTCTTCAGTGGAGCTGCTTTGGGTTTCCCTGCAGACGCTGGGAAGAACATCACTTCACTCACATCCGACATCCACTGAGACCCAGTCCAACAGCATGAGCATGGTGGAGTTTTAAAACGTCCCTGAAGGTCTGAAGAAATTACTGTCTTGTTGAGAAGTCCTAGGTGAGATGGATGTCCTTTGTCAGCTTTGAATCCCAAGAGTCTCTATGTCCACGCTCACTCAGCCAGAAGCCCTTAAACTTGTGCAGGTACCATGGTGGGATGGCAGTTTCAGGGACCCCATGGTGTGAGGTGCACGGTAATGCTAACTTGGAGCCTTGGGGTAGAATCCAGTCAGGAGAACTTAGCAGCCAGGATAAATGACAGCCAATTTTGCAGTTTGCTCAGTGGTCTCTATTCTGGCTCTTTTCCGCGTCAGGGAAAGCCAAGTTTTCATAAATAAGGGGCATGAATAAAAGTCGGTTCTGAGTTTTTGTATGTCACCAAATAGTCTTTTGAAAAATGAATAGGGCACACACCTTAAATCCTAGTACTTGGGAGGCAGAGACAGGCCAATCTTTTATGAGTTTGAGGCCAGTCTGGTCTACAAAGTGAATACCAGACTCTACTTCAAACTAATAAACAAACAAACAAAGAAATAAATAAATAAGAATACTATAGTAAGGACTTTGTATGATTGTATGTTCCCTAGTCTTTTGTTGTTGTTGTTTTTGATAGTGATGATGGTGTTGTTTCCAAGACACAGTTTCACGGTGTAGCCCTAGCTATCCTGGAACTCTATCTGTAGACCAGGCTGGCCTCGAACACACAGAGATCCACCTTCCACTGCCTCCTGAGTGTTGGAATTAAAAGCATGTGCCACCATTACCCCAAACCTATTTTTGAAATTTATTCACCAATATGATAACATTAAAAGGTAGGGCATCCATGAGGTGAGAAAGTCATTGGGGGGCACCTCACAGATGATATTAAGACCCTTTGACAGATAGCTTGAGTAGGTTCAGTCTTTCCCACCCTTCATTCTTGTAAGGACAGAACATTAATCTCCTCTAGAAGACACAGCAATGAGGTTCCATTCTGGAAGGAAAGAATGAGACCTCACAAGACCCAGAACCTATCAAGGCCTTGATCTTGAAATCTTCTTAGCTTCCAGGACTGTGGGGAATAACTTTATCTTTATAAGTTTCCTACTCTCATAAATTTAGTGAGAGCAATAAAAACAGATTTAAAAAGAGATTATGGTCACATTCTATGCTTTGCTGGTATTATGAAGTTGGGCAACTTATTTAACCATGTAGGGCTTTTGTGTCCAGATGTTGCAACATTCAACTTGTAGCCTGACTCTGAAATTATCTACTTTGTACTGGCTTACCCTAACAGCTCAGAAATATCAAGTTAAATAGATGGTAGAAAGACAGGCAGATGGGCAGATGGACAGGTGGACAGACACATAGGCAGATAGATGAGAGACAGAAACATAGATAAGTAATTACATATGTAATTATTATACTTCCATACTTTCCTAAGTGTAGAGCCACCATCATACCCAAGCAAGAAGAGAAAATCTTTTCTGATTTCTACTGAGAATCTGAATTTCTTTTGGGTGTTCCCCCTTTTCTAAGTAAAGCATTAATGACAATTCCACATGATTCCCACAGACCCTGGGTAGCATCTATTTTGGCTTCACAGTAACAAGCATGGTGGCCAAACACACAGCACAGGACCAGCACATGATCACTCCATGAACACACCCAGAAGCTGGAATCCTGAAGCATGAATGGTAGACACGAGAAAGCTATCATCAGCCAGAGCCAAGGCTTATAAGAGAATTGTTGTCCAAGGAGGCCCAATTAAACCAAACTACTCTAGATAAGAGAACCAGGTTTGGTTACACAATAGAGCTGTAAACCACCAGTCCATGACAAGAGAAATTTCGATCTGGTGGCAAGAGGGCTCTTTCTCACTCAAGGGAACATGAAGCAAGGAGATTTCCTAAGAAGAATGTCACCACCTGAACCTCATCTTATTCTGATCACACCCTTGTAGAGACAAGTGAAAATCTTCTCTTCCCCACCCACGCCCCCCAGCCCATACAACAAGTATCTTCTTAACACAATTTAAGAACCCAAATAGAAAGTAAAGACTGAGCTCATCTTCATGCAGGCGCTCAACAAAAGTGTCCAACAGAAGCAGCCCTATGACTTTCAGGGAAGGTGACAGGGAAGGTGACATTCGCCTGTTTTACAGGCAGGGATGCCATGGTCAAGGGCATTAATAGTTTGCTCACTTTGGGGGCTTAAGGAATAGCAGACCAGGGTTTTCTGTCTCCACCCCTCATGTGCTTTTCATAGTGGCCTTCTAAAAGTTGCTGTTATCATTCCAATTATCCTCTAAAACCCAAGTAAGAATTTACTCATTACAGTAAGCCACAGGGTGGAACCATCGATGCTGACGGACAGCAAAGGCTCAGCTGTCCTGTGCCAGTCAGTGCTGTTATTGCAAAGGCAGAATCCTGATGAGAAGAGCTGAGCTCAGGCCTCTTCCTAACCTCCCTCTCATGCTCGTCCACCCTCTTCACTCACTCTCTCACTCTACATCCTAAGACTGTGGATGTCATGTTATTGTGCACCATGTAAAGATTAGCCATGAATTTCTCAAATGCTGGTTTCTGGGTCCCCCGTATTTGATTGTAATCCTTATTTTGAGAAGCTCAATGTTGTGTAATTTCTCCCCCAATTATTCCCCGATTCGTCATAAAGAAGCTGACAAGCCAATGACTGAGCAAGGGAAGGAATATGGCTGGACTTCTCCCAGCCAGGGGAGGGAGAACAGAGAAAGAGAAAGTGGGGATTAGCTACTGAAAAAGGGTCTGGGAGACACACAAGAAAGCACTTGGAGCCCACAGAGCCAGATCAGTGCTAAAATGCAAATATCACTGGGATTCTGACTGGGTGGTAGCCCGATAATCTTGGAACATTAAAATATACTACTGTTGTGCCCTTAAAGCCTGTTAAATAACTATAATAATCCAGTCCCAGTTATTTGGGAGTGAGCTGGGTTAATAGGAAAACTGCAACAAACATTTATAAATTGCCACTGACATAAAATGACTCGATAATCTTTAGAATGCAATCCACTATATATAGCCCTATAGTTTTTGTCTTACCAGACTCTCACCTAAAAAGTGTAGGTTGTTGTTGTTGTTGTTGTTGTTGTTCCGTTTTGTTTATTTGTTTATAAATTACACAATCTCAAAGGTTTTGTTTTAGGAGAAAATAAATCTAATCCGGGTGCACCTCACAGCTACCTAGGAGCACAAGCCCTCATCTTAACACCTGCTGTAATAGGACAGGAGGAAGGTGACTTCTCCTTCTACTACCTAGAGTATATGAAGACATAAACAAATTAGAGAGAGAGAGAGAGAGAGAGAGAGAGAGAGAGAGAGAGAGAGAGATACAGATATATAGTCTGTTGGCCAATACAACATAATGGAAGGAAAAAATACAATACACAAAAGAGGTCAGGCCGGTGGCAGAGACATGTAATTCTATCTATTTAATAGGTTGAGGGTGGAGGGTCACAAGGTCACAAGACTAGTATGGAAGATTCAGGGTCCCTGTCTCAGGTTTTTAAGAAGGTACAAAGATGGCTGAAGTTCTGTTGCTCAGAAGTAGAACACTTGCCTAGCATGCTTGAGCCCTAGGTTCAATCATCAGCACTGTATGAAAGAATGAAAGTTGAAGGAGAGGGGAGAGGAGGGAAGAGAGGGAAGAGAGACGATACAAAAGGAGATTTGCTAGATCTTGGAGAGATCGACAGGATTCGGAGTTAAGTTCAACACTTCTGAGATAGGGGCTGGAGAGACGGACGGTTCAGCAGTTAAGAGCACATGCTGCTCCTGCAGAAGACGTAGTTTCAGTTCCCGTCACCCAAATCAAGTGACTCACATCTTCCCATGGCTTCACCTCTAGAGGATTCAGCGAGGCTACACGCAATCACACACGCGTACACACCATCTTTAAAACAAAGAAACAAAACTGAGAGAGAGAGAGAGAGAGAGAGAGAGAGAGAGAGAGAGAGAGAGAGAGAGAGAGAGCTTGTGTGGGACTTCTTTTGGAAATGAAAGTAGCTGAACCTGATGGCTGGGATGCTGCTCTTTGGTACCACCAATTTAACGTTCAGCCACTGGGGCAGGCACACAAGTCCAATGAACACGGTCTAATTGCCTGAGCCAGTCAGTGGCTGATGGCCTCTCTCAGGTCCGTCTCAAGCCGACATGCAGTATGTACTCAGGCACATTCCATCTCCCGGATCCCTCAGTGATCACCTGTATGAAGTAGCCCTGATTCCGTATTGCTGTACTCAGCATAACACAATAGCCTTCAGACAAAGCCAAGACTTGTTTTCAAAAATCTTAGAAATTGTTTAAAGTAGGCGTGATGCGTGTGGCAGCCTGTATGGAGTCGGAGGACAACTTTATGGACCCAGATTTTCTTCCACCTTTAGGTGGGATCCAAAAACCTAACCCAGATCATCAGGCTTTGGCAGCAAGTACCCACTGAGCCATCTCCTGGAGAGAGAACATCTTGTGTATTGTTTGGATGCAACGCCTGTCAGTTAAAAAACCTATGGCCTGTAGGAAAGGGTAGAGTAGAAGTTGGAACATCCACCAGGTAGAAAGGATTCTGGAACAGAGCCAGGTGCGTGAGGGATTGCCAGGGAGGTTGCGAGAGGGATAGACACAAGATACCTAAGCAGAAGTAACCAACCGCGTGGCAGAATGTAAATTCCTATAAATGAGTTAAAGCTATTAGTAAGTTAGGGAACAAGTCTAGTTATGAGGCCTGGATATTTGTAAATGTATTTTAAATCTGAATTGTTATTCTGGAGAACTCAGGGCCAGGAGGAAAACAGACTGTTACAATCTCGCCAGCCTAGACTTCTTTTATAATGTACACTCCCGGATTTGTTTGTTCCTAAAGCTTTGTAGGACAGCTTCTGAATTTTTCCATTTGGAAAACATAGGCACCACATTTATAAAAGGAGTATGTTTGAACTGTGGTGAAAGAATGGGGACTGTTGGGCTGGAGAGATGGCTCAGTGGTTTAGAGCACTGACTGCTCTTCCAGAGGTCCTGAGTGCAATTCCCAGCAACCACATGGTAACTTGTAACCATCTGTAATGGGATCCGATGCCCTCTTCTGGTGTGTCTGAAGACAGTGACAGTGTACTCATATAAATAAAATAAATAAATCTTAAAAACAAAAAAGAATGGGGGCTCATCAATGTGATCACCCCACTCTCCAACAGGGATGTCCCCTAAAAAGCCTTATCGAAAGGCATTTTGAATGTGGTTTTCATTCAGTCTCTTGGGTATCAGTACATTCCTTGTGGAACAGCATCCTGGGGAGCCCACCCTTTGGTTCTGGTTATACTGCTATGTGTCCCAAAGCCTGCAGATCTGAGAAGACGTGAGGGGGCAATTATTACCCCCCACCTTCTGTACAGCTCAAGGTGCTTCCTAGCATCCTGTCCACATGGGCATCCTCCAGACTTCCTCCTCGTCAGGAGGAACCCTGACATAACCCTGACCTTAAACATAGCCCAACCTAGGTTATATTTAGTCTAGCCCTCCCGTGGCTGTCCTCCTCCAGGTAGGCCAGCAGTGTGATGTGCAAAGGAGGAGAGGGCCAATGAGCCAGTGCTGGAGGGACTTCCAGAGCCCACAAGGGCTAGCCAGAATAGCATAACAGGAAAGAACACTTCCTTGGTCATGTGAAAGGGTCCCACACATCACCCACGAAAGTACCTGGAAGCTAAACCCCTCCCCCACAAAAGCCAGACAGCTTCCAAATGTGTTGTTTCTTTACCTCCTGCCTATGACATCACATCCTTCATTACTGTCTCTAGAGGAGCTGAGCTTACAAGCCAGAAGACTCCATGCCCTGCTTAGGACAGATTGGCCCTGAAGCAGAGAACATGAGTTCTCCATCAGTGGGCCATCACTTGAGAACTGCAGAGCTTTAACAACTGTGGATGATGGGGTTTCGTGGATGCCTCTAGTACAAGTGACCAGAGGATGCTAATGGGACTTCTAGTTCAAAATCTGGGACCCGGCTACCTGGTAATCTTGCAGCACCAGAAAATACTTGATTTTGAAAGATGCCTATTAAAATAATATGCTAAATGGAACCCCCTTGGGATGGAAACACTGTCTCACTTTTTAAAGGGGTGGTTTACAAGTCAAGCCAGCTTAGACCAATCCCGGCATGGCGTATGAGTTGACATCAAATGTGAGGCTGCATTTTTGACTGGAGGATAACCAACTCTAAAACCTGTGAATCATCGCTCTGGAGCTGTTGGGGTAGTGTAGGAACTTAGCTATCTACCGGGCCTCTTCCGACTAAGGGACAGAAGCACTTCCCCAAATTTGACAGCCAATTATGTCTCTAGATATTATGAAATATCTTTCTAAAACAAAAAACCTTCAATAACTCCAGGATTCATAGATTTCTATTTTATATTCACATACAATGTAGATAATCTCATGATAGAACTCCTCTGAGATGTCCAGAGCTGAATTTCTGGCTTCCGTGTGTCTCCGGGGGCAAGAAGAAATGCATAGAGGCTGGATTGGGAAGGGAAGGAAGCAGGGAAGAGATCGTCACTCACCGCTATTGCAGGATGAGATGCAGAGTACGGGGAGGAGCCGCCCACCGTGGGATCCATATAATAGCTCATTCTGTTCACCACACCTGTGCAGGAGAAAACATTGGCTGAGTCTCTGGCTGCACATGGGGGTGGGGACAATAACCCCTGAAAGGCATCCAATCTTAGACCTAGGAATCTCTCCAGCAGCCATCCTGCTCATTTCTTTGTGAGGCAGAGAAGTGAACAGAATTCAGAAAGGTGGATGACCTATGCCAGCAACATGGTGAGATAGACCCTAGCCACAGTCAGCCCACATGGATTGCAGATCATGCCTGTGTGCTACAGACACTGCAGAAGGTGACAGGGTCTAAACCTTTTACAGGATTTCAGGAAGGGACTGAGTCTTGTGTGTCACCTTGAATAAGATGACATTCCGTGTTTTACCTCTCACCAACCCCACCCAGACCTGTCACACAACAAGAATTCCATATGGAGTGAATGGATTATTGATAAAAGAATATACAAAGACTGTCTTAGAGAAAGAAGAAAGGAAAACAATCTTCCATGAAGAGCCCCCCAACCCCAAGCACAGAGACAGACAGATACTCTCTAAATTCATCTCATAGCAAGAGAAGGGCCCAAAAAATAGTTCTTGTTGAGAGCTCTTATCTCTGTTGGGAGTCTGAATGGGAAGAATGTTCATGAAACATTCTGACTTAGAGGGATTTTCCAGCAAGCTACTGGTCACCAAGAAAATCGTTGATATATCAAACATTTCTGTTGAGTTGAGTGCTCTCCAGAGTGCAAAAGTTCACACACTTTCATAAATTCAATACTGCACATAAAAATATGCCTCTCTCAAGTGATTGAGAAGATTACATTCCTAGGCCTATCGTTCAGAGGCCACATTCCTATTGTTAGGAATTGACTTTTCATCCCCCCACCCCACCCCCCATTCATTCCTGTGTATACTTATATCAATCAACCCATTTCGAGAGAACATAGCAAGTACTGAGGTAGGCTTTATGTTCGTTCAGTCTGCAGTTCCAGTTCCCTCTGGTGACAGTGCCTGACAGCCAATGACATCACTACACTCACAGGGCTGTATTCACAGGGTAGGTTAAAAAGGCTGGGTAATGCACAATCCTACTCACTAAGGATTCAGGATCACCCCTGCGTCATCTAGCTGAACCGCAGCATCATCTGGGTGAGAAACTTGAGCTTTTGAGGCAGAACTTATCCTTGAGCTACAGGGTTTGCTTTGAAGCACTTTACCTTATTAAGATGCTTTTCCTCCTCAAAGTGCAATAGAGTCTAAATAGCATTAACAACAACAAAAAAAAATAGTTAAAAATCAGTTATCTAAGATTTCTAGGTAGCTAGGCCATGCTAGTTAGGATTTCATTCTTGTTCCTGCTGCAAAAAATGAAGCTAGGGGAGCTCCACAGTGGTAATACTGAATGTCTAAGAAAGATCAAGGATGGCCATCCAAGAACACTGCCACCAACTTTTGTCTGTCCAATGCTTTTGCTAAAATCACTGTGCTGCTCCATCACTCAGACTTTGAGCTGCACACAGAGCGTGGACTAGGAACTAGGTCTTCACAATGTGGACCAACATGGGCCGGTCCCCAGATGTTGTAGAGATGGTGTCCAGTTGCCCAATGGCCCCTTCATCACTGAAACGTTCGGTTTTGTTTTAATCTGAAAATTAAGTTCGAAGGTCTCAACAGATCACTCTCAAAATGTTCTGATCTATACAGGGATGAGACTTCAAAGCTGCGTTGAATACCGTCCACTGAAAATGGCTTACCATGATGAGATTGCCTGAGGGAAAGCCAGCAAGCCCTCCAGGGTCCTGCAGGATGGTTTGTACCTTCATACTGGAAGTGTCCAGGCACGAGGGAATGTTACTTCCTGGGAACCATTCGACCTTCTGGTTTCCCTCCAAAACCCATCAGGGATTCCCATGGTCCCTACAGGCCTGCTCTCTATCTCACAACCATATAGCAAGCTTTATTAGAAATCTATTTATTATTTCACTAATTACTCTTCTCCATCTATGGATGAAGTAATGTGCGAGACCCTCCTTGAGACTTACTAGTAAACAAAAGACAGATTCCTGACCTCCTGGCCCTTGGCTTCTAACAGACACAGGATAAGAAAGCTGAGAGAGACAGTGTATGGCTTCAGCAGTGGAGAAGAGAAATTCATTCACATGGAAATGCATCCTAATGTGGTCAGGGGTTTGACAAGAATATTGAAAACTCAAGCAGTGGTTGGTTCTATGGGGCACGGGGAATAGGAATTCATGGGAGATTGAAGAGAGAGCTTTAACCACACGGCCCTATGAATCCTTTGGACTCCCGCAGCAACAAAGGACTTCCATCCTTCCGCATGTGCAGTTCACATACACGTCTGTACGAGGAAGAACTCTGTGAATTGGCAGTATCATGCTGGAGCCCAGCTCAAAGACAACAAGAGTTTCTGTCTGCCAGCCAGACAACACTCCCCTTCATAGCAACACACTTGGAAAAAGGTCCAGTGGAAACATGTTTTCTCTTCCAGTTGATGGAGGGAGGGAGGAAACCTCTGGCCGAACATCTGGTGCATTCTGTGCTGGACCATAGCACTGCAGCATGAATGACACTTCCCTTGGGGAAGAGCCCTTTGCCCGGGGAGGAAACTGAAAAGAGGGAGTTGCCAGGGATCTCAAGGGCTCCCATCACAGGAAATAACTCTGGGACAGAAACGGATTGCTGCTTTACTATTTTTTTGGAGAAAGAAAAAAAGAACCTGCCCCCTTTCCAACTTGCAGATTGTGACAAAGAACAGCTGCTGGAGACCTAACCCTTTCTGAAGATGCGAAAGGGCGCGCGCGCGCGCGCGCGCGCGCGCGCGTGTGTGTGTGTGTGTGTGTGTGTGTGTGTGTGTGTGTGTGTGTGTGTGTGTGTGTTCTTTCTCCCCTTGGCTTTTTGGCCAACAAGAACTCCCTCCCGGACATCTTGTCTTGGCTTTGCACATGTGTGTTACCTAAATAGAAAACAACTGTCTGATTTTAAGCCTTCCTCTCTGTAGTTGAGAAGCAGCCCTGAGACCTGTCTCAGGGTAGGAACATGTGGGAACACTGAATCACTCCGAGCTAAATTCTCTTTTCCTCAATGGAACCAACAGTATCCAATTAGCAGAATGGGTGCTTCCAAAGCGAGGCCGCTAACCACAGATTCCCCACCTTCTATACTCCCTCAGTGTCCACAACCCACAGAGCCCCGCTATATCTACAACCTTCCACTCACCTTCTCCCTCCCGTGCCCTACTTTGGTTGAAATGATCCTGGGCGTGCCCTCTGCCCTTAGTTTTCTCAAGAACTGAGGCTTTGAGCGTACAGCAGACTCCCGTGCCCCCGCCCCTGGCTCAGACGCTCTTCACCCAAGCAGGGGCTAGCTACTCCTTTCCAAGTCTCCCACGCATTATCTGCCTATTGTTTGCACGTTATCACACCGTTCTATCAACATCTGTTTCTGTTTATCACTCCCGCTCCACCCTCCACTAGTTGAAGGCTAGGTGCTCTGCCTCTCTCACTTGGCACGACGGAAACTCGATGTTTTAAAATCTGTGGGTGGGTGGGCCGATAAACGATAAACGATGCTCATAAGACTGAGCATGGAAGAGATGGTCAGCTGGGAGTGCGTTTGTTTTTACAAAATCGGAGGCTCCGCATAGACTGCAGGTCTGGATAAGGACCACTTGAAATGGGCGTGCTCCAAGTCCATCTCTAAGCAGAAATTGCCTCGCCATGTCCGTGGCACTGCGTGTTTCATGTCGCCTTATCTATCAAACCTTTTCCCACTGCCCCATACAAGTAGGCACACCAGGTCATTTTTCCCTCTGGAGCTCTTCCTCACTAGAATCCAAGCTCCCCAGAGAAGGATTTAATCTATCCCTCCATCTCACATCTCTGGGTTCCCGCTGAGTCTTACCACGGGACTGATATGCAAAGACCCGGCTGAGGATTAGCATCTAAGTTAGCAAACCTGCACACAGGTTTTGGCTCCCATTAGTCCCTTTAAGGAGGAGGTCTGAGATGCTCTGTCAGCTGGCCCAGTTAGATCTGACCCTACGACTTCACTCTTTCTTTCCCTGTGCCTCTCTTCCTTCTTCATCCTGAACCTTAGGGGCCAAGTAACATAGCAATATCAGAGAAGGGGGGAGGGGAGGAGAGAGGGGAGGAGGGAGGAAGAGAGAGAGAGAGAGAGAGGGGGGGGGGGGGCAACAGTCTGGCCTATGAGAATGTCTCATATCCAATACACACCTCTTGAAAACTAGTTTTCCATTCACTTCTAGAAAGTGTTTGTCTTTGTAAAGTATACAGCAATGTCAAGTTCTATCTGGTCCAGGGTCTTGTAATTCTGCCTGGACCTGTAGGCCCACACCCTTCTCACTGCCCTCCTACTGTCCTACTGTCACTGTCTAGTGACAGTAATCACAAGCAACAGGGATGTGTGAGGTCAAAGCAACAGTAGAATAGGGACCCCGGGGAGAGAAGCCTTGCTCTGGGCTGAATCCTGTTCACACTGCTCTGTTCTGCCTGATCCTTGTCTGTAGATAATGAGACATCACTGGAGGGCTTTTCATTTTAAACGATTGGCTCATAGAGGAAATCTGTGCCCTTACCCAAACACCGCGCAGTAAACCACACTTGGTTTCCCCCAACCTTATTCCTCAAGCACTTAGAATTCTAGCACCAAAAAAAAAAAAAAAAAAAAAAAAAAGACTGAGGCAGAAACATAGTGATTTCATGGCCAGCCTTGGCTACAGAGTGAGCTCCTATTTCAAAGTAAATAAACAATCTCTCCAAATGCTTAACACGGTAGCATGCATTTATTACAAATGTTTTTAAAACCTTTATACTCTGAAGTTATTTTTCCCTTAAAAAAAAACCTAAATTTGAAATAGAAAGTTCTGAAATTGGTGACTTCTTTTGATTTAAAGATGGCTTTCTGAAAGCTAGCAAACAATTTGACTTTTGAAAACTGGACTTTAAAAGTAATTTGTAATTCTGCCAGGACCTGCAGGCCCACACCCTTCTCAAAGGGATGTGTGAGGATGTGTGAGGATGTGTCCCAGTCTTTTGTTGTCCCTCATTTATATTTAGACATCAACTGTTACTTTTATGTTTGCTTAATGAGATGGTTCTTTTGAACTGTTCTGTGTTATTTCATAGTTAGTCCTGTTATTTTCTTCATCAACTTATAAATACCTAGATGTGGGAGGAAATAATTCATAAAAGCCTCGGATGGTTGTAAAAAAAAAAAAAAAGTCCCCTGCAATCCTACTATCCACTGACAATCGTCTTCATACACAGTCTTAATGTACTGTTTTATTTATGTTTTCATTGATATTTGACATGAGGCAACGTGTATTTTTCTATGTCAGTGAGTATTGTTCTCTCTTAAGACTGTAAATACATACAAATATTCTGTGTTTCATAACATACATTTAACCAACATTATATTGTTACTTCCATATTTTGAGATGGGGGTCTTTTTTATATATAGCCTAGGCTGGCCGGGACTTCCCTATATACCCCAGGTTAGCTAATATTGACAAAGAAAAGAAGTCTGTACATGTTCAAAGTTGATGTAACTTTTTCCTGGTTGGATGGACATAGGGGTCTGACTATGCCATACACATGGGTGTTGAACTGCATGGCCATCCTGATTTTTTCCTTTTGTGAATGACACTGAAGTCCAACAAACTATACTACTCTGCTATCACCTACCTTTGAGCCTGAAAGAGAGACCATGTCTTTTTAAATGGTGCGTACCAATCGTGCAACCTGCATTTGTTGACTGGGCAAAGGGACGTGTCAGAGAATATCCGAAAGGATGAAGATCTCTAGGATAAATTTTCTCACCACCTAATGGGGAGGGTGTCCATTTAAATACAACAGAGAAGGGGTTGGTATTAATCTCTTTAACGTACCACACTATTTCTTCTGTCTTTCTTCACTATATTGTAACTCCCACACACTGTCCACGGTATTTCTCCACTCATTTTTGTAAATACCTTCTTGAACTGCTAGCACTGTAAAAGCTACCACAGCCCTTAAGAGAGCTCATATGAAATAATAGAACATCCTGGGGGTAGGGGGAGGCAGATGTCCTTAACCTGTGTGTCAGGATTAGGGATTGCCTGGACCATCGAAAAAACACAGGTCATAATGGTAGCAAAATTACAGTTACGAAGGAGCAGTTCAAATAGTTTACGGTTGGAGGTCACCACAACACGAGGAGCTGTATTCAAGGGTCTCAGTGTTAGGGTGTTGAGAACCATTGAGAGACAGACAGTGAGTGGTTAGAGCTGAGGTCTCTCTGCCTCGCTCCTAAGATTAAGTGACTCTCATTTTCTTCATTAAGGATGCAGGGTCACAGTAGTAACTACCCTTTCCTGCTTTAAACGGTGGCTTTGACCAACAATGTTCTGAATGCCGTGTGCTACCCTCTCCTTCTGCATCTTCAACAGTCACCCATTCTTTTACAAAGCTCGGAGACAGCAAATACTAACTGCAGTATAACCAGTGTGTCTTCTCTCTCTCCCCTGTTACTGCTACCCTAACCCTCTCTGAAACAAAGGGACTCACACCCATCTACTCTTCTGCCTCCGAATTTTCTAATCGAGCTTGGCATTGTCAAGACCTATACGAATGGCATATGCCTAATCTTTTTTATAATACTAAAATTATGCGTATATTCTTTTGTTCTTCAGAGAGACATAGCACACTAATGTCTTCTATAGAGGACTAAAGAGTGGTTTAAGGGGGCTAGAGAGATGGCTTGGTGGCTGAGTTGATAGACCTCTCACAGAGAACTTGAGTTCAGTTCTTAGCACCCATATCAGGTACCTTCCAACCTCCCCAACCTCCTATAAGTCATCCCTGAGGTATCTGACCCCTTTGCTGACCTCTGCAGATACTTGCCCCACCCCCAGCCACACATAAGCATATCATTTAAAAATAATTTCGTAATGGTGGTTTTACTCTAATACACTATGGAGCTAGGAAATAAGGAGTGCTTCATAGGTTGCTTTTGAATTTCATCCTGCATCGACACCCTGGAGCTGCCACGCTGTCATGATGAAAATTGACGACAGCAGACAGGAAGGGTCTGCTGAGCTCTGAGTGACCTCTAGGCCAGTGACAACTGTAGCTTCTGAAACACATCAGAAACTAGCAGTGTATTCCCCCCTAGTCACTCAGCTTGCATGTAGGAGCATGATACTGTTCTTCAATCCTGTGTGTAACCGTAAAAAGTAAGACATGAGTCCACTTGACCTTTGGATGCACTCCAGCACTGTGGCCAAGGTAGGTGACAACAATTGAATAAGGTTATTTTATACCTCAGACGTGAAAACAGAAAAGGAAGAGTCTGGAAGATGATGCTAAGTACTTCTTTCTTCTCCTCCATGGATGTATTAAAAGGTCAGGGTTAAACAGATCCTTGGCCAAGTCAACCCCAAAGAAGAATTGTAAGACAAAAATGTCAACTTTCACCCAGTGCTTGCTGCTAAAAGAAATTCTGCAAGAGCCTGGAGTCTTAAATAATTTCTTTTTAATCCGTGGTGTGGCCTACATTTACAATTTAGAATTTGAGTACTTGTTCCTCAGAAGTTCTCAACAAAAGAGAAAGGTCACAGAAAGACCGGGGGACTGGATCATTTTAAAACGTATGCCCCTAAAATGGAATTAAAAGACACCAGCCGACGCAAATCTCTCGAATCTGGCAAGCAACTTCTGGGACTATGTCTAATTGTGATTTTCATGGTGGGGTTTCATTTGTTTTATTGCCCAAATTCTAAGGCTCCAATTTCCCAATGTAATGCTAAACAGCTTGCTGGCATTCCACTACGAAAAGGGGTTTTGCAGAGTCAATGGATTTTCAACTCAGAAAAAATTAATCAAATCAGCTCATTTTTATTTCAATAAGCCAAGGCCAGAGAGCTGAGGTGCGAAGAAAAGCTTCAGAGTTGCAGATTGTGAGTGGACGAGGCTCACCTTCCTGAGTGTACCATCCGTTGTCTAGAATTTCTTAGTTTCACAGTCATAGTTTTCTTCAACCATACAACGAAGACAAGAGTACCAACCCTTTGAGGATTGCTGAGGGGGTATGTACAAAATATAAGTATTTAGCTGTTTTACCAACAGCACCTGACACTCACTGTTCGTGGTTTTAATATTATTATATTACCTTAGTACTAAATTTTACAGCTCAAGGTAGCAGAGGTCACCTATTTAAGAATGAGCTGTAGTGGTGCTTCTTGTCTTTAACCCCAGGATACAGAGACAGGAAGATCTCTGTGAATGCCAGGCAAGTACACAGTGAGACCTTGTCTGAGAGGGGGGGGGGGCCTGGGTCAAGACCTAAAACCTCATAGTCTAAATCTTCACCTCTTTTTCTAAAAACTGACATTTAAGTCATCAAAAAATCCCTTTCATAATCATAGGCTGAATGCCCTTGGTAGAGAATTTGCACAAGGCAATGTTTTCAGCGAATGCTAGGCATCCTGTACCATTGCTATGCACACACCCAAGAAGCAAGCACACTCTTACAGGTCCAACAGAACTACGAAGACTTCAGGTGCGGTCATATAAACCAGGAACTACTGCAGATTCCTGAATTGAATACATATACACATGCATATACATACTGGTACACACACACACATATACATGCACATGTACATATATTTATTATATATGTATACATGCCAGGCACATATATGTACATGTATATATGCCAGAATATGTGTATGTATTTATATATGTACATTTGTATGTATATATGTGTATACATATATACATACATACACATATATATCAGAATGATGTGTATGAGGGTGTATGTACATATATAGATATATATGTATAGTCACCTTTTGAGAATATCTAACACTCATAACTACTGGCTATAAATGCAGGCAGGTTAGTAGGCTGCTCCAGAAAACATTGAAAAGGTTGATATTTGTCTAAGATGTCCATCTGTGTCGCTGTTCTTGCCTTTGGTTTGAGGCAGTGCCACCCAATGAAGTGCACAGGAATCTGAATCCCACAGTTCTGGTTACAAAGCAGCTCCCATGTGAACACAAAGCCACAAGTCTAAGGACCACACCCAGGAGCATACTGGACTCCTGATTGCACTTAGGAAAACTTTTACTGAGATGGGAACTTAGGGAGCAGAGTCACCTGGGAAACAGAAGCAAACGCTTCTACCCAAAGCTGTGTACCTTAGGCCCAAGGCACACCTGGCCAAAAAGAAATATACAGCTCGAGAGAGACTCTGAGTCTTCCGTTCCAAAGCATGGCCAAGACTTCTGTCTTCCCCAAGAAACACGGCTTGTCCTTTATCCTTTTATAACCTTAAGAAACCGAAGCCCCCAGGGTCCCTCAAGGCCAGGAATTCCAGGGCAAGGAGGGTAGGGAGACCTCCCTACAGGGGAGGCAGAGACTGGCAGCTGCTCTTGCCCCATCCACAAGACTCATCTAAGGACCACCACCCAGAGGTGCCGAAAGATGACTTTGAAGGTTGGCTTGCCCCAATTTTTAAAAGACACTCAAAAGCCTTTAGAAACCCTTCGAAATATTTCTGCAAATGTCTGTGCTCCTAAAATTAATTTTAAATAAAAGCAAACAAAAATTAAAAAAACACCCTATTTTCCCCATGAATGATAGACTCCTGAAGTCAATACTCAAAGTCTGCTTTACTTAGATCAAGAAGTGCTGACCCGGCTCTCTCTGGAGTTTCAGGAACCACGCCTACACTATGGATATATCAAATTCATCATCTTCTGCTCTAAGGAGAAAAACATATTATCTCAAACATCCCCCCAGCGCCCGCTCAAGATACAGTTTTGTGTCACTTGAACTCAGAAAACATTCATAGAACGTATTAAAAGTGTTTTGTGTTTTCATTTTATTTTTTAGACTTTTCCCCCAGAATATTGTTTGCTAATGTAAATTATGTAAAATTTGAAGTGTATATGCATGCATTCTGTGCCCCTCACTAAACAAGACTGGAGACAGAGTAGAAGCTGGACTTAGTGACTGAGCAGGAAGGGTTTACTCACTTAGACGATCTGGACATGCAGTTTTCCTCCAGAGCCAGTATCTTCTTAAGCAATGAATAATTTACTCATTCTCTTTAGAACGTAGGCCCTCTCCACGTTATCCTCCCAGAAACCTAGCAAAATCCAGGCCGCTTCTGTGCATCTTCGAATTTGGGCTTCCCGTTACTGAAGTCAGGAGCCCAGTAATCACACTCTCTAGGTTCTGGTCAGCTCTCACCAAGAGCTCACCCTACTGATTTAAATAAAGTGACCCATGCTGAACACCTCCTAGGAACACACTGAGTGACTGCCCAGAAAATCACATTGCTCTCCTCTCTTAGGTGGGTGACGCTTTCCTAGGGGTTGACTGGGTTAAAAGAGGTTGGAAGGCTACACCCTCGGTAGAGTTAAGGGGACCGAGGGGGCTCTCCAGTCTAAGTTTTCCCAGGATTAAAGGAACAGGAGTCGCTGTAAATGCCATTAAATTGCTGCCTCATATATTAATGTCATTCAGATACTAAATGCTTTCAATTTCCCGTGAAGAAGAAAGAGGGGGAGAAGAAGGAAGGGAGGGAGGGAGACCCAACTTCTGACATATACTCATCTCTTCTGCTTTTTGATGTAACTGAGGACTTTGAATACATGATTAGAAAAGGGTCATTGTCAGGGGGCTGCATCTCTGTTTACCAATAAGTGAAATCACAAAGCCCACACATAGAGGACATGGAAGCACAGCGGCGGTAGTATTGAGAGGATTTATTCTCTCAACAAGAGAGAGGAAGAAAGCCAGAAGGACTACATTTCATCATAGAAATGTTCGAAACTGTCAACTAAAAAAACATCACCAGGTTCAGCAGAACTGGAGTTTGGGGTGAGAAATGTACCAACACTCTGAGGCTGTGTGGGATCATAGGCAGAAATCTCCATGCCCAATTCCTGTCCCCACTACACTGTTTGCCTTAGCCCAGCTCCTCCAGAGGAACCTGCACCCACATACCCAATTTCTTCTACTATTACTTCAGCCTACTCTGGCCCTGTTGGCTCTTTTCTTTCTCAAAGCTCCATACTACTTAATTATAGACTCCCCTCTTTGTAAACAAGGCGGGGCACAGAGAATCACCCATATTTTTTAAAAAATAAATAAATAAAGCACACCGTGTTCACTCAATAACATCTCCTCAGTCACAAAGACAGCCTCCCATAGAGTCCAAGCGCTCATTCACTTTCTTCTCTCCAAAATTCAGCTCTGACCCTCTTCGCTTTTGAACTTCATCATCCCTAGGAGTTTGAATGGGCAATTAGAGGCACAGGCTCTGCAGAGAATCCAAGGCCACAGACTTCAAGGTGCCGGGATTACCCCCACTTCAGCAGTCGAGGCTGTAGGTGTCCCAGTACCTCTGGTAACTAGCACCTGGGTATGAGGTGCCTACGAGGCAAAGAGCCCCTTCAGTAATCAGACTGTGTGCACCAAGTCCCCAGCAGTGGACCCAGGACGGAAGAAGGCTGGCAGGCTGATGCCTGCTGTTTGTCATTCCACTACTGATTGCGAAGTACAGAAGCTGTCGATTTACAATTAAAAGCAGTGTGCTTCAAATATTAATATTAATAACTACGATGCCCTAACACATGAAAAGACCGTTTCATCTTCAAAGCACTTCTCATGAATTAACCCCTTACAACTCTCTGGCCTGGGTTCCGGGATAGCAGGTAAATGGGAGACACAGAGGCCACCCAGCTGCCCCAACGAGAGCAGAGCCTGCCAAACCAAAGGATTTCTTGCTAGATAAAAAAGGCAGTGAAGCAATCCAGACCCCAGCTGATGAAAGAGTTAAAAGTGTCGGTAATTTTACAAATCAAACGAAGTGGCCAGAGGTACCTTTCGGGATCTGGATTTCCTGTTGTTTCCCACCCAGTTCCATGCAGCATACAAAGTAGGAAGGAAAACTGCTTTGGGATGGAAAAAAAAAAAAAAAACAGAAGGGAACCTTACAATGGAATGTCATGATCTCGCCACCCAGCATCTCTGCACAGTTCACTTGCAGATAAGTCAGCTTTGAAAAGTGATTGCAGACGTCCTTACAGAAACAAGAAGCCACTTCCCTCCCCTCCCCGGTAGCACTATACAGCTTGGGGAAAGAAAGCCGAACTTCTGACCTGGAGAAACCTCCACAAACAACGACCCACAGAGCCTTAGAAAGAACTGGTGGGACACAAGTCACATAGAAGAAATGACCCAATAGGCTGGCTTTTTAGAAGGTCTTGGCAATGTCCCCTCTGTGAAAGCAATTTATTAAATTGCTGGTAAGAGGTGGGGCAGGGCAGATAGTACACTTCCTAAGGGTGGAAAAAAATAAGGGAAAAGAAATTTCCTAAGCTAAACTACAATTTTATTTCTCTGAAAGGGTTTGCAAGGGGTATTCAGAATTGTGAAATGACATTTGGAAGGATCTACAATGTGTGCTTTGGGGGGAGGAAGGTGACAAGAGTCTTGATTTTTAAGCTTATCTAATGAGAGCAGGGAATAGTTTTGAAAAAAATTATTGTTAAACAATGAGATACATGAATAAGCAAAGATGAGAGAGAGAGAGAGAGAGAGAGAGAGAGAGAGAGAGAGAGAGAGAGAGAGAGAGAAACAGCTATATCCTGAAAGTTTCACAATTTACCCTTTAATTCATAAAATATGAGGGGAGGAAAAGTGGAAAGAAAGTTTCCAACAGAAACTCAGCCCTCACTTACTAATTTTCTGGAGAGACCGGTGAGGAATGGAGTGAGCTTCACTGAAGTTCTGTGGCTCTTTCCAGCTACTACCTGCGGGAATCCTGGGCTCCCCGGCTAAAGAGGATGCAGAGACCATAATACTCCTAATAGAGCTGCCGTCTGAAATGGGGGGTGTGGTCAAGCTAGGGAAGCAGAAGAGGCGGTATTCAGTCAGCCTCTGGCACCAAGGCAGCGGTCACCAGGGCAGGCACTGTGATCTAAAGTGGAGCTATCGTGGCAGCGCCAAATTACACCTGATTAGTTTTATCCTTCTAGTGGTTCTTCAACGTAATATAACTGAGCTGGGGCAAAGTGCATAAGGGTGTCAAGGCAGAGAGAGAGAGAGAGAGAGAAAGAAGGAGGAGGAGGAGGAGGAGGAGGAGGAGGAGGAGGAGGAGGAGGAGGAGGAGAGAAAATCAGAGAAGAGAAGAGAAGAGAAGAGAAGAGAAGAGGAGAGGAGAGGAGAGGAGAGGAGAGGAGAGGAGAGGAGAGGAGAGGAGAGGAGAGGAGAGGAGAGGAGAGAAGAGAAGTCCTTGGGATGCGCCAGCTTGGTGCTTGCTCTACTGGACATGTGACTACTTTCTGCCCCACATGGCTTGATTTTCTCAATGGAGTTGTGTTCAGCTAGGCCAGAGATCCTGAGGTGGTGGGGCAGTGCTGTAAAACCAGTCAGAGGACAGTCTCCAGCAGGATGCCTGTCACCCACTTGCCTACTTAGGTTTCTTGTTGCTGTTTATTAACCTGATGTGCGAAGTGTGTGTTGTTCCGATTGGGCATGCAATGAGGAACATGTCTGTAACATCAGTAAGCGTGTAAGTGTATTTCTTTGCAAGATAAGAAGATTTTGGCCCAGATCACATCAGATGATCTCACCGGTCTCCACTCACCATGGTGGATTAAATTGTTTTCATGTTTCTCTGACTGTATGCGGAGGGGAGATGGCCAAAAGGAAAGTTGGGGGTTCCAAAAGAGTAAAGCATCTCTTCTAAGCGTAGTTCCGGGTGACCCTGGCCACAGAAGAGCATCAGTGTCCTCATGGCTTCAGGTGATGCCTGCCATAGATGAACATTGGTGGATTTGATTTGTCCATGACGTAAAGATTAAAAGGAAGAAATATGCATATATGTCTCATTTTGAGAAATCATATGTAAATGAAAGTCTCAAGCAACTCTGGGTAAACACACACACTATCTCTTCTTCACTTAAGGGGGTGTTGATAATGTTGCACCGGAATCTCATTTCCATGAATAGGAAAAAAATTGGAAAAGTTTATACATCACCTGTGCTGGCAAGACTTTGCCCCTGGCTTCCATTTATGTTGAGTAATGGATGAGTCAAGATTTTCACAGTTGCTTCATTTCCTTCTTAACAAAGACACAAATACTCCACTTGGAATTCCATAAAGACCTTACGCATCATTCAGAAAACCATCACGTTCATCCCTCACCTTACATCACTAGTACCACAGTTCCGAGAGGATCTAGTGCTCATGTTCCCCTCCTGTGTACTGACATAATGTGGATGAACGCCCTGCTCTGCTATTGGCTGGGTCAGTTGAGTTTAATAAATGTCGGCCCCGGGCACCGGTCTTAGCACTAGGAAGGTAACCAGATCACACTACTGTGTGAAGAGAGAGACGCAAAAGTCAACTATTTCCAGAAAGCATAACCTGGGTTATGAGAGAAGTCTCTGAAAGCTTCAGCCTGTCCCCTCAAGCCCAGTCAGTTCTGGTGTGCTGCCCAGCTGAAACATGGTCAATTAAATCCATCACAATGATTTATAATCGTAACCACTCTTCGTACACAAGAACTGGGAAAAAATAGATGTCAATTTTTGCTCTGTCAATGTGTACGGTGTAGTTCTTGAGGGGCTTTTTGCCCTGCACTTGTGTAATAGAGTTCATACAAAGTCAGCCTTTAGGACCTTAGCCTTATCCTCTGCCACAACCCATCCTAGTGCAGAAGAGAGTAGAACAAAAATCCAAATGGTGCAGAAGCCATTGCCAGCATAATGTGCCTACTGGGAAAGCAGCATATTTTATTTTAGGCAGTGTTTTCAGAAATACAGCATTGGGTAGATATCTACATAAGAAAGAGAGAAATAATGGAGTGGGACACTTTCCTTTCGGAAACAGCTTTCTATGTAAGCAGGAAGATCTGAGTTCAATCCCCAGTGCCCACGGGAAAGCTGGGCGTGGGATCGTGTGCCTAAAGTCTTAACGGTGGAGGTGGAGACAGGAAAGTCTCTGGAGTTCGCTGACCAGCCAGTTTGGCTGCATTGACGAGCTCAGGTTCAGAGAAATGCAGTCCAGATGATCCCGAATCGAATGTCTCCTGTGGATTAGCATCACTTGGAAGAAACCCATTCCTTGGCACTGGCTCAGTCGGTTTAGTTTAATAAATGTGCGCACGATGCACTCCTGGAGATGAAAAGAATAGAGCAAGATGGCACTGGTGTAATACACAGAAGTGGGAAACGTTCATGTTTTTAAAAATGGTTGAGGAAGACATCTGATATCAACCTCTGGCCTGCACACATTTAGGAACGCAAACCCAGTTTCTAAGATGCCATGATAGTAAGATGTGGGCTACGCTAAGAAACAAGCAGTCTCTCTCAACTTGTATTGAACAAACCTTACAGGAACAAGTGCTGTTAGCACACACATGGCGGACCTGTGAACTGAGGGTGGGGAGGTCGCCAGTTGGTAAAGTCCTTGCCTGCTATGTAAGAAGTACTGGGGTCAACCAGTAGCACTGCATATAATACTGGGTTTGCCTACTTAGACCTGAAATCCGGAAGGAAGGATGGAGTGATGGCTAGGAGCATGGGCTCTCTATCCACAGAGGCAGCTCCCTGACAAAAAGCAACTTCAAGGAGAAGGTATTTCGTTCACAATTCCACAGGGTAGTCCCTGGTCACATCCACATCTGCAGGTAAGAGACCAGAGAAAGTGCGTGTATGTGACTGCTCTGCTAGCCTTTTTCATTCATACACAAGGTGCTGGGCACAGTCCATGAAATGGCATCACCATCCTCATCCAGGGTTGGTTTTCTCTCCTCAATTAGTTCAGTTTAAAAAAAAAACCCTCAAGGCAGGCCCAAGAGCCAATCCGATCGAGACCATCCCTCCTTGAGGCTGTCTTCCTTGTCGATTCTAGCTTGCGTCAAGTTGACAAAGTGAGCCAGCACAGAGGGTTACGTGGAGAAACCATAACGAGCTATCGCATCTCGGCCGAAAGTTTTAAGTTAGCCTACATGGAGTGAGGTCAATACGGTACAGACGGTACAGACGCAGCTGAGCCAGCGCCTATATGGATTGCCAGTGCAATGACCTGCAAGCTATCGCTTTTCACTGTGAAGACGCCCTTTCCCCTTTGTCGTCCTAATGAACCACTGAGCAAGTCGATGCCTCCTAAAGAGGAAAAAAACAGTAAATTCTTGGATATAGCGAGCGGTGAGGGCCTTCGGTCCTTCAACCACCGATCTTCTCTCATTTCCACCTCCAGTCCTGAAAGGTAAGAGCCCTGTGATGACACTTTCCACATAGAAAGTTAACCCTGAAATGGGGGGGGAACCAATATATTTAAGGAAACCTCAAACAAAACATTAATGACTTACCACACTTAGCATAATGTCTTATTTCTTCCCGCTCATTTAAAAGGGGAAGAAATGCCTTTTTGGTGCTTGGAAAACTCCTTTTACACAGGAAAGGGACATCTGAACAAAACATCGAAACAGTACAGGTAGAATCCAGACTCCATTGTAGGCTCAGTTTGTCACTAAATATTGAAGAGGCCGAAGAAGGACAAGATAAAAGGAAATGGAGGAGCGGAGAACTTTCGTCTAGTCACACTGGGGGCTGGAACCTCTTAGCCTGTACTTTGTAATGAATCGCTCTCTTTCACATGATCAAAAGCTGAGCTCCTGTCCTGAGCCCCCAGATGGAGCTCTGGTGGCTCACATGTGCGTGCCCACATCTGGAAGCCAGGTGTTCTTCCTTCTGCGTGTGCCAGGAAGCCTATCTAAGGGGAAAATGGACTTCTTGGCATTGTCTTCCGGGACCTGATAACGTGTTGCACCCTTCTTGCCTGCACCAACTTTCTGTTTTGAACTTCTTTTCTGAAGTATGAAGTGGGCTGGGAACGGGGTCCCAGATGGATCTCCTCCGGAGCCGATTTGGGTGACGTCTGTCAATGCTTCCTTACACCAGGTCTATCCTGGTTGTTGAGCGGCCTTTGGAACCCACAGGATCAAGGCGACGGATGAGGACTGGCTGTCCACTATCCTGTCAAAGCCTCATCTCTCGCCACCTCCTTCCTCGGCCCCGATTCCATTCCTTCCCCTGTACCTCTGTCTTCCTTGCCTTTTCTCTGTCAAAATATCTCTCACTGTTTCAGACTGTCAGTCTAACTCACAGGACACTTGTTGGTCTCAATGACAAGATGAACATATGGGTGTAGCATCTACAAACTAGAATGTTAGAGATTCAGAACCAAGATTATATCATAGTGTAAGTTTCTAACTGCACCTAGTCAGAGCTCAGCCCTGTTTCTTCCTGTGTTACCATGGGCATTTTATTTACCAATGCTGGTCTTTCTTTTCCATATATATATATATATATATATATATATATATACATATACATATATATATGTGTGTGTGTGTATGTATATGTATGTATATATGCATATATGTTTATGTATGTATATATATATGTATATATGTATATATATAATGAAATAATTGCATGGTACACTGTGAGATTATTATGAAGGTTAGAAAATCTATGAGCTCTATGTATTGAGTCCAACACTCAAAGCCATTAGTCTTATGGCTGAAGCCAAGACTTCATGTTCCATTCCTGCAGACTTCATGCATATCCGAGGAAAGCCACGGGGCTGCCTGCCTCCTGACTGCATGCTGGGCTACTAATCAGGACAGGAGAGGCTGGTTCAATACCCAGAGAGATAATTAAGATATGCTTGCTAGAGAGGGTGTCCTGAGTCTGGCAGACAGCAGCAGCTGTGTCTTGGTTGGCCTACACGGGGGAAAGTGAGCTGCCTTTCTTTAGAAATTGTCCACTGAGCCCAATCTCAAAGTTATACCTTCCCAAGACACCCAAACAGGACCAACTCTTTGAGTTTCCCTAGTAACCTGCTTTCATTGGGAGAACACTAAAACCGTTAATGCAGTCTTTCATTTGTGGTGGATAAAAATAATCCTCAACTTTCCCTCTTTGGTGGGAGGCTGGGAACACTCTGGGCTCTCCTTTTCCCAGGGTTCTTGGGAAGCGGTGACCTGAGCTCCATGCCTTAGGCATCTCCTCCTCCGCCTATGGGATAACTCAGTATCATCAGCTCAGAAAAATAAAATGCTCCTCAGATCAGAAACACGGTGACCAAGAACTTCTGAAGCCAAGAGTCTGTGGGATGGGAACCATCCTTGGGTACTTTCAAGCTCATCACCTCTCAAGTAAGCAAACAAGAGTTAGAGAGACGAATCTCCTGATCAAGAGAACTGATAAGGCTGTCGCACACCTTCAATGTTGCATGGGCAGCCTACATTCTAGAATCAGTGTCTCCAGCACGAGGCACGCTCATCTTGGATGAGGCCGGAAAAGAATCACTAGTCACACTGAAAAAGCAAGATCCTAATTAAGCTGATGTGTTGTTGGAACAAACCTCCCATTTTCACACCAAAAGCAATGAACTTCCTGAATATTTCAGGCCCCGTAGACCAGAGAAAAGAAATTATACCAATGCACCCCAGAAAGCTCACCATAGCTTTGGCCATCTCCTAAGTGCAATAGCCACAAGCACCTGCAGCCATGAGTGTGCTGAGAGACGTATAGACAGCTACCCTTTTTTTTTTTATTTGCCTCTCAATGTGGTCGTTGTACTGCCTTGGGGCTGATGAATGATTGGAACTGGATGGATTTGGTTTTGAGCCCTTTTAGAATATCATTCAACCAAATGTCGGGTTTGTTGCTGACATCTTTATCCTCCATATTTCCTTTCCTTCTTCAACACAGCAGACACCATTTCTGCGCTCAGGGACTTGAGAAGACACGCTAAGAAGATCCAGATGTTTCCCACTCTTGTATCTGCTATCAGCCTGAGTTCTACCTCCGCAAGGAGGAGATACTCTTTGGCCGTGGCTGTATCCTGTCTCTTATTAGGTTCTGCCTTCTCATTACGGGTCTCCACCACATACTACTTCCCTTCTGGAAATTATATTGATTTTTTTTCAATGCTCATTTTCCTTGCTTGTGGAAAAAGCAGGGCAAAATGGATTAGTCTTTTTTTTTTTTTTAATCATTGGTCCTTCAACGCTTATCCTGCATCCTTGTCTGAAATCCAAATAAAGACTAAGTAAATATTTGAGAGACAGATGAATCAGTGGACGAATGGATGGATGGATTATGGATGGATGAGTGAGTGCATGGCTGGATAAATCTATTGATGTGTGGCAAATAGCTAGATAAAGGACAGATGGATGATTTGATGGATAAAAGGATAGACAAATGGTTATTTAGATGTTGGATTACAAAACCTAAGACATCTAATTATTTCTTAATTTTCTGTGGTTCTGGGAATCAAACCCTGGATTTTGTCAACACCAAGGAAATATTCCCACACTGCGCTGCACCGGGGCCCTAGGCTTTAGTGCTTTGATCTTTTCATGACTTCTGCTGGTGTAACCTACCATAATACCAAACTGTGGCAGCCTTGGTCACCTCTGCTAGATACCGTAAAACTGTTGCACAATGAACTATTTTCTCCCAAGCAACACAAAAAATAAACCTGTCAGGAGAATAACTTACCTTTTGTGTAGCACAAAGCGAAGAGATGACAATTGACCAGAAAATGCAGGCTGTGTAAACAGACAGAATGAGTCACCATCCTTTGAGCCGTTATCAGGGCAACTTGGTCTCCATCCTGATTCCTTAAGATCGTGTCTGGATACATCCTCCACTTTATTTTTCCTCAAGGAGGAGTAACATAAAAGGGACTGTAATTTGGGGGGGCTATATAATCTCCATTGGAAGCAATTTCTACAGTTTTCTTTTTCATTACTATGACCCCTGAAGGAAGGTAGACCGTATGGTTTCTCCACATTCCACAGTTTTAGTTGAGACAGAGACAATGTCTTTACCACCCACAAAATTGGCTAAGAGGAAGTTTTTCATTGTCCCTTGAATGCCATCATTGTCTGTTTCGTGTTAAGAAGATCATTATAGTGACCACAGTGACCTGCACAGCTAAAAGCCAAATGGTGTCTGGAGGAGGGGCTGAGTCTCACACAGAGCACTTTAGCCTTTTGCTCAATGCTTGCTATGGAATCATCTAAATTGATAGAGAATGGCTTTACTTTTGAGATCATTTTCCATGAGTTTTAGGTCTAAAAGCAGCCCCAACTGTGTTAGTCCTGTTGTGACTTGTTACAGTGAGCATGTGAATAGCCATGGGATCCTGGTCCCGATTTCAGACAGTAGACAATGGGGAATAAGGCTTTAACTATAAACCACTAATAAAGTGGTTTGCCAGCCCATCTGCCCCCAAGAGCTTTTAAAAATCACATACCTTTAAATTCAAATCTTATGCCAGCCGGAATCATCTTAAGCCATCAACAATGCTGGCCTTACTCCCTGTGACCAGCTCAAAAATACTAAGTACAGGCCTTGTCATCTGAAGACACTGAGCAAATTACCTTCCATCATTTCACACCCTAGCTCATCCTAGGCTAAAGCACAACACAGTGCTGCGATCATCTTTAATTTTATTTTGCTGGCATTCAAAAAATATAGATGGGGGGGCAGCAAGGTGGACCAGATGTTTCCATGGGTGAACGCGCTTGCTGTAGAAGTCTGAGTTGGAGTCCAGAAGCCACAGTAGGAGGAAAGAGAGAATAAGTTCATAAAAGTAGCCCTCTCATCTCCATGCCCATGAGCCTGCCCTCACCATGTCATACTAAACAAAATAAAATGAAGAAAACTGCACACTTTTGAAATCTGTTTGAATAGCAGATACTTCTGAAAGGGGCAAAAAGAGAGGAGAAGAGTAAAAGCAAAAACTTTTCAAAAGTGTAATTTCTTAGTTCTCTAAGAGGGCACAGTATTCTGATGGGTCAGAGATACAGAAGATTCTAGGGAACGTCTATCATTCAAGTGATCCGATTACAATGGCATTCTGGGTAAAGATTCTGTGTCAACATTATGATCTTCCCTGAAACATTACTTTCCGAGACGGAGAGGCAATGGGTGTTTCTCTCGTTTCATGATGCTCAGGATATAGAGGTGGCATCTGGGTCTTTTATAAACTAAAAGTTAAATGTGCCAACTATTTAAAAACTGAGAACTAGAAAATGTCAAGACAAGAAGACCAGTAGATCTCTAATCCCACATCTAGAGTGGGCAGTGATAATATCACCTCCAATACATATTTCTGTTTTATCTTTCCTACGTGAACAAGTATAATGCTTTGTTCAATAAAACAGACTTCACTGCAGGTGGCATTTTAATGTATTTTTTCTCAGTCATAAGTCTTAGCTACCAAGTCTGCCTTTTACAATATTTTTTTAGAAATACCTGACTGAAATTTCTCACCTATCTTCCTCAAAAGCTAGAGACTGAGACCAGAACAGTGCTCTGTGTCATACTGACACGTCTAACAATGAGATAGATCACAGGACTGGATTCAACTGTGTCTTCACTAACCGTGTATGTGTTAGAGGTAAGGCCCTAAGTAAAGGATTACAGAGCTGATCTCGTGAAAGTTTCCAATGGGAGGGAGACTCATGGTGCACCAGCCATATGCTCCCAGGTCTTAACGGCCTCTCCTTCATTGCTTGGCACATTTCATATGAAAGGGATTTCCTATTTCACCTCTTCCTTTGACTTGTTTCCCTTTAATATTTTCCACTTCCTTCTCTCTGAAACAATGAAACACAATGCCTTTCATCTTCTCTTTGGAAGACGGGTGCCTGGCCGATTCTACCACTCTGTCCCTTGGGTTCTAATCTCCTTCTGGACATGAAAGCGCTGCTCTGCAGTTCAGGGACAAGGACAGGTTCTCTTGCATGAGCTTCTGGTATCAGGCTGCATGCCTCTGAAGTGAAAATCTGACTCTAGAGTTCCTTCCTGCCAGCTCCCGCAGAGAGAGGCTAAGAAGAGTTCAAAGCACACTTCATTTGCTTTGGACCAGAAAAGTCCATCTTTTCCCTTGTCCAGCAACCAGATAAGGTTGTATTCCACACTGTAGAGAGACCGGGAAGAGAATGAACTTTCCACCATAGACTCTGATCACAGAAAGGAGACTCAACTTTCCTGTAGTTTAAAATGTATAGAAATTCCTGGAATGTTATTATTGGATCTTCCTGAAGATCCAATGTACACTTTCTGCACTGCTGAGTTCCTGGGACATTGTGCCTATGCCTCACAAGATAGATCAAGCCCCAGTACCCCTAAGCTATACACAGGTAATTTAATGCAGGTCTGGAGATCAGGCACAGGTTGCATATCTCTCAACTCTGACAGTCTGCGAACCTCAAAAATGTTAGTATCTCCCATCACAGATTCTTCTGGGGCATATCCACAGACAAGATACAGAGAAGCTTCAGGTGTTTTGCTTTTATCATGCAGCCTGGGGCTTGCAATTCTGGTGTGAAGTGGGGGGGGGGAGTCTGAAGGACACAGCGCCAGCGCATCTCATTATCTTGGGGGATGCTGACTTTCACATATCAGCACGTGGGAGTCTGGAGAATGGTGATATCCAACCTATAAGCTTGTATTATGGGGCAGCTCCTGCTTGACTGTGTTCCTCCTGGCTTCGGCAGTGTCACCAAACACAGCAATATTGGATCCAGCTCTTTGCCACACCCTTTCTGCTGCCTCTACGCTCAGCAAATAATCCCTTCTCTGTTAAGATGTTGAAAATTAAAATAAGCTAATGGAGACAGAGGGAAACTGCACTTAATGTGTAGGGGTTTGTACATGAAAGGCATTGGAGATGCCATTTGTGGTCACTCGGATGAATCCTGCCTTGTCTCCTTGCAGGATACTGCTAGAGTATCTTGCTGTTGGAACGGTGACTGCCCCCTATTACACCAGCATCACAAAATTTGCACCAATGGATCAACATCACTGGGGAGCGTGTTCCAGAGCAAAATGATGAAGAGCCTTTGAACATCTAGAGAGCCTTTGAACTGTTAGAACTGTTCAAAACAGAAATGAGTACTAGGAAATCCCTGGGTGGGTAGAGACAGTGTTGTCCGAGCAGCTGGCAGGGACATTGTGTATAAGGTTCCTGCCCTGAACTAGCCAAAGCCTGTGGTTCCAGCCAGCCTAGGAATCTGTGAGTGTAGTACTGGGCCAATCTCCTAGGTTGCTTTTTAAACATGTAAAGGGCTGAAATGTGGAAGAGGGGGTATTTTACTTTAAATTAAGCAATGAGGGCTAATTGATGAGTATCAAAGGGAGGCTAATTTTGGCACTACCCAGGAAAATAGGCAACCATCTAGAAATGATATGTAATTCACTTTATTCAAGCCCACAGAGATGCAACTTTGTAAGAATGACATGATGACAGCTAATGCACTGGCCTTAGACTGGGTCCCATGCTCCACGTGCCACTTCTGAGAATGCCACATGTACCAGGTGTCCTGGTTGGGTTTTTATTGTCAATTTGACACAACCATGGGTCCTCTGAGAAGAGGGGACTCAATAGAAGGAATGTCCAGATCAGATTGGCCTTCGACCATACCTGTGTAGAATTATATTCACTGTTGATTGACACAAATGGACTTAGCTCACTATAGATGGTGTCACCGTTGGGCACCTCACCCTTGTGTGTTTAAGAAAGCTGATTGGGAATGAGCAGGAGGGACCAAAACAGTAAGCTGTGTTCTCTATGGATTCTGTTTTGGTTCCTGCTTGATTTCCAGCCCTTACTTCCCTCGCTTTGTTGGCTGGAAGTATGAGATAAATAAACTCTTTCCTCCCCAAGTTACTCTTGGCCATGGTGTTTGTCACAGCAACAGAAAACAAAAGCAGAACACTGGGCAGATGGGTATTTTATGTCAAAAGAAAGTGCTTTTCCATAGTCTTCTTCATAATCCCTCCCTTCCTCAGACTTCCTCTGACACATAGGGAAATTACAATAAATGTACCTGGACTACTCCTGAGCTTCCAGAAAAGAGGTTGAATTAAAAAAGAAAAACTCTAGATTGAAATGTACTTGTTGATGGATACTGCACATGGGTTCTACCATTGGAAATGGTCTCCATCTTGTCCCCATAACCAACTTGTATACAGTTTTTCCTCCTCTCTCTCTCCTCCTCCTCCTCCTTGTCTTCACCCTTCAGAGGATACAGCACCTCTGCTAACTGAGTAGTCACATTCCCAGTTCGCATCCCAGGTGCCTTGTGCACATATCAGAGCAGAAGTCACTGCCATGTTCATGACTTACTCCTTCACATTCAGGGCAAGAATTTTGCCTTTCTTATCTTGCATTGCCACAATTTTCACCTGATGTGTGGTCTTCGGGAAATTCTAAGTATAATGTATTTGCTTAAAAACACAGGCATGTTCTGTAGAATCATGCACCCAATAGAAAAGTGCACTTTTGCATTTATTTAAGAACCCTCAAGGTTAGTTGCAAATGGAATCTCTGGTGGCACCAAATGGAACAAAATATGAGAATCTTAAACTTTAGACATAGTTAAGATTCTCTCAAACATTATTTATGGCCACTATGAAAAAGACAGGGAGCAAGGAAGCTTCAGCCTCAAAGTCCTTGCACTCACCCTTCCCACTACAGGTGCCAAGGGTTACCTCCCTCACTTAATATATGACACATGAAGAAAGCAACTTATGAGGTTACCTGACTACCTCAACAGATGAGAAGAACGTCCATCTTTGATACAGGGAAATCAGGGCCCCTTTGGATATTTTTAGTCTCATTAAAGAGAGAATGGATTCAAATAGAAATACCAGGGCAATCTTGTTAGAGTTCAGGAGAAAACAAACAAACAAACAAACAAACAAAGCTGAGGCTGGTAAGCTGCAAAACCTCTGCCACTGCCCAGAGGAGAAGCGTAGAAGAGAAAAAGGAAAAGGTCGTGAATGGAGTGAAATGAAGGTCAAATGCACAGCCAACATGGTGGTGGAGAGGAAGCTTTTGAACAGTGGTTCTCACCCTATGGGTCACACCTCTTTTGGGTGTCGTATATCAGATATCTGACATATCAAATATTTACATTATGATTCATAAACACTACCCAAGTTACAACTATAAGATGGCAACGAAAACCATTTTATGGTTGGGAGATCACTAATGTGAAGAACTGTATAAAGGGTTGTGACATTGGGAAGGTTGAGAATCACTTCAAGTCCAAAGTTGGGGTGAAGTCCAGGGAGTTAGGAAAGCATGTTTGCAGAGGAGACAGAAGAAATGAAATGGGTTTGAAAAAATCAGAAAAGCAGCAGACTTAGGACTGTCATATGGGTGAGGTCTGTAAGGGAAAGTATAATATAGTACTAAAGGGCTAGTTATTCCTCCTATCTCTTTAACAGGGCTTAGGGTGAGCCCACCTCCCCAGGGGTGACCCCTTAGACAAAGTGACTGAACCAGCCCAAGTGGAATGCTTGGTCTCCACCCAGAGATTCTGAACTCTTGACCAGGAGTTTTTTCTACCCCATCTTCCTCCTTTCCCATCCTACCTACCTGCTTTATACACAGGGTATGTACCACGTATCATTATGTGACACACTACATTTTTCACTTGCTCATTTCTTTATTGTTTTTTTCCCCAGTCATGAAATGAAAAGAACCTTTGTGGGCTTCGCTTACATCCCAGAACAAGAAAACATTTACTAAGCAAGTGACTGATCGATGAATCAATTGTGAAAGCTAAAAACTAAGATGTCCCAATTAAAATACAATAGCACAAGTAAATAGATAGAAGCCAAAGAAGTCTCTGGGAACAAAAAAGCAAATGGTGTGCAGAGTATGGAATGCTAAATAATGTGGTTTAAGAGACAGAAGAGCGTAGGAGTGCCAGCATTCACCTCATAGTCCCCAGCAAGGGAAGAAAATAAAGAGGAAAGAAACAATAGAAGAAAATTGAAGAAATTCACCTCCTGGTCAGTAAAATGTCATCCAAACCTTAGCAAATATACAAAAGCCTTTCAGAAAGAAGCTGGGACATCACCAACAACAGCAAGAGAATAAGGTCAGCACCAGCCTACAGATTGTGAAGACTCGGCATTAGAGGAAAGACAGTAAAGTCAGGTCTTAAAAAGCTTAAAGGAAAACGCACTTTAACCCTGAAATTTCATACTTTAGCTATCAAGTGCAACAGAATAAAAATATTTTCAGACTCACAAGCAAAAGGCATAACTATTTTCCTCCAGTGTCACCTTTCTGGGAAAAAACAAAGACAGAACTCTAATGAAATAAAAATGGAATCAAAGGGCAGTGGAGGGTGAGGTCTACGGAACTCTTCAGATACCTGGGCAAGAGGTAGAAGAGGAAATGTTTCCAATCAGAGCGACAGAATGGGGGAAGAATGTAGCTAACCTGTGATTTAAAAGTTGATGGAAGCTGATCGCTTATCCTGCTTCAAAGCAAAGAGACACCAGGGAGCACGGAAGGCTGAGACACAGAGTCCTGCGTGGAGAATGTAGTCCGAGTTTAGCCGCCACAATGTGCAAGACAGAGGCTGCACCTGACCTTAACACTTGGGATAATTTTCAATGGTCCGTAATTTCAGTGACACAGAAGGTATTATACTGGTATTGTAAGGTCTAGGTACACGATTTAGCTCTCCAGTCTATCAGCTTGATTTGAGTACGTCATCATCCTAACACGAATTTCATCTTTCAGAGTAAATCTGGAGATGAAGCATAAATGACTTAACAGCACCTATAAAGCGGAGTGAAAATTTAATCTTGGTAAGATACGTAGATATCTGTAAAATGAAGAAGAAATAATATTGTTAATTTCTTTGTTTTACGTGACGTGAAATCAGACTTATTCTTTAATTACAGCGAGTGAAGAAATAAAAGTGAAAGCGTATTATCCAAAGTTGTGAGAGCAACGGTGAAAATAAATATAGTTTAAATGGAGACCTTCCGGGCGTGTGGCCAACTGCAGAACTGGGGATGTTAACACACATTTTTCTATCATTTTGCTTGATTTGACTTCATTATCTGGATTCCTTCTTCCTTTCTTCCATCCCTCTTCTCATATCTTTCTTTTACCTTTACAATCTTTTTTATAAAAAGGATTTGTTTAGTGTGTGTGTATGTGTGTGTGTGTAAAGTGTGTGCCTGCATGAGCTTATAGGTATCCTGTGCATGCGGGAGACCTCAGAGGCCAGAGGAGGACGTGCCTAGAACTGTAGTTACACACAAGTGTGGAGGGAGAGCATGTGTGGCACTCAGTGTGTGAAGGGACTCAGCTCAAGACACTCCAGGACCCCGTTCTCAGGACAAAGGAGACAAAATGACAAAGGGCCAGGGAATAAGAGACATAGACAGGAAGGAGATAGAGGAGGAGGGAGAAGGAAGGGGAAAGAGGGACAAGGGAGAGGGACAAAGGATTACTTCTAGGTAGAGAGAGGACAGGCAGATATGACCCATAGGCAAATGCAGTTTATAAAGGTAAAGGGGGAAACCCTGTGTTAGGACGGTGTTTAATTTGCATGCGCATGTTAATTAGGGGCTTTTGATTGCTGGACTTCAATACTTTCTTAGTTGGACCTTGGTGGTAAGCCTCACAGGGAGGAAATGGCCAAATTAGGAAATAGACCTGGGCGGCTAGCTGTAGGAATGGAATCTGACGTTTTGTTTTTGTTTTGTTTTGTTTCAAGAAAGTGGGGAAGGGCAAGGACTTCTGGAGCCATGTTTGTCCTGCTTGGGCTGGCAAGAATCCCTTCAATGTGGCTCCAGGAACCAAACTAGGTTCAAGAGCGATGAAGGCTCTCACTGCTAAACAATCTCTCTAGAGCCTTAGTCTTTTCTTTTCATCAGAGAAGACCATGTGCACAGAAGGCACAGGACCACAGTGATCTTCCCTACAATGTCGTTATGTTGAGATGAAAGCATTAGGAACACCAAATTTCCGGAAATAAAAATTAGATTTTCTTTTCCTGGTATAATTCATAGGGAGGCCATGAGAAGTTCCCTGTGAATTATAAAAAGCAAGGGTGTACCTCTGGAATCTAAAGGAAGGAGGGCTTCAAAGCTCAGGGGAATGAAAATGTTTATTGTCTGATTTTGGTTTGCGGTGCTCCTGTGGACTTCTTGTTGTTCTTTGCTTGTTTTTGTTTGTTTGTTGTTTGTTTGTTTTGTTTTTAACTTATTTGGGGTTTGTGTTTCATTTTTTTTTGAGACAGTGTATTTATTTCATAGCACAGGCTAGCCTCCAACTTGCTAGCTGAGGATAGCTCCAGACACTCACGCCTCTACCTTCTGAGTGCTGAGATTACATGTATGAGCCGCCATGCTATACACTCTCGCGTGCACACACACACACACACACACACACACACACACACACAGAGATGCACAGTTTTGCTATATTTCTACACATCAGTCTTCCCACTTTGCCAGAGTGTTCTTGCCCATTGTGTTTTGCTCCTTTGCTCAGAGTCCCACGGAATCCTAGGCTACAGGAAGCTTTTGCCAGAGAGTTGTCCTCTGCCTTCTAGATCTGGTAGTTACAGATGCAAGCCGCACAATTCGGATATATTTGTAACATGCGAGGGAATGTGCCAAACCCTCAAGTAACTGTATGGTTTTTATGTCAGCAGCTCCAACACTTCCGTAGCCGAATCAAACTTCTAAATCTTCTGAGAAATTGCTGACTGGCTGCGCACTCTGTGGCCATCCGCCCACACAGCTCACAGCTACCTCACAAACAACCAGGTAGGCGGGGTGCAGGATGGGGAGCTTCCTCTGCAGATATCTGCAGATCCAGCCTCATCCTTCCTAGCGCAAGGATGTGTTGCCAGGTACCCACCCATCCTCTGGCATCAGGCTCAGGGAAGAGAGGCACGAGTGGAGGGTGGTAGAGTACAGCATCCCGTACGTAAAGTTTCTCTCTTCCCCACAAGCAAGGCTCCCCTCTGTTCTGAGCAAAAGCAGTTCTCGGTTCTCTCCCTGCAGTGATGGGGTGTGTTGGGTCGGAGATGGGGGTGGGCAGGAAATATTGAGAAAGTGGAAAACAAAAATGACTTGTGCAGCTCCTCATCTGGGAAGCCTGCGTTCCCGTTGCCTGCATTTATAATATTAAGGGAGAAAATTACAAGTAAAGTACTCAATGAATTGGTATGAATCAGATCTTTGTTTTTCAGAGAATCCTGTTCAGGAGGCTGAGCACAAGCTCCTTCTTGACTTGTAGCATCACTTTATGGAAATGGTTTTTCAAATCTGCCCTGGCCTCTTCCCCTCCCAAGAGGCAAGAAGGAAGATAGATAAATGACGGTATAACTGGAAGCCTGTGGTCAGGCTTAGGAAAGGGGCAACCTCTGTTCGGCTCCTCTCCGTCTTATATAAACTGGAAAAGAGGTGAAGCCATGGTCCCAAGGAGGGACTTGGGAACAAAGAAGGAGAGCCAATGACGTCAGGACTCACCCAGCTCCATCCAATGCCACCCACATCCAGGGCTTGGATACACACTCTCCATGCCAAGCCTGTCCTTCCCAGCTACCTTGCAGCCAAACGTAGCTTAGGAGAGACATGTCTCCAGTCTAGGTGAGCCAAGAAGCTTGATCGGGAGATCCAGCAGTGGGGTGGGAAGGGAGGGAGATGAACTGTTTCACACATGAGTGAAATCCTTTCTAGATTCAAATCAAATCACATTCTCAACTGTTTTGTCCTGCTGGTTAATTTGTGTAAGACTTGGTTTTCTTCCATTTATAACAGATACCATTGAAGCTCAGGTAGACTGACTTGGATCATAGCCAGCCTGCACAGATAAGACCTGATTTGACTCCTTGGCATTCTGGTCTTCTCTATAGATTCAATTGTCAATAGATGTTCATCTTTAACCAATGGGGATTGGAACCACTAGATCTAAGGGGGAACCTTGCATGTGGCCTGTGTGCCCAGCTCTGTTTGACTATGTTCCACATTAAGCAAGGAGCCTGGGTCTGTTTTAACTTTCTAGTGTTGAGCCTGTCTGTCAACTTTACATAGAGACTTAATTGGTACCTCAGTCCCACTGAAGCCTCACCAAGAACTCAACTAGGCAACAGACGTCAGAGTATCCTGGCAGTACTGAAATGTATCTGCAAAGGGTTTTTGTATTGTATGTCTTGTGCTGTTTTATATTTTTTGCATGTCACTTTGGGTTTTGTTATTGTGACCTATCCTTTCTAGTTATGAAGGTTCAAATCTCCCTTATTTTAATATTTCATCTCCTCAAGGGCAGAGTAAGCGAGGAGGTTTTGGTACCTGTCCCATTTTCCTCTGCTGTTAGTGATGGAAATTGAGCAAAACCAACTGGGCCTTCCATCTTCCTCTCCTTGGACAGCTCACTGTTGTAAGGCTCCTGTCCTTATTTGAATGGCATCTGTCACAGTCATAGGATACAGAGGCCCATGAGCTCATTGGATCCTATCTCCCCTCCCAGGGCAGGATATGTGTTCTCAGAGTACTTCCTGGTCTAAGGTCTGCTTTGGAGTTTATTTATCCTAGGTTACAGCAAACATGGCTTCAAAAAACAGGAAATAGGGTCTGGTCTTAGCTAATTATGATTCCAGTTGGAACAAAGCCACGGAGGTATTGTGGAAGCAAAGCTCGCATTTCCATACAAGGCTTTGTGGGACCTTGCTGGCCATCCGGAAGTGGAGGCTTCCCAGTTATGACAACCCTCATGATTGTTTGGAGGCTCACTTAGTCCTACTTTTATGTTTCACGGGGCCAACAAAACTGAACACGGTTATTTCGGCTTGTGGCATTCTTAAATTGATCCCAATGCACAGCCAATTTAATTTCCTCTCAGTTTGATCCATGCCAGCATTTCAGAACTGTTCAATGAAATGCTTAATTAATTAAGACTGATTGAAAAGGAGTCCACATATGTCAGGTAAGAGGGAAAGGAGAAAGCGGGCAAGGGTACCCAAACCCATTTGTATGAAGGTAGATTCCTTTAGATAGTGAATTAGGAGTTTCAACTCAATTCTAAGAAACACTTCCCTACCAGTGTCTATACTGTTGAGCAAACAAAGTCAGTATTGCTTGTGGGATATGGAAATAAATGCTTGATATGGATTACCTATCTTAAAAGATGACATTATGGTTCGCATTAAGGAGAAATGAAAACTGACGTTACACTGGCTTAAATAATTTTCCCAAGGCAATACAGCAGTAAATGAGTAACTAATTTAGTCTCAAGCTAATCTGACTCTTGAGCTCATCCCCTTGACCACAATGCTATGCTGATTTTCTGCCCTTAGATTATTTTTGGAGAACATTGCTTTCAGAGAGAAGTGAGAGACAACATTCATCAGATAATTTTAACCAAGCCCATATTTCTGAGATGTTTTCTTTCTTCCCTTCCATGGGCTTCCACTGACCCTCTTTGAGTACCTCTGTGGTTCTCACTCCCGCCCTCTGTCTTTACCTCTTCACCTCTGAATTGTGGTGGAGCTAAGATGCCTGAGTCAGGGTCCTAGAATAGCTCTTTATCCTGGCTGGGTTTGGGAGTAGAAATAATCTCTTGGGTGCCCTCCCACGGGTCTGATATGACAGTTTGCCCCACATTTTCACTCTTGTTTTTGATATTTTGGACAAATATACTAAGATTCTTACCCTACCTGACAGATAGCAAGCATGAAGCTCAGAAATTAGGTCCAGGTCTGAGCTGAGCTAGAACTGACTTCAGATGCCTACAGAATGATGACACATTTTAAAGCTTAGTGACTACCCCATCATGCCAGTCTTAGGAGCTGGCCAGCTTCACTGGCCACACACACTTCACCCACATGGCCCAGATGTCATTTACTCAAGTTAAATGTTCTTCCTGAGCTGAGGTTTCTATGAGAGCTCCTGTTTTTGTTGACTGTGGCATTGTTTACCTCTCACCATAGAAACCACGTTATTTTGGTCTCCTTTGGTTGTTTTCTGTGTTGCTTGAAATATTGTCTCAATATAAGGGCAAATGCAAGGTCAATGTGAGCTTCATCAACAAGTTTAAATGGCAACCTCCATCTATGAGAGCGGATGAGAGCAGAGCTGGAAGAGATGAGTCAAAACACCTGTGTCTTAGCCCTCCCTTGCTGGGAGATTTAAGTGAAGAGGGGATCTGTTTCCATAGAGTCACCAGCAGCAGTAAACTGGAGAACCCCACAGTGTAGAGCATTAAACAAGATGTCATCTGTAAGCAATTGCTATTTTAGAAGACTGGAACCTTTCCTTCCGGAGAAAGCCCAGCTAAAGCTATCAGAAAGATGTTCAAGGAAGAGAAGGTATAGGATGAGTATAGGTAAGAACAGCTTGGTTGATGGAGAAAGAGCAGAAATGGTCCTGAGTCTCCGGCCTGCCAAGGATGTTTCTGTGGGTGGTCTAGACTCTGGGTGCACTTTGCTTCTGTGGACCCTGTTACAAGATAATCCAGCAAGATTAGCTCATCCAAACAACAACATGCCCTTCTGTGCCCTAGATACTAGATAAGAACCGACAACCAAAGATAAGTAAGATTCTACTTTTCAAATGCTTGTAGCTATCAAAGGAAGAAACAAGCTGATACAAGTTTTCAAGGAAGGCTTGTGAAGAGCTAGATGATACAGAGTTAAGGTAACAAAAGCCACCCACACTAAGGATCCTTTTTATCTTGTAAACTGTCGTTGCTCCTTTTGATTACTTAAGACTTGTTTTCCAGGTCTGATTCTCCTATTCAGCTGCCTTCTCAGGACTGCAACTGAAATCTTACTGTCCCTCCTATGTGGCTTGACAAGGAACAGGACTTTACCACCACTTCATTGTCTCCAACCATCTCAGAGATGATGTGTCCCAGTCAAGTAGCAATTTTCTTCAAGGCAACGTTGAGACTCACGATTATTTGTTCGGTAATACTTAACCAACATTAAACGCGTGAGACATTGTCACCAGATATTCTGCATCTTTCCCATCAGAGTATGTAGCAGGATCCCTACTTCCTGGCCCTGGAGTTGAGAGAGGCCATAGATAGGCATATGATTTGCCCTCACCAATGGATACACTTCGGGCAGAAGCTGAAGAACTTCAGCCTTTGCACTTTTTTTTTCTTCTGGCATGCGCGGATGACAGCTGCTATTCAACCTGATCCTAGCCAAGCCCCCACCCCCACCCCTGCAAGCCCACAGTGTTCACACAGCAAGAGTAAGATGTGTCACTGGCCGCATGACACTGAGGTTTGGCACTTGCCACCGCAGCATAATCATCCCAGCCGACACACAGAGGACACAGCAAATATTTACTAATGTATTTACTGATGGCTCCCAGACACCACATTGGGAAGGAAGAAAACAAAGTAACTTTCAAAAGGCTACTTCTGTGGGACCAACAAAAAGGAAAATCTGTCGGGGGCATTCTCCATCTACCTATATCTGCCTCACAGCCTGATAGTGTGAATCCTATGTTTATGGCAGTCCATACATCCATTCCTAGGGTAGAGTTTTGTTATAAATTTGCAATTAATAATACAACACAGTGATTACGATAACATACTCTACAACACAATTATTTCCAACTTAACAGATTTTTAAATTTTACTTCTGGAATTTTCCACTTATATCTTCAGTCTGTGGTTGACCAGAGGTAACTGAAATTATGGAAAGCAAAACCACAGATAATGGGGGTAATTACATTTACTGCTGTCGTTCATGTTTCTAACCCATCACTGCTCAGAGCCTCTCCACGGTCTTTCGCTCTGAGGTGTCTTGGTCTTGTTCTGTAGGTATGAATGGCCGAAGTGAGAAGCCTAAGGCCTGGAAAAGGAGAATGATCTGGGAGCAAACTCAACCGAAACTGTGCAAAAACTGGAAGGAAAGCTTTCATCTGGAAAGCCTCGAAGAAATCCCAGTTAAAAATCCCCGGGAAGGCTGAGAATGTAGCTCAGTGGTGAGGCTTGCCTAGGGTGGAAGTGACAGTGGATGGTGACGCCTTTCAGAACTTGGCCTCTGTTACTAGGGAAACCTGACCGAAAGCATTTCACCCTCCTGCTGCTGTGTGTTTCTGAGCAAGTTAACTTGGCCTCTCTAACCAGGGCTGAGCCTTCATCCGCAAAACAAAACAGAGAACAGCTCAACACCAGAGTGGTGGATGTGGTGGGAAGACACCACCCATGCAGAAAGTGGTTTATATTCTGAGCTTTGATAGAGATGTCCCTGGCTGGGGACTGAGCCCAAGTGACAATGTATTTGCCTAGTACCACAGAGCCTTGGGTTCCAATCCCAGTGCTACAAAAACCAGGTGTGTCCATGCATGTCTTAAATCCCAGCACTCAGCACTCTTGGCACTCAGGAAGTTGAAGCAGGAGGACTGGGGTTTCAAGGTCATCCTTGACTACATAGTGAGGTTATCCTAAGTTGCATGAGACCCTGTTTTAATAAATCAAAAACACGGGGCTGGGGATTTAGCTCAGTGGTAGAGTGCTTACCTAGGAAGCGCAAGGCAGGCCCTGGGTTCGGTCCCCAGCTCCGAAAAAAAGAACCAAAAAAAAAAAAAAAAAAAAAAAAACACAAAAAGCAGACTCTTTTCCGGTAAAGTACGCATGATTTTTGGATTGTTTTTAGTGCACAGTTACTGTGTGTGTGTGTGTGTGTGTGTGTGTGTGTGTGTGTGTGTGTGTGTGTTTTAATGCCTCCACAAAAGTAAAAGGAGATGGAAAGATTCATTAAAAAGCCATAAACCCCAAAGCAAGTTCTGTCCGAACTCAGCTTCCAGGAAACACAGAAGCTACTGCCCAGAGTGCAGCAATGTGGCGGTTGGCCCCTGTGAAGGCTGGGATGACACTTCCTCCATTCATCCAATGCACCTAACCTCACCGGAAAAGGTTCCCTCTGGAAAGTTCTCAAGAAGGGCTAGTCAAGTCATGGAGACCATGATGGGGCGCAGAGAAGGCATTCCTCCAGGGCTTTCTAGGAGGACAGAGACATCAACCATGAGGCCACCGGTCAGATGTCCCCGGGAAGCCTCATTGTCCTCTTGTTCCAACTGGATGTGGCCCCAGCAGCAGCAGCAGCAGCAGCAGCAGCAGCAGCAGACGAGGTGCTCTGACCTCTCGTTTATCTCCCTTCTCCATGTCCTGGAACCATGTACCCAATGCTCTCTGGAAGCTCTGCCCTCTCCCCAATCCCACAAAATCATTGCCCCTAGTGAGGTGAAGGAAACAGAAGCTCAAAATTAAAAGGCAGACAATATCCGAATCAGGAAGTGTTCACACAACAGCTCTCCAAATGACTGTCCCAAAGCCCCAGATTCCTGGAAGTAGCAGAGGTTACCTCAAACTGTAGCCCCACTAGTCTGTTATCTTAGTCATAGCAACGATTTGGGTTTGATTTGAAAATCTGAAACAGGGAGTTAAATTTCTACCTCTGTGGGTGAGGGCTTGGAAGGGCTAACCCACTGAATATCCTCACTTGCACATTTCATTCCCACACAACCCATACTGATATATATTGGCCCTTGTGCTTACAATTTCCCTGACATGTGCTAAGTGGGGACAGCGGAAGAGTCCACAGCCTCCAAGAGCTTCCAGTCTTCGTAAAAAGGCAGGCACGGAAGCAGGACCATCATGACCAAGTTCACCGCATGACGGAAAAGGGAGCCCGGTTTGTCCCAGGGCATTCAGGGAAGGCTTCCTGGAGGAGGAGAAACTCAGAGCTGAGCATGAAATGAAGGATTAGAAAGAAATAGATGGAAGAAATAGATGGAAGGAAGCCGAAAAGATTAGTTTGGGGATTGAGAGGTGAGAAAATAAAGTGGTCAGAAAACCAACCTCACTGACGTGTGAACAGTGGGGTAAAGAATGAGCCAGGAATGGAGATTTCCTAGCACCCAGCAGATCACGGCAAGGTGGACAGAAAAGTGAACTGTGATTGTCAAAATAGCCAAAGGCCCCAAAAGCACACACGTGCGCTCTCTCTCTCTCTCTCTCTCTCTCTCTCTCTCTCTCTCTCTCTCTCACACACACACACACACACACACACACACACACACACACACGCACGCACACACACGCACACATTTTCTCTGCTTTTACATCCCTTTTGTAAGTACTGAAGCCCCCAATGGTAGGAAGCATTTGTCTAAAAATAGCCCTTCTCAAAGACCCAGTCTTTTCTGAGTTTCACAGAACATCTGCTCAACAGTTTCCTATAACTGTTTTTGGCCATTAAATCAAAGCCGTCAGAAACAATGTTCTGTTTCTGTCTTTCAAGCAAAGAATTGCCAGGAGGCCTTCCTCTGTAACCCAGACGACAATGGGGCCAGAAATAGCCAGTTCCACAGAGACTTTGGAACACCTCACTACCCAGGTCCAAGCAGAGCTACCCCTGTCTTGTTTTTCTTTCTTTTTAAAGACACTGTTCGACTCCCCTTGTACAGAAAAGAAACTTAGATAGGCCTAACCTCTTGGGAGAGGAGATGCTGCCCTATGCAAATTACCACCTGCAGCCTGGGGCCCTGTGGTTTGTGCAACTCATGGTTGATAGGGACTGGTAAATGTCTCATACTAGGCTGGTAGGGAAAGCCACTTGTGTGGTGAGGAGGATTGGATGGATGGTGGGTTCTGCCACATGGTTGGCTTTGGTTCTAAGCTCTATCCGTGTTGTGCATCGAACCCCATTTCTTCATGTGACACAAAAACTAGGAGTCTGCACTAACCCGTGCTAGCCCAAGGGAGACTTGCAGACCCCAGGTTCTGGGTCCTAACATGTTCCCTCCCTAGACTACACATCCAAGTACCGAGGATCCTGGTGAGACATTTTCTCTGAATTAGGCTGCTGTTGTTGTCTGTTAGCATAAGAACACGCATTGGTGCCATGGTCCTCAGGCAGATAGTAGAAGGAGGAGGAAGGAACTTGGTGTGATGCAAAGTACATATCGCCCAGGGCAAGGGGCAGCTCAGCTTAGCAGCAGAGTCCAAGTGTGCATGGAGTGTCTTGGTGCCAGAGGCCAGCTGAGAGGACTCGAGGGAGCAGAGCTCTGCTTTAGCAGGACCCACTGTGCAAGATCTAGTCAGGTCTGGGAATGGGATGGCTGATACATTAGAATGCTGGATCCAGCACCCAAGGAAGAGGTGGGGGAGATGGCCTCAAACGTTCCCTTACTCTAGGCTAGGACTTTAGTGTGGGCAGTGGACTTAAACATGAGGCAAAAGACTCAAGGCAACTTCGTGGCACCAAGAGTTAGAGTCAGCATCACAAGTGAACAAGGGTCATGTGCCTCAGATCTAGGTGCACACAGTTTACGAGTGGCACAGGTTTCCTTGAGCCTTCAAAGAAGCAAGTGGTCCACTGTCACAGCATGTAAGAAACCACCATCAGGGCTGGCTCAGAGTGGAGATGGGCTGGTAGGCATAGGGGAAGCCAGAGAAACAGCCGCCAGGGCAGATTTAGTAGGCTCAGACCTCCCCAAGCTGTAGCTGTCTACACTTTTGCACACTGTCTTCCGTTTGTGTAGATCAGCCCTGGGGGTTTGGGGTAGAAGCCAGTTTCCATGTTTCATGTTCATCTTGATGTATGGTCAGATAGGATGCCAATGGACGATGAATGGGCCATCTGACCTGTGGACATGGCTAGGCATTTGCCACCTGGTCAGTAACTGCAGGGACGGAACGAGAAGTAGCTGTGGGTGTGTCCTGATCATCATGTGTGAGTGCCGGGCGTAGCTGAATGATATGGTCCATTTTCTTCCTCTGTTTCCTCCTTCTGCCCGTCTACCCTCCCCTCTTCCTCTCCCTGACCCCCTCTTTCAGGTGCAGCTTGTACCATAATGCTATGAAAATAGTTTAATGTCACAAAGAGATAATATGTGTATATATATACACACATATATACATACATATATACACATATACATATACATATATATACACATATATACACATACATACATATACATACACACATCTATATACATACATATATACACATATATACATATACATACATATATACATACATATATACACATATATACATATACATACACACATATATACATACATATATACACATATATGCATATATATACACACATATATACCCATACATACACATATGTACATATACATGCATATACATATATATACATACATATATACACATACATATATACCATATACGTATATACATATATATACATATATACATATACATATGTATATATACATGCATATACATATATATATATAATGAATCCAATGGTCAGCTCAGGTGGAGACATCATCCTAACATATTTGTAAAACTTTCCCATGGCTGTGTCAGTGTCAGCAAGAACAGTGCAGAGACCCACAGCCCAGAGACACCTGCACCTTATGAACACACAGCACACAGCCATCCCACATGCAGTTTTTTTTGTGGGATCCACATCCAAGCATCTGGACCAAAATGGCTGCTTTAAGGATTGCCTGGTACAAACGTGTGTGTGTGTGTTTGTGTGTGTGTGTGTGTGTGTGTGTGTGTGTGTGTGTATGTGTTTACATGTGCACAGGTGTTGGGGTGGGTGTCAGTGTGTAGCTGGATGGAGAAATAAGCACTTCGGGAGTTGCTCACATCTCCCAGCTCACCCTGTGGCCTGCCACTCAGTCTCTCACAACTACCTCTGCAGGCTTTCCCATCAGAGTTTATCCCTGCATCTTGCTGCCCTTGGCGAAGCAGGTCTGCTTCCGAGGTGGAAGAATAGGAAGCCCTGTGGACCGAAGCAGTCGTGTTTAGTGTTATTCCTAGGTAATAATTTTCAGAAGTGTTTCCATCTCACTGCCCCTGCCTACCCAGGGAGCTGAAAGATCAACCCGCAGGCTCTTCTTATCAGGTCGTGCATTACAACAAGACTGACTAACAGTCAGAAGATGCTGGGTTGGTCACACTGCCTAACCCCAGGTGTCTGTCTGTTCCAGCCTATGGGCTCTCTCCTCTAGAAAGCATAGTGGTGGCTGCCCGATGGCATGGGGCCCCCTGAATTCCTGGGAAACACTCACATCTGTTCCTGCTGCCTCTGTGGGATCAACAAGTGGAACACCCGGGACAGACACTCTGAACAGGTGCTCATCTTTCCCCATCTGTCCTTTCACATGAGCTCAGGAGTGCCACCTTTGGATGTGCCCCCACTGCTCCGTGGAAGTCCCCTGAGTGCTTTCTCCTTACCCTTCCCTTCCTGTAGGAAAACCCAGTGACCTTCTGTGGAGAGGAAGCATGCATGGGAAGGGAGGTGGGTCTACGGTGAGCTTGCAAGTGAGAGCCAGGCTAGGGCAGGGTAACAGGCACGTGGTTGGCTAGGCAGGATGGATCACACTTGGAAGTGACCCGGGCACCCATGGGATGCAGTATTCATGTTTGTGCAAGAGCATGTGCTTCAGTGGACTTTAACAGGCAGGCTCGGGAGCATAGGCAAGTCCCAGGACCAGGCACCGAGGCCTTCAAAGGTCCTTAAGAGAATAAGGAAACCTTAATAGAGTTTATAGCATCCCTGAATTTGACTGATTTAGGTGTAGGTGAGGAGAGGAGGCAAACACAGATGACCAGGAAGAGGAGGCAGATCTTCCTGGGTAGCCACCCCACATACTTACACAAACACCCACACTTGCACTTAGTCAAGCATGGTTACCTAGGCTCCTCCACACAATTCTGAACTTCTAAGCAAACCAAATTCTCTGAGACCTGAATCCCGTCAACAATAGCAAAGTGGGTAATTCAGCGAAAGCTGTTTCCTAGGACAATTGCAAAGATCAAATAATAAACTAGAATGATCTCCGTGTACTTGACCAATATTTACGTTATATCTGTTCCCTGAGCCAATGGGAGGGCCTAGGAAAATCCCCTACCCACAGGAACAAGCAAAAGAGATGAGGAAATCAGTCAAGGTCACGAGGACACGGAGAGTCCTAATGTGACTGCATGAGTAACGTCTAGGCCACACCCAGCAGTCCTTAGGCTATGACATCTGATCCACAACTAAGAACGAGGTCTGTCCTAGTTTCCTCTCTGTTTCTGTGATAAAATATCATCACCGGAAGCAACTGTGGGGAGGGAAGTTCTCCATCACACTCCATCATTGGAAGGCAAAGCAGAGACTCAACAAAGCCTGCTTTCTCTTCCACACAGAAATACCTCCCCAACCAAGGAACTTAGGTCACCACTGAAGATACACAATAGGAACCATGGAGGGGGATGCTTTCTACCTTGCTCACTGGCCAGCTTATACTCTGCTAGCTTTCTTAGACACTTCAGAACTACCTGCCTAAGGACAGTGCCACCCACAGTGGGCTGGGCCCTTCTATATCAATTAACAATTAAGACGACCTCCCACACACAGACTAATCTGACCTAGGCAGTTCCTCAGTAGAGATGTTCTTCCCAGGTGACTGTAGGTTTTGTCAAGTTGACAGTTAAAGCCATCCTGGACAGGGTTGGGTGTCACCAGTTGGGCCCACTACAGAACACCTGTGGTGTGACGTCAGACTCTGAGACTCAAGAGAAAAAATGGGTGACAGAGGGGGATGTACAGATGGGCAGGCTGGGGAGCGACAGGCAGAGCAAGCCCTTTGAGGAGGAAACATTTCCAGAAAAGATAGGTGAACACATGCATTCATTACGGTTTCTCTTCCTTCCTTCTTTCCTTCCTTCCTTCCTTTCTTTCTTTCTTTTTCTTTCTTTCCTTCTTAGAATTTTATGTTTTCCATTTATTTAGAAACTATGAAAGCAAAAACTCTTGTTTGTATTAACAATGCTTTTTTAATTAATTATTTTATTTATTTACATCCTAAATGTTGCCCCCTTCTCAGAGTTCTTTACCCCCTCCTCTCTCCTCTTTACCTCTAAGAGGGTGCATCCCTCCCCCCACATCCCCCTTCTCTGGGCCATCACGTCTCTATAGGATTAGGCACATCCTCTCCCACTGGGGCCACACAAGGTAGTCCTCTGCTACATATGTGCTGGGGGGGCCTCGGACCAGCCTGTGTATGCTTTGGTTGGTGGCTTAGTCTCTGCGAGCTCCCCAGCATCCAGGTGAGTTGACAATGTTGGTCTTCTTGTAGGGTTGCCATCCCCTTCAGCTCCTTCAGTCCTTCCCCTAACCCTTCCATAGGGGTCCCTAACCTCCGTCCAACTGCAGGTTGGCTGTAAATGTCTGCATCTGTCTCAGTCAGCTCCTGGCAGATTCTCTCAGAGGACAGCTATACTAAACTCCTGTCTGCAAGCACAACATGGCATCTGGAATTCACTCTGGTTTCCAAGACAGGAAAACAAGTGTGGAGCAAGGAGGACTGAGAAGGGTGCCATTGTGGAAGTCCAAGTGAGACTGAGAGGTAGCTTAGCCAGGAGGAGCAAACGTGGAATAAATTCCTGCGGCAACAGGACTAGGCAGCATCATCAACTAACAGAACTTGCTGGCATTATGGGGACTGCAGGGATGGAGGGGTCAAACAGACAGGCTCCACACCAGACTGTGGAAGCAAGATCATGGTGTGTGAGAGATGAGGAAAAACAGGCAATGCCTGTTTTCTCAGTTTTCTGAGTGTCTGGAGCCACTGCAGAGTTTGCACCAGAGTTAGAGGTGTGAGCTTAACACCTTAGCAATGCTGCTTAAAGTCACAAGGCAGGGGCGATCTCTGAGGCATGGGGGAGGGGACGGGGGAGAGGGGTTGGGGAGGAGAAGGGAGGTCAAAGATACTTCATATGAGGAAGGTAGGAAGGCACAAATGAGGAAGGCTGAGTCTGCTAGCTGGCCTTCATTCCCACCCACCTAGAAAACTGAAGCAAAGGCTTTCAAGTTCAAGGCCTGCCTTCTACAGACTGAGTTTGAAGTGAGACCACACAACTTCAGGAGGCCCTGTCTCAACAACGAAAAAGTGAGTAATAAATAATTTAAGGTCTTTACATTTATTTTATTGTACCCACGTGTCTTTGCCTGAATGTGTGTCTATCACACTGAGGCCAGAGATGATGTCTGAAACCCTGGAAAGGGAGTTAAGTTTTAAACTGCTACATGGGTGTAGGTGACCAAGTCTTCTGCAAGAGCATCAAGTGCTCTTACCCTCAGAACCGTCTTCTAAATAATTTTCTTAAAGGAAAGAAAGTTCTGGGGATGTAGCTCAGTAGTAGAAAACTTGCCCCAAATATGTAAAGCCCTGGGTCCGATCCCTACAGAGGGGGAGAGGACCCTAAGTACGGAGTATTGGCTTCTTGATGCAGAGGAACCCGAAGAGGGATCCCAAGGGTTGACAAAAGCCTGCATCTCCTAAAAGGCTCTTTGCTTCTAGAAGAGCCCTCCCCACCCTGAGCCTGGAGTCCCTCCTGGGACAACACTGTTGGAGAACGCTTTCCACACCCAGCCTCCACCTGAGGATTCTCAAACGCTAAAGGCCACGGATGGCTCTAACCTCCGAAAGAGGATGAAAACCCTAAACCAAGGGGACTTTATAACAGGAGGAGTTGATGAATAGTTTGACACACCTCTTAATTTCCTGACTGCGATGCATGGTTCATCTGAACTTTTGGGGAGCCAAGGGTGGCAGCAGACCCAGACCCAGACCCAGACCTCAGCCCACCCTCGTTTGCGGACAGTGGTGAGGTTGAGGAAGGAAAGAGCTGGCTGCGAAGCCTCATCTACAGGTCTGGAAGTGGCTGCCTTGTCTTGGGCTCCAGTGTTTATGGATAGGAAGGCGGGGTCTGGGCCCCTGAAGAGGAAGGCAGAGCCTCATCTGCCTGGGCTGATAAGTGATCCTACAAGACAAGCAGAGGGGTCAGGACAGAGATCTGAGAGCATCCAGATGCTCTGCACAGCAGGCTCAGTTCCTGACTAGGATGGCCTTTAATGTCTGCCTCAGCTCCCGGGGAGAGGGTGAAGTTAGAGGCTTAGGACTGACACAATCAGTAAAACAAGTAGTAAAACGTAGACATTGTCTCCCAAGTTTAGATGCTTTAATAGATTCAACTCTCAAAACAGGAGCCATCAGCAAAAACATCTTTAAGTCCCCTCTCTTTGATGAATGAGAAATTAAGGCTCGAAATAAAGAAGAAACGTTCCCAAGATTGCACAGCTAATAAAAATCCCTCTGCTGCCATTTTTCCAGGCTGTGCCATTTCCGCACCATCCCCAAATTTGCTAACACAGGTAGTCACCGAAGTCCTTGATGTCTGCGGAGAAAGAATACTGAAACATTAGATGCAAATGGTGTTCATATTACACCCAGAAAAGGGGCGGCCGGGTGGGGGAAGCCAGCAAAATGGTGTGCCAGAACGCTCGGCCCAGATGTTCCAAGGTCCTCTCCACCTGAAACAAAAAAGGGAAAAGAGGTAAATTGCCCACTTCCTTCTCTCAGGAGTCTGACAGAACAAAGAAAGTCAAGACAAAAGCAAAGAAGGGTGGAGAGAAAGCCGCTGGGCTGAGGGGGCCGGTGGAATATCAGCCTGGTCTGTGTGAAGCAAGGCCTCTCTGTGAGCCTGGAGAGGGTCTCTCCTTTCTTCTGTTCTCAGGATTAGGAAAATCACAGTGGGGTGGGGGACAAGGCTTGATGCAAGATGACAGAGAGACAGAGACAGGGGGATAGAGACGGAAACAGAGAGACTGAGAACACTAAACAAGTCAGGGAACGATGCATGTCCCTCTCGAACCCTCCAAGTCTGTGAGCTCTGGTGGTTTGGGAAGTGACCCGGAGCCTGGAACTCTGAGGAAGAAAGATTGGAAGTTTCTTTCTAGGCTTCCCAACATGGTGATCACTGGAGAGCAAAGGTAGGCATGGACCAGCACAGGAAGGAGCTGGGTCACAGAAAACAGACAGGAGGAAAGAACTTAGAAATGACATCCGGCCAGGTACAACTGAGAAGCTGATCTCATTCTGGTCCTAACCGGCCTGGGAGGAGGGGAAAATGTGGGCTTCTGTAGCCTTGACTGTTCCTACAGTGGCTGGTCACCCCTGTGCAGCACTTCTCTACCACCCTCCCATCCAATCCCCACGAGCCCTAAGCTCCGGACAGAAGCATCACCTACCCTGTCCTGAGTCTCTCTCGGGCCAAGAGATGATGCTTACACAAAGTCAACAGTGTCCCTGTTCTGGTATCCATCTGATATTTCTAATCTCTGCCAGCCTGGTGGGTGGAGGAGACAGTCGGGAGTGGAGAGGGGCTCTCTCCTTGATACTTTTGTAAAGGGGGAGAATTTTAGCCAGAGGTTGCTTGTTATCGCAAAGAACAGAAGCAAATACCATGGTTACAAGAATGGCTTCTCCAAGATGGACCTTGACTCAAGACAAAGTAAGAGGCTGCTATCAGTAGTGAGAACTCCAGCAGAAGATGCTGTAGACAAGCTTCTACATGGCCCTGACTCCCACATCCAATCCAAAATACCTCCAACTGTCCTTGTCGGCAGCCCTACATCCCACTGCGAGAAAGACACTACAGAGCTCAGGGCTACTGACCCAGTCGAAAGTATAGCAAAAGAGCCTGGTTCCTGTCTGAACTGTCTGTCACATGGCCTACCAGGGACTAGCCACATGATTGGCATTGCGGGGAGCTCTAGAAATGAACGTATAGCATCCTTTAAGACCACACGAGAAGCACCTAGTGTGAGATGGGCAGTCGGGCAGAGCATCTCTCAGGAGGTGACTTTGAGGGGCTTGGGAGAATGACCGGGTTAGAGTTGGTGGAGTTTCCCACAAGGATGATGGTTAAAAGGAAAAGCCTGGTGTGCCTGAAAGACAAAGGGACTAGGAGGGCTCCAGTGGATTGAACATGGAAGAGTCACAGCCACACTTCCGAGGGTGGGAGACAGTTGGGGTCGGGAGTTGATGGACTCCTGGCTGGTGGAGCCTCTTGACCTTGGAAGCTGAGAGCAATCCAAATCGATAGTAAATGTAGACACACCAAGGCTGTGCCGGCCGGCCGAGACTTGTGGATTAGGAACAAGGTAAAGTGAGCCTGGGAGGCCTGTGGTGCCTTAGGAAGGGAGGTGTTGCAAGCAAAGGGCCAGCTGAGATTAGCCCAAGGCAGGGCTCATGGGGTTCTGGAGGCAGAAAGACTTGCTTCTTAAATGGCCTGGGCACCCATCAGCAGCCTTAGTAGATGCCTAAGCCGTGTCCAGGTTCTGGCCAGTCATTGGGAAATCTGTGCTAAGCTGTGCTTTGCAGTCCGCAAAGAGGACAAGTACCCAGAAAAGAATACTTTTTAGGGCTAGAATTTTTAGGGGTCTCTGGAAGAAAGAAATACCAAAAGGTTCAGCCTGTGGAAGTTCTGAGGATGAGCACGCTTTGGGTCATTTCAGGGAGGGGGAGCATTCTCAGGTGAAACTAAGAAGAACAAGAGACCCAGGAAGGTCTGCAACCCAGATGGTGAGGGTTAGGTCAGCCCTGGAAGAAACTCAGCCTGGGCACCTAGAACTGGGATCATAGAACTTACAGGTGATGCTGGGGGTGAGCCACTGTGGTCCTTTCTCAGATGGGTAGCAAGTGATGCAGGTGGGACAGAAACTCATGCAATGCTGCCAGCCTTGAGGGAAAATGACTCCATAGCATCCCAGTTCCAGGAGAGCCCCAAGGCCTCTAAGAAGCGCTTTCCAGACAGCAGAAAGGGTAGAGTGTGTTGGTGGAATCATGTCTCTACATTTGAGGGGCTGAGAAGATATCAGAGTACCAGAGGGGGGTATAAACAGGCAGCGGGTGAGGGGCACACTTATGCAGGATAGTTTAAATTCTACTGAAGATCTTTTCATCTCACAGATCAGTGGCCACCATCGCTACTTCCCCTGCCCAAACGCATGGTGCAAGGGTGGAACACAGGCCTTGTACCTATAAGGCAAATGCACCATCACGTGGCTGTGCCTTCGGCCCCACAAACATACTAAGCAGCAGAAATCGTTCCAGATAAAAGTCTAGATGGAAAGCTAACAGAAAACTGAGAAGGAGATACAGTGGTTTTTAGGAGGGGTTCAGTAAGCTCCAACCCTCGGCTTGCATCCCAACCCTCTGAGCCCCAGGACTCTTGAGGGCAATCTGGCAAAGCCACTGACAGTGAACTTGAAAGACTGGACCAACCATGGACCAGAGATCAGAATCAGGCATGAAGGTCCCCAGCACAGAAGTGATAACTGCAGAACACTGTGGCATCTCTGGGGGGAACACTATAATGTTAGGGACATACTCATCAAGGTATAGAAGAAGCCCTGAGTCAAACATTTAGCCCAATGGTTTCAGCCATGTTAAATGCTAATTTCGTGTTTATAATCAAGTCTTAGGTCTAACTTCATCTCTCTGTGTGTTCCTCTTGTCCAGCTTGAGCTCCCCCTTTTGTCTCTTACCTGGCCGCCACAGCCATAACCACCGTACTCTGCCAAGTCTCGGCCCCTTGCTTTTGACTCGCATACTCCAGTTTGTTACTTAGTATCGGTGTTCTTTAATTGCTGTCATTGTTGCTGCTCCTGTGGTTTTTGAAACGGAGCCCGACCAAACTTTACTGTGTAGTCCAGGTTGGCCTTGAACTCACATTAATCCTCCTCTCTTGGTCTTGGGATACTAGGGTCACATGCAGGAGCCACCAGGCCAGTTTTCAGCTACATTTCAGGGTTATATTTAGCTCCGTGCCATTCTGAGGATGTGACCGTATTGCTGAGTCATGACTTTTAAGAGGAAACAAGAGAAGACAACACCAGAGACATCACTGGAGAGGGTTTATCACTGTCCAGCCTGGCCTGCCAGGACGAGTATCATCTGTTAGTTCCTCATGCTCAGCCCAGCCTTCTGCTGCTACAACCCAGCAGGCTTCAGGCAGGGAAGCCAGCGGCTTACTATAGCTGGTCCTCAAAAACAAGAGCATGCTCACCCCCTCGTATTCATTTCCTATGCTCGGCAGAGTCCATATTAGGAGAAAAGGCATCATGCCACTCTTGTGCCTACGATTGAGAGTGTGAGACCACCTGATCGGAGAAGGGGCACAGTGAACCCTTTCTAAGGAGCCCTGAGTTCTGGACTCGTCGCCTTGGACAAACCACTTAATTAAAAGTTGCTCACAAAAGGAGGCAGATGCTGATGATGCTAGGAGGTAAGGTGTAGACCAGTGGTCACATGCAGAACAACTGGCAGGGGTGCTCCCTGGCACTGACACAGGTAGATACCAAAGCTCAAATGTTTCTCAGAGTCACACAGCCATCAAGGCTGGCTTTAGAACAGTAGGGCATCATTTGGACTCTAGGCATTTCCACGTCATAAGTCCTTCCCTTCCCCGAGTCCTGGCAGCTGCAGCCTGCCCTCCCCACAGTGCAGAAGATGAACCAGATTTCGGTGATGTGCCCACTCACCAAGGACCCAGGCTGGCAGTGTGGGATTCAGCAGCACTAAGGGAGTAGGGGTTTGCAAATCTTTTACCTCACAGACAAATGTCCCCAAGCAAGCTGTAAAGAGACCTTATGTCTCCGCCTGGCTCCAGTGGAGCGATGGAAGAGAAGATCTCAAAGCAGAAGGTGCACATCAACATTTAAACACAAGCCACTGGCCTGCCAGGGACCTAAGTGGATGGGAAGAGAGTTTGTACCTGTGACACTTAGAGATCCAGCTCTCTAAGGCCTTCCCTCCCCTGCTCCGCCTCCTGCTTCTCCTGTTCCTCTGCCTACTCCTTCCTCTGTTCCTTCTCCTCCTCTCCCATTTTCTGCCTCCCTTTCTGCCCTGTTTTCTCTGCAGTAGCTCCCTGCTTCTTCTTGTCCCATACCACCACGGGCTGCATTTTAGACGCTTTCCAGTTTCCCAACAGAAAATATGAAGTGATGTGTAAATCACTGGCTTGGGGGTAAGAGCAGGAATGAGGCATTCTGAGGCGAATCTGGTGACTAGTTTCCTCCAGATGGACAAGAATATCCCCAGGGGTGCTGCTCAGAGAGGGTCTGCTCTGGTGACCCTGTTGCAAGTCCAGGGACCCGTATGTTCCCTGTAGGATGTTAGTCACTTCATAAAACCTTCCGGGCCACTTTCCCAGGCTGTGGGGCCCTACAGTAGATTTCCCATAGGGTCTCTGAGCCTGAGAACCTATGGTCTCACAGCTCGGTGGTCGGTTCATGTTGCATCAGACTTAACTTGTCTCCGAAAGCATGATTTCAGCAAATGTCCCCAAGCTAGCTGTAAACTTTCTTAACTTCTCCCAGGGAGGGAGTTGCAGGCAAGAACCTATTTTTTTTTCCAGGCTCCAAACTCTGCAGAGCCCGGACAGATGTAGTAACCTTGCCTCAAGAAAACTCCATGCATGTGTGCCTTCGGAAGCATAGACTGGGAAGCCCAGAGATGGTCTTGGGGTATGTGAGGTGGCAGCAAAGTTCCTGGAGGAAGAAGGTTCCCAAGACACTCTAGTACTAGGAAGTTTAGCTCTCAGATGGCAAACTGATGCAGTCAAGTGTGAACCCCTCCCTGTTTTGGTTGCTTGGTTGGCTTTTTGGCGGGGGGTCGGGTGTTTTTTTGTTTCAGGGCTTTTTTGGTTTGTTTGTTTGTTTGGTCTTCCCTCCTTGTGTTTGTCAGGCCCTTATTTAAATTTCTTCTTCTTCCCAACTACTGGTCTCATCTTTGGGCTCCCTTCCACAGGTTAGCATTTCCCAGCAGCTGATAATCAAGTGCGATGGAGAAGTGGGAAGAGCATCTTCCCAGTGATGGCGCAAGGGCCACATTTACTGAACATCCATCCTCTGTCAGTAGGAAAGGCTTTATTTGTAGGGAGAGGAATTCAGATTAGGAAAAAGGACAGAGATCAGAGAAATGGAGTTTAGAGAAGAGACAGACAGGGAATGTGGTCCAGACAGAGACAGGTGCAGGGCCTGTTTTGCTACTTAGCTCTCTGCGCTGAGCTGTGTTGTCCCAGCCAAAGGTACAGGCTGGTCCCACAAAGCATATTCTTACAGCAGGGGGGACAGTCAGGCACGGGGAGAGCTGTCTGTTTTTGAAAACACCATTGCCTCTTCACCCACCCCGAGAATAACAGTAACAGTTCAGAATGGAGCCAAATTCAATCCTTTCTTAAGAGCAGAACTCTTGCTTTCTTACAATGTTTCCATTCTTGGTGAAGTACTGGGACAGACAGGCTCTGAAGCAGACTGACAGACAGAAAGCAAAGTTGGACAGACAAACAAGCCCAGAATATTCACAAATCCGAGATAGAAACTTTTATTCCAACCACTGTGGACAACCATCTACCAGCAGCACCACGTGCGTTGGGAACCCTTGAGAAGGTGGGGTTTCCAAAGCCCACCACTGACATTTCTTACAGGTTCCACCTAAGGAGCTTGAGTTTGAATCCAAGGCAGAGAGAGGTCAGAGCAGAAGGAGAAATCTAGAAACCAGGAGACAAAGTAAATGCCTTGGCCACAAAGACGTCAAACATAAGGGCATCAGTGTTGGAGGATAACAGAGCCCAGGGCTTCATACATGTGAGGCACAGGTTCTACCACTCGGTTGCTCCAGTGCCTTCCCCAACCTTTCTGAGCTTAAAGAAAATCTAAGCTTAAGGGTCCTGGGGTTGATTTCCACTGGCCTAGGGCAGCTTCCTGTCTTTGCAAAAAAGAGGTGGGGAGGAAATTGGGGACGCATTCTGGACCCTAGCTGCTTTTAGTCACTGTCTTCTCTTGACTTCAGCAGAACTGGACTAAACCAGGAAAGATATGGGACCTTCCCAAATGGGACACTTGACAGTCAGACAGTCAACCTGTGTCCGAGTTGACTGGCAGAGGCCGGTCTTGGTATTGGAGAAGAGGAGATGTTGGTACCCAAAGTAGTTCTAGAGCAATAAGAGTGTAAAAATAAATCATTTAAGTATCTGGAATAAGATTTTCAACTTGTCGACACTGCCTCTCCAGTTCCTGAAACCTCTCCCAGGAGCTTGCAGGGTACTGAAAAGCCCTTTGTGTGAACCAGTTTATTATATTATTTGATCATTCTGATTCACCAATTGTGATCGCAAGAAACTGGGTGACTCTGTATATAAAATCCTGGCAAATTATGAAAAATATAAGGGAAGCAGTCATGCTGCTTAGTTGCTCCTATCATCTCTGGGTAAACTGTCAAAGGAAAAGAACAAGCTGCTTGAGGGACAACAATGAACTCAGTGATAAAACGGACCAGCTCCGGATGCACATACCCAGTCTAAAAGTTCCTATGTAGGCCCAGGAAGAGAATCTTCTCTCCAGCAGCCACAAAGTGGTGGAAAGTCAAACTGAAGCCCTCATTTTAATATTGGCCAAATTACAACGAAAATTCAAGTCCTAGCCTTGGAAGGTGTCAGTGGTTAGAGTAGAGGCATTAATTGGTAAAATACCGCATCCTGTAACTTTGGATAGAGATGTGTGGGAGGAACCCATCTCACCTGAGGAAGTAGCCTCTCCGCCCTCAGCAGAAGATGTACTTCTACCCCCACCCCCTGAAACACTGCCTTTTCTGCCCTTGACAATCCTTCATTGTCTGCTAAACCAGCAGTAACTTTCCCTGAAGGAGACAATAGGCAAGACAATGCTGATGTCCCTCAGGACTCAACAATAGTTTCTCTAGGCCTATATAACCAGAGCTAAGGCTTAGCAGAGAAGTATAAAGTGTGGTCCATGAGGAGGTGTGCTGTGCAACTAAGGAGCTTAATGAGTCTGCTAATTCATTCAAGCACAAGCCTGGGGAAGAAGCGTGGGGATGGATTTCAAGTGTGTGGGATATTGGTGGAAGGAACATAAAACTGGGTCAGGCTGAGTTTATTGATACAGAGCAGTGTGTAAAGATTCTGGATTTGGTTGTTCCCTTGTTTGTTTTTTTTCAGACAGGGTTTCTTTGTGCAGCCGTTGGCTGTCCTGATACTGGTTCTGTAGATCAGGTTGCTCTCAAACTTCCAGAAATCTGTCTGTTTCTGCCTCCCAGGTGTGGAGGTTAAAAATGTGTGTCACCAACCCCAGTGAAATTCTAGATTTAATATGGAAACTTGCATATACTTTTAAAAATGTCAAAAGTTTGTTTGAATGGTTGACTGAAGTCAAGAGATGGCCTACTGAAAAGGGGTTGGAGATGCCTGATGCCCCTTCGCTTAGAGGCTCAAGGAAACTGTGATGCTAGAGTGGGTACCATGTGTAAGAGCTAATTTCCCATAATGGGAAGAACTAGAAAACATGCCCTCTACCAATCCTATAAGACCCAAAATGGTGAGGGGCGCCAGCACGTTTGAAGAGTTCTGTTGTTACCCTTTTCCTTGTGCCACACCTGAGGGTTGAAGATGCTACCGCCGAATTGGACAGACTAAATGCAATGGGTTTAGTCGGGCCACAACATGGCAGGGGTCAGGTGGCAGCACTGAATCACCAAAAGCAAGGTGATCATAGTTATTGCAATGGGCAGAGTAGGCAAGGCATATTCATAATGGCCTGATCAATAATGGCCAACACAGGCAAAGTGAATTTTATGGTAACATGACTTGTATGGACCTTCGGTACTGGCTAATCAATCGTGGTGTTTCTAAGCATGCAATAGATAAGAAGCCTACTGCATTTTTATTTACTCTGTAGATGCAGAAAAATCCTCAAATGAAAGAAAGGCTACACTGGGCGATGGCAAAAGGGACTCTCAGCCCATGAACCAATTCCGAGGCTTAGGACAATTTGCAAACCCCAAGGAAGGACAGGACCTCCTGAGGAAGTACTCTGCTAAAATACCTAAGAGTTTTACTGTTGGCCTTTCTCCAGCCCTTCCTCAGATGGGCCTGCAGCCTTATATAAGGGTAATTGTCCACAGAGGGAAGGGAAAAAAGACTTTCCATGGTCTACTGGAGACAGGCTCAGAATCAACACTGACCCCCAATAAGCATCGTGGCCCTCTGATTAAAGTAAGGGATGATGGGAGCAGGAGAGTGACATTTGGAGGAAGTCTAACTTACAGTAGGTCCAGCATTCGCCCAGCAAATAGGGTACCCATTTTCAGTAGCTCTTTCTCAGTTAAGTGCAAAGAAATTGGAGCTAAGGAAATATTGCTGACCCAGAAAGGGGTGAGTTCACCGCTCCAGGACAGTAGCTTTCTTGTTACCCAGTCCTCGCTAATTTTCAGTGAAAGCCCCACGAGTGGGCAAGCTCACTACAGATTAGTGAACTCCCTGTATAGTAGGGCAATAGCATACACTGGGTTTTCTGGGCAAAATCCACTTCCAAGATCCTGATCCAAATGTCTCCACGAATAGACTCTCTCTGCTGGGTCACGTGTCCTAATTCAACACCGAGAGTAAAGTCCCAGTAGCAGGCACACAGATGAAGGGAAGTGAACTTGCATCTGGCTTTGTGTCAGGAATGCTCCAAGCTTACGACTCATGCCACATAAGTTAACTCTCACGCCTTGTCAGGTTCCCACATACCCTTTGCCTTGCAGCATCATCCCTGAGCAGCAGCAGCAGCAGCAGCAGCAGCAGCAGCAGCAGCAGCAGCAGCAGCTCTCACCACTTGACCTTCTGTGGGTTCAGTCATCTTCCCTCGTCCTACCCCAGACGGTCAGCAAATCACTGAGCCAGGGCAAGCATTTATTACAGGCTAAGCACCTCGATCCAAAAGGCTAAAGCCCGAAGTCCTCCAGAATCAACTGTTTGAACACAAACATGATTCCACAGAAGAAACCCCACGTCACCCTATCTTGTTTCGGTCACAAAATTACTTAAGACGATGTCTAGAATAACTTCACGAAATGTGCATATAAAAGATAAAAGAATTTCATGTTCGGCCTTAGGCTCTTTCATTAGGTATATGCAAATGTTTTAAAACGTCACCCTCATCAAACTTCTAGATCCAAGAATGTTGGATATCAACTTACATTTGTTAAACCTTTCTGACCTCCACTTCTTATGAAAGGGTCCAAGTTTCCAGCTCTGCACCACCTCGTATCCCCTATGCAGTAGATATTTTAATAACTGTGCACTGGCAATGAGCCCCGCTTTACTTCTCAATGAAAGGAGAAGAATTGGCAGAAGGTGTGGCCCCCACAGCAGGCTGCTGTGAGTACTACAAAGGCAGCATGTGTCACGGGGATCCCAGCACAGGGCACTCACTCAGAACCCACCCTGCCTGACCATGACTTGCTCTGTCCCCTTCTGTACGACCTCTGCTCTCTTCTAACACTGTTTGCCATATCATTCCAATCAGGTGCTATCCACAGGCTTCCAAAGCATCCTGAGCCCAAATCTCCCTGATCTTCTTGCTCCCGCCCTGGCTTAAAACACGGGACTGACATTTTTTCCCTCAGCCACACAATTGACTCTCTCAGGGCTGGATTTCTGTAACAAGGAAAGCACAATAAACTTGAGGGATCAGGGGATAGGCAATCAGGATAGAGAAGGGTATGAAGGGGAGCTGTTGTTCTTGACAGTGGTCCGAGGGCTACCTGTACTCCTTGCATCTCAGGAAGGTAAGATACGGGACAGAAAAGCCTGTTAGAGCCTCTGTGGCCCAGGCCTCTAGGGCCTGCTCCTTACACAGGGTTCCAGGTTCTTGCTATGGGACAATCTAACAAAGCCATGTTTGGGGGTGTCAGAGAGAGCAGTGCATGAGACAAACACGGTGTGACCTGTGATGTTCCTATCAACTCAGTGTCATTTCAGATTTTCTCATGTGAAAAGGAGAAATGACATTTAGCTCGAAGGGCTTTACATAAAATATTTAAATGAGCTAACAGACATAACTCGCAGCTATCTGATCATGAAAAAAAAATCAACATGCAAACCATTTTCTTTTTCTAGAGTCCCAGGCTCAGAACATGGTTTAAGGATCCTATCAGCTTCCAAAACGGAGGGAAACAAGGATGAAGAAGAGGAGAAAAGGACGTCAGAAGAGTCTGTGGTGTGTTTGGGTGGGCTGCTCTTTGGATAGATGGAAAGGTTGTGAGCTGCAGCACAATGCAGCCTATGCTTTTGAGGGGTCTCGGGAAGGCGAGACTGTGTAGGAGGGTCTCACCATAAAGTGTGAAATGTGTTCTTGTTGTATATATGAGCCCATCAGCAGGCAGGAGGCCTGTTAGCCTGAGGCAAACCCCTCATGGTAGGAAGTAAGGCTGATGGGAGGCAGGTCCAGCTCTATGGTGAGGACTCAGTTTGCCTTGCTGAGTAGTGGTCCTGGACTGGAGAAGTTCTCATCAATTGGGGGGAAGAGAGACAATTCAGTTTGCCTGAGGAGGGGGCCTGAGGGAGCTATATAGGGGATACAGGGTAAGAATGGATCTGTAGAAAGAACCAATCTGTGACCACTCCCAGTAGGGAAACCTACAGGTCGGAGATACCCAGTGACAGTGAAGTGGAGTCCTCAAAGCCCTAACAAACACCCCCCCCCCCGCAAATCTAAGCCAGGTTCTTCAGAGACAGCCTCTCTTCCTGCTCCTTTCAGGGCGGCTATGAGGCTGACCTCTGCTCACAGCTGCTCTCTAACCCAGAGGCGAAGGTGACTAATCCAAAGGAAAGGTCCCCAAAACCAAAGGGAATATTTATTTTAAGTAGTTTGACGTCTGAAGGAAGGGGTGGAGGAATGGGGGCGGGGGGCAAGGTCTGAATGGGAAGCCATGACATTCCCAGATCCTAGCCATTGTGTAAAGAGAAAAACTCTTCAAGATTGTGTTTGTCCAAGAAATCAGACAGTTTACGGTCCCTGAGTCAAAACACTCAGGGTTGGAAGCCGGAGTTTCCTGGGCTGAGCGCAGTTACTAAATAAAATGAAAGGAAGGCGCAATTAGATGCATGAATTGTTAGGCCAGTGAGGCTGGTTGTGAAGCCCAGCAGATGCTATATGCAGAACAGAGGCAAAGTGGTCTGCCAGGCCCACCCACACCCCACTGGGCCCACTGTTGCCATCATGGCTAGAGCCTCCTGTGTCTCTATCTGCTCCTAGGCTGCTTGGACAGGAAAGGAATTTCTGAGCCCAGCCTTAAGGACGCACAAGCCAAATCAGTGCTGAACTTGTGCCCACTCTGGAGGTCAAAAATTAATAACAACAACAACAACAACAACAATAACAATAACAATAATAATAATAATAGAAGGAGGAGGAGAGGAGGAGGAGAAGAAGAGAAGGAGGAAGAGGAGGAAGAGGAGGAGGAGGAGGAAGATGACTTTTCTTGCTAACTTGGGGAATGGCTTCACTATTGTCCTGTAAAGAACAGGCACAACAAAGAGCTTACCAAGTCCCTCTATCCTGACTGGAAAGACTCTGAAGAGTGGAGGGGAGTGTATCCCCTATGGGGAAAGAGGATACATGAGTCCCCCAAAGGGAAGGGAGAGAGAAAAAATGGGAGGAAGGAAGAAGAGAGAGGGAGAAGAGACTTACCTGTAACATTCTTTAATATCCCTCCTACACACTTCAGGCAGCTTAGTAACTCCCAGTCCCTGAAGCATACGTGTTAGCTGGAAGTAAAGACTGTCAGACGACCCTGTTGAAACACAGATGGAGAAAGGGTGATGTCTGACAATGTGACATCCCACCTGTGTTCCCACTCACTGAGGATGGCCTGGTAGAGTCAACCCAGAGCCTCTGACCCTACGGGATGCCTTTGGATTTACTCAGGGACCTAGGCATCATCAGGTGACTCCCATGGTACTGCACCATCAGGCCCAGGACTTCAATTCTCAGGATCTTACTGGTTAACACCTTCTAGAGCTCCCTGAAGCCTCGAGCAAGCAGGGTTTAGCTCAGTATTCATGGGTATGACAAACTCTGAAGGAGGTGTGAAGTTTCTCGTGAAATGCAAGGCAGAAACATGTCTCAGAAAGAATGAAGGAGGAAAGCCCCAGCCCTAGCCTGCAAACTGTTTACAGTATCTGTTGATTTAAAAAAAATGCACAGGGTGTGGCTTTTAAGAAAAAATTAAATGGCTGATGTGTGTGAGGGGGTGGGATTTTTTTAATTGTTATCCTTTAAATCCCTTTAAAGGCCATTTCTCGAGTGGTCCCCTGTAAACAGAAAAAGAGGGGGAGGGGGAGAGGGGGAGGGGGAATGGAGGGGGGAGGGGGAGGAGGGAGGGGAGTGGAGGGGGAGAGAATGAATATGCCTTCTATAGTGAAGTCTGATGCCAGTAGGATGGAGACCTCTGACTGCACTGAGGTCCTCAAAGTGCTTGTGGTGTGTAGTGGATTCAAAGCTTGTGCAGGTAGACCACGGAGGGTCTGTCTTGTTCTTGAAGCCAGTGTCAGGAATCATTTCACTGTGGGTGGGATAAAGCCCATTTGCTCAGGACCAGAGCCTGCTGTAAGTAAAACTGGAGGAGAGCCACTCATTCCTACGTCTCTTCCTTTGACCTCTCCTCCTCCCCCTCCTCCTCCCCCTCCTCCCCCTCCTCCTCCCCCTCTCCTCCTCCCCCTCCTCCTCCTCCCCCTCCTCCCCCCCTCCTCCTCCTCCCCCTCCTCCTCCTCCTCCCCCTCCTCCTCCTCCCCCCCCCTCCTCCTCCTCCTTTTCCCGCTTCTCTTCCTCTTCCCCCTCCTCCTCCTTTTCCCCCTTCTCTTCCTCTTCCCCCTTCTCCTCCTCCTTCTCCTCCGCCTCCTTCTCCCCCATCTTATCCCAAATAATGAGTTATCAAGTACATCCTACTAAGACGTTAGAGGGCATCTCTGTGAATGCTGTTTCCTTCATACAGGACAGAAAAACTTAGACCAGAGCAACAGAAGACGAACAGATGACCATGAAGCTAGGCAGCTCAAGGCCAGGATGGGGCCGCCTCCTGGAGATTCATTTCATTTTAAGCAAGATGGGCCAAGTCATTTTGCCTGAAGCAAGGGTCTTTTTGATAAGGGTAAACTTGGGAGAGTGGGAGAAGAGTGAGAGAGGTATGAAGGGTATGAGCCTAGAGCAGGGCGTCAGCTCTTTGAAGGAGAGAGACAGGGACTGACAGAGCTGAGTGTATTTGACCTTCAGCCCTGGCCACTGCTCAGAAAGTTAACACTGGCAATTTAAGGAGCCCTGGACTTGAATTACAAAGGCTAGGGCCTCAGCACAGCCACTCTGTTAGATGTGGTAGGTCTATATCATTTAAGCCACAGAATGCTCACAAGATTGTTAGGGAAGCTAAGCGGAGCTTTTTAAACTCAGGGATGGTCTGTTAGTGCCCAGAAGTAGTGGGGTTAGACACATTCTCTCTTCTCTTGTTTTTCTTTTCTTTGTCTTTTTTTCTTTCTTCCCTCCACCTTTTCTAGTGAATATTGAACCCCAGGCTTCCTGTATACTGTCATGCTTTCTCCCACCACCAAAACCTTGTCCCTAGAAGAGTTCTCTTCGGAGATGGGCCAGACTCCTCCTCTCCAGTGACAGCAAGGACACTACCCACCATTGTGCACACACAAAGGGCAATTGTGGGATTGTGGATTCTTAAAGAAAAATTTAAGAACAACCCAGGAGTCTCCCTAAGGAGGAGGTCAATATAGAGCCAGCCCAAGGATCCAAAGTAGATGTGGCCATGCCCCAGGTGGGTACAGGCTGGCATTTTGAGACAGTTGGCTTCTCCTGGTGAAAGCTGCCTCGGGGAGACACTCGATTTAGAAACTCAGCTTTGGTGAATAAGCAACGGAAAATAAACTACTTATTTTCCAGGGTTGCTATGTTCTCTGACAGGCTACATTCCTCTTAGCATTAAGCAGAGTTAAACATTTGTTTTATCCTGTCATGGAGAGACAAGCTCTAAGACACCTTCCCAGACAAGGTTAAGGCTGCAGCCTGCACTTGACTCTGTCTTCAAAGTTGCTGTGTTTCTCTTTGCTCTGTGTGTGTGTGTGTGTGTGTGTGTGTGTGTGTGTGTGTGTGTGTGTGTGTGTTGTTTGTTTTAAGACAGTTTTGTATCTTTCTCTATAAAGTAGATTGAGCAAAACAAAGGGAAAACCACAGGTTGCAGTAACCTTGACTTCTGACAAAGTCCTCTGGTTCCTGCAGTAGAGGGAGTTTGTTTTTAAGATCTGCTTTTTCATAAAGATAAAAGTCTCAGCAGTTAGGGGTTCAGCCCTTTGAGTTTGTCTTTTTTCATGCTGTGAAATTTCATATTGGACTGTGGAGTTCGTGAGCCTGGAACTTGAAGAACATGGCTCAATGGCGCCCTCTTAAGGCCAACAAGGAGAGGTACAGGACAAAAGGATATGGTGCCCGCAGCCCCCCATGCCTGGCCGACGAGGACAAGTTTCCATCTAGGCAGGATCCACTCCCTGTGTAACAAAACCAAATGGTTGTATTGTTAATCCAGTCCAGCCACACCACGCTGATGTGGGTGTGCCCGCCACACAGTTGAATAGGGGTTGGGCTTATGCATAAAACAGGCCTTGGAATCAAGTCCCACACGGGGTTGTCACTTAGCCTCTGACTCAATTTCTCTCTTTACATAATATAAAATTTAAGATATGGCCATCTTTTGCTCTCTCTAGGAAATTGGTTCCAGGACCCCCCTCTCAAAGAGTAGAGTCCATACAGGCTCCAAATGCTTTAAACAACATAACTATTGTGTAGGTAACTGTTACACAGTTGTGTTTAGAGAACTATAACGACACACCCAGTTACTACAGATAAAGTATCCAAGACCAGACTAGAGTGTATGGAGCCATGTCTTGGGGGAAAGGGTTGTCTTTTTTTTTTTCTTTACTGCCTTGCCATTTATTTGCTCTCGCCATGCACCATAGTATTTAATCCTTACAGACCCTGTGATTTGTGGTGTGTTATTATCAGCTTTGTAACAACAAGAAAACGGGCCTAGGGTGAGTTAATAATTACCCCGTCTCATAGCTGACAAGGCTGGAGACCAGGTGGTATGGCCTGGAGACCCAATAACCCTGCGCACTGGGACTCCTGCTCACTGACAGACTGTACTTGTGCTGGGAGAGCAAAGAAGATACAGTGTGGCTGGCCCTACAATTAATAGGGACTTGAGTTAGACTCTCGTTCTCGGTATATCCAGAAGAGGCAGGTCCCTGGTTTTATCTGTGCTGTCTCATGTGATAGGAATTCCTCCGTCGATCAAGGTAGTCAATGTTTCATGGTAAGTATCTGCTGTGTTCGATTGCTCTATTTAGTTGTCAAAAATAGTTAGGATATTTTTCCACACCTTAGCCACTATCAATAATGTCGCAGGAGACAGGAGAATGCAGTCCAGGATGCTGATGTCAGCTCATCTAAGAAAAGACTCTGAAGCAGATCCCTGGGTCACCAGTGGTTTTAGGTTGCCATGGTAGCTGTATCTTTCTGCATCCCCATCCACAGTGCGAAGGTTCCATTTCCCCAAACCCTCTCCAATGTTTATTCTTGTTTTGATAATGCCGTCTGACAGATGCATGGTATTTTCTCACCGTGGGGGAAGAATACAGGAATGAAATGTCATATTGACAGTGAAAAAAGCCAGTAAATGATATTTGGACAGTCTGCATGTTGTCCAAATCTGACTTTTATATATAGATATATAGATATGGATACTGCAAATCCTAATCCTTAGTATTCTTTTTTTATTCAAAATTCTTTATTGTTGATATTTACCTTCAAAGTTGGAGGGGGAAATGAGTTCAGAAAGCACTTCCCAACTACATGTGCTATATGCATGTTACTTAAAAATAAGTCCCTCTAGGCACGGTGCGTTTTTAAGAAAAGGCCAAGTAAGTTTGGGATAAGAGGACAGAGCTGAAAACCTGTCTTCTTTGGGAGAGGGGAAGCTACATTCAAAGGGAATTTTTTTTTCTTCAAAAAGAGACCTCGCAGAACAGAAAAGTTCACGAGCAAGGACCTCCCTTCAGCCAAAGGCCTCTCCTCCTGCAGGCTCCATCACTTGACAGCAGAGACACGAACTCTGCTTTGTAGCGACCCCTGCTGGCCGGATGCAGGTGGTACAATGTGGCTAACTACGCGTTTGTCCTGAGGTACTGCTATTTAAGACAGGCTAGCGGATAGGCAGCCCCTCCTAGTCTCTTCTGCCTTGAGTTCTGGACTATCGTGAGTTAAGAGACATCTTCCTGGTCGCCCAGCCTTTTGCCTAGAAGCTGCTGAGGACCGAGATGGGCAGACACGAACCGCATCCCCTAGACACTCAGAGATGACTGCAGAAGAGAAGCTGGCACAAGGGTGCAGGTTAGAGAGTGACGTCGCGGCGGAGAAGGGCCCTGTGTAGAAGTACTAGAAGGTTGGCAGAAGAGGCGCTGTATGAGCTTCTCTGAGCACTGGAGCAGAGGTCTAGGGAGGACGCGTGTACTACGGGCACAGGGTTCAGTCCGAGGTGGGAGCAGTGGGGTGGGAAGGTTTTGTCTGCGCTGCTAAGGCTCCTCCTCCTGATGACACGCAAAGCAGAGCTCTCTTTTTCCATAAGGAACACTAGTGAAGTGGGCTTCCAGAACTCTCACCAAGGAAGAGGCTGGGCACGCCCCTCCTCTTTGCCGAAGACTGTTGGGTGTAAAGATGATTACAAAGGCTGCCTAGAGAAGCCTGTAAGGACTTTTCGTCTAAAGTCCATGGAGTATCTCTGTCCCCACCCCATGGGATTTTGGGTCTCACTAGACTCCAATTCAGAGGTGACTTAACAACCAAGCAAAGACCAAGCAAACGAAAACTAGAATGTTACAAGTGGTGTTCCTCAGTTCTTCTTCGAAGCATGTAAAGTGTTTGAGGGTAGCTAATGTTCATCAGCCATATTGGATGACCCTTGTGGTTGACAGTTGAGGCAGAGGAGAAGTGACAAGTGTCAGAGGAGAGTCTTGGACCTCTTTCCAGCATCTCTGTTACTTTCAAATGTCCATAACAATGTGCCCAGATGGAAACACCAAGCTGTGCCTCAGCTCAAATAAGATCTGACCATAGGAGCCTGGCAAATCCTTAACTGTGTTAAGGAGCCAGGGCACTGCTCTTGACTACGGTGGAGCTGGGCTCAGCCTCTTGTCACCTGGATAGACAGTGTGAACACAGAGGAAAGTAAACGGCCCCTTCCACATCAAGGACCAATACAGAAGTACTAGTGTTTTCCTCCAAACCTCTGCAGCTGGGAAATTAGACAAAGTCTAGAACTCCCCAAGCTAACCATTTGCCCTCTAAACACTACCTGACTTTCACAAGCCCAGGGGGAAGTCAAGCAGCCTCCTGGCCTCAAAATCCCAGTATGTTCAAGGACTCCAAGCAAGGAAACATGATCTTCTCTGGACCCCCTTTCCCCAGATCTCTCGAATGCTGACCTGGTAGCCCAGGGGTAGACCAAAGCCAAAGCTTTTGATAGTCTTCTCTCTTGGAAGACAGGAGAAATGGGTTTCCCTGTGATCCTGGGGGTCCAGCCTCAAAGACATTTGTTAGAAAGACGTGGGGCCCTCTTGTCAGAAGCTGAATGGGAAGGAAGCAAGAAAAGACGGAGACATTCAAAGACAATCCCGAGAGTGCCAGTCTTCCGGTTAAATGGGAATGAGGAACTCTGGAGGTCCTTGGACTGGAAGGGCAGACGGGAGCTGGAAGCAAGTGGGGGGAGTTTAATCAAGACAGTAAGGGGCATGGAAGAAAGATCCAACTGAAAAGAAGCTGGGGAGGGAGCGGATGAGAAGACACGGGTGCCAGCTGAGTTAGGAAACCAGGCATTTCGGGAATAAAACTGTAGTTTTGGAAAAAGTCAGTGTAGTTCAAAGCTCCATTTATCGTGACTCTGCATCCTAAAGTGTGGGACCAAAGGCAGCAATGAGCAGTGGACAGCTGGGCTTCGGGGTTCGATTCGCTGGTCATGTGAAGAGTCCATTACACACACACACACACACACACACACACACACACACACACACACACACAAGTTGGGTGGGGAGTGTAGAACAGTGTACTGCTCAATTGAGAAAGGTGAACACAGACACTCAAGGGTTGGCAATGCCGTTCAGACCACTGCCAGTTGAACAAAGCACAGAGGGTGGGGCTAGGAACAGACTGGCAGCCAAAGCAGAGCAGAGAAGCCAGAGACTCAGAACCATCTGTGAGATGAACTGAACTACTCAGCTGGGAGAACACAAGAGGCCACTGGGATGTGGGGCACTGGCTACTGAGAGCGAGTTCTCAGTGAGTGTCCAGGTTGTTTCTGTGGTGCTGGAGCGGGGGCGGGGCGTGCATTACAGCAGGAGGCCAAGCCTGGGTGAAGGGCTCATAGGATAGGGCAAGCATTACAGATCGAGCTCGGCCAGGCTCACACAACCAAGTAGTAAAGGAACGTTCAATAGAAGCCCAGGTTACCTCAGCTGATGAGCAAATGCAGCTTGTGGTAGAGGAGGGGTGGGAGCTCATCATCTCAAGTGTGGAGGCAGAATTCTTTGATCTCAGGGGGATGAACATCAGTATTTTCTCCTGAGACAGGGCCTCCCTCAGATTAGATGATTCCTCCCATCTGCCTGTCAAGAGAGAGCTACGGACTGACCAGTTCATCCCGTCTAAAAACTATTTGCACTACACCATCCAGATTGGAGACTGACCAGACAACTTCATAACACCTTACAGCCCAGCTGACCTGATAGAGAAAACTCACCATCATAAGTATCCTTCAAAGAGGCAGAGAACAAAGAAGGGCGAGAAGAAGAGTCCACTGCCACAGACAAATAATAAACACAATCAGTTTAAAGGATACCACCCCTGTTGTCTCCCAGTTGAAAGGTGTCAGTGCATAGCCAGTGGTCTATTGCATTGTGACCCCGTGAGTCAATACGGGCAGTGAAGTTGGAACAAGGCTGCTCACTTCATACTAGCTGGAAAGCAGGAGGGGAGTGGGGAGGGGGAGAGAGGGGGGAGGGGCAGGAAGGGGTGAGGGTCTGAACACTTCCTTCATAAGCATTCTCCCAATGACTGAGCTTCCTTCCACTTGACCCCTCAGCCAAAGGTTTTGTGATCTCCCAGGAACACAAAAGATAAGCACTCAGACCTTTAACAAACAGGACATCCAAGATCTAAACTCCAGTGGGGTTCCAAGACAACTATGGCCAGAGTTGTGGGGTGGAGATGGGGAAAGGAGGAGAAAGGAAAGAGAGGCAGAGAGAGGGCAGAAAGTTAGGAGTGAGTTGGGGAGATGGCTCAGTTAAAACACACTTGCCACCAAGCCCGATGACATGAGTCTGGTCCCAAGGACCTGCCTAAGGAGAAGAACAAACCCCACAAGTGTCCCCTGACTTTCACAACACGTCATAGAACACACTGTGCCTTGTCAGCACAATAAAAATCAAGACATTGGGGGCTGGAGAGCAGTTAAGAGCACTGCCAGCTCACCCAGAGGCTCCAAGTTCAATCCCCAGTATCCACATGGTAGCTCACGACTCTTTGTAACTCCCAGTTCCAGGGGATCCAACACCCTCACATCAATGCATATAAAATAAAAGTTAAATTATTTTTAAAAACGTTTTAAAACTAAAGAACTTGAAAGGATAAGAGGGCAAAGGGGTAGAGGATAGAGGTCACAGACAATGACCAAGTATCTTGGTGTAAGGGGTAGCTGACTTTCAATGCACACATTATGGAATAACTTATTTTAATGCCCAACTGGCCTAGGATTCAAGACAGAAGTTGGAATTCTAAAATGAACGAATTAATTAATTAATTAATTAATGAAAGCTCTCATGGGCACCTCTGTGCTGTGAGTTTAATCCCAGGGCTCTGTCTGCAGCCTTGGTCTCTTCGTTAGGAGGAGGGGTGAGGACCCAGGACCTGAGCTCAGCAAATAAGGTTGCTGAGGCTTGAAGCGCGCTGTTGGATGCCTTGCCATGTGTGGTGGGCAAGGTGTCTCTGTAACGCACCCAATAATAGCTCGGCTGGGTCTGTAGAGGAAGATTACGGCAGACATGCTGAGACTCTTGAAATACAAAAGCTAAAAAATCTGGAAGTCTGCTATTAACAATAGGGACAGAGCAATTCACAGTAAACTGAATCGACTTAGAGCAAACAGGTCCGGCCAAGGCATGTGTGGGAGTCTGTTCCGTTTTCACTGAGGAGGAAGTATGCCGTGGAAGAGCCCGGGCCAGCCTCATTCAGACGATCCTCCTGAATGTCTCTCCAGCATCACCAGCATTTATGCGCTGTCTACGGAGTGCAGTCTTGGATATATCGCCAGGATCCTTTCTTTTAAGTGGTAACTGTGGCAGAGCGACACCGCCCAGGACCCTCCGTGAGTCTGCCCCCTACTGGACATATGCTCCAACTGCAGCCTCTGATTCCACCACAGGGACCTGACACTGAAGCTTCTGTCTCTACCCTTGCAGATGGCTGAAGTGTCCCTCTCCAGGACTAAGGCAACAGGAGCCGCTCTCTGCTCCCCTCTCTTCTGGTTTATTGCGTTGCCTCCTTCCTCCTCCGTGGCAGGATTAAAGGAGTGGGTCAGTAGATTCAACCTATCTGTGATACTCTTAGGACTTTGCCCTGATGAATAACTAACCACACAGACGAATGTCTGCACCCCCTCCAGCAGACAGCAAGTCTTGGAGGATGTGGAAGCTTCCTCCTGTCTTCCCCTTTCTCCTACAAAAGGATCAATCCCAAAGAGACCGAGGCTGGCATCACCTTCTGCTTTGGCAAGTTGAGCTTAACTCAGTTACTGTCGAATCCGTACAGGGAAAGTAGACTGGAATGACTGGACCCTGAATTCGCTCTACATCTTAACTTCACCCCTCTATTTGCCCTTTCCCCCTGTTTGATTACTGTGTGGATGCCACCAGAGCGGAACGCAAGGTCTTTTCATTCCTTAAAACACCTCTTTTTTTTTTTTTTTTTTTTTTTGGCTTTATGTAACCCCTTTCATTTTAGATTTTATGCGGGACTCTGTGAGCATCGTGGTGCTGGTCTGATTTACACAGAGACGAGATATTCCATCCTGCACTTCTGCCTTAGGCACTTTAATGAGTCCCTCAACCCATCCTGGGAGCGACACCCCTGGCATTCTCATGTCCCCTGCACATGCTGCTGCCACCACCCAAGGAGCTGCTTTCTCTTCTCAAGTCCCGTCAGGGTTCTCCTACCATTTTGGCAGTAAACCACTTCACCCCACTCCACCCCAGCCTACTATGTCCACGTAGAAATCCTACGTTCACCCTTCCAGTTCCTGCTCAGCTGAAACGTCCCGGGAGATTGTCACCAGGAAAGGCATTGTATGTCTCTGCTCTCCTGGCACATCTTGCCGAAATTCAGGGTTTTATACTATGCCCTTCCAGCTGCCTCGAGCTCCATGCACGCAATGGCGACACACTTATTCTTGAATGACCAGAAAACAGAAATACTATCATCTGGAGATGATAGATACTCACAGGCCCTCTTGGTAAATAACAATGGCGGTATTCAAAAAAATCAACAGACCTTCAGGAAGACAGATGGATGGATAAATAGTAAAAAGGCTGTCTCGTTCATATAAAGCTTCCAACACCATCCCTTCTCAGGCTTCAAATATCTTAAATTACACAGCTTTTGTGAGATGTGCTTGGGGTAGTGAACACAGAAGTTACTTCCATCCATAATATAATAGATCAATACTTTCCATCTCCTTCAACATTGAAACCCTCGGGAGCTTAGCAGGCAAAGGGCCCTGAGCTTGGTTCTCAGCATCACATGAACATACAAGCATAGGTCAAAAGTCGTTTAATGCCTTGTCTCTACTAAGAGTTGAAGACTCTCAAGCTCTTCTGATAGGCTGCATACTTGGTAGGAGATGCGACTTTGGAACTATTCGATTCTTTTTTATTATTATTATTTTATCAGCACACCAGAATAACTACTTTATCCAAAGATTAAAAGCTACCCGTGAAGGTTCTGGCCTCTAATAAAGGACCTGGCTGCCTCAAGCTCTCCGAAATCCTTGTTTCAAACCTGAAGGGGAAGTGTAAGGATTGGGGGCAAGTGGAGAATGTAGAGGAGAGATAAGGGTGAAACAGGAAGGAAGAAAGGAAAGGGAGGAAGAAAACAGGCTGTGTGGAGCTCTCTGGCCACTGGGTTCCTCCATTGCACACAGTGAACCCGTGAAAGACTTAGCAGGACACGTTGGCTCTGAGGGAAACAGGAAGCTTGTGAGGACATCTAGGAGAGGAAGGGCTGTTTTAGAAGATAAACCTACACCCCCATAACCCCATAGGTGGCGCCTGGTTGGCCATATGCTAAGACAAACAGGAATGTCAAAGGATGCTCAGGTTTTAAGAACCATGATGATCTGGCAGAAACAGGGACCCAGATGCTGGGGTCTTTCCTGCTGATGCGGGAAAGAGGAACAGGAGGTGGGTTTTAAGACTCCTCTCCACTTCCTTTCCGTGCACAACAGGCAGATGGTAGCCTAATGAAGGTCAGTCCCCCACATTCCTTTACACAGCATCCTCAGGATAGCCCCCTCTCTGCTCTGAGAGAAAACACGCCCTCGTCCGAGACTGAGTTCTGTCTGAATCCCCACCGTAAAGCCCACATGTACCATCTGGCAACCTAGGTGGACAGTCTAGTCATCTAAAGTCAACCAAATGCTGGCTCCACTGGAGAGGCTGAGTAGTGAGTGCTTACCATGTGCTAACTTGGTGCACCTTAACACTAATACCTTCTCCCTCCAAGATCCTACTGGACAGGAGATCTGAGACATAGAGAATTCTTACCCAGGGAACACTGAGCCCACATAGGCTCTATGTCCTGCTCTCATAGCTACAGAGTCAACTTCTTAACCTCAAGGTAAAGCTGCCCCTTGTAACCTTTAGAACCGTCCATTCACACAGACACTCACCTCCAGCAACTACAACAGATCTGAAGACACAGGAGGAGTAGCCCATGGCCTTCGGAAATTTACAGAGTCAAGTGTGTTGACTTAGGCTAGGCCTGCTCCAAGACCTTCATGCCCTGAGTTTATTATTACTAATATTCACTTCACTGTGCAATGGAAACGTGAGAAAACTTCACAGACCAAAAGTGCAGCAAAGGCACCATCAAGCAATTCAGATTCCCCATCCCCCCACTATTTAGAAATTTCTGCTCTTGCCAAGGTTGTGCTGAAATGTCATTTTTCCATTGCACACCGAAAGAAGAGTTGAGCACAGGTTCTAATCCTAAAGTCCAAACTCCCCGATCTGAATTGTTTTAAACTTAAATGGCATCTCAAGTGGGAAACCTGCACACAAAACTATGTTTCATCCACAAAGTTGTCTTTAAAATTACACAAAATACCTTGATGTTATGTGTACAATGTATTATGTAGAGCATTAATGTATTCTCTGTTTTGACTTGGGCTGATCCTCAAGCTATCTCGTTATATCTATGAAAACATTCCAAAACCTGAACCACTCTGCCCCCAGGCATTCTGGGTATTGATCTAGTGGTGTAATTTCTATGTTTCAGGAACAAACTGATACCAATAGTTTAGAGGCACAAGTATGTGTCATACTGTGTGACACATAGATTCTGAATACGGTCTCAGATTTGAGAGCGTCCTTCGATGCAGTTCCCCTTGGGCAGTATCCTAACGTCACTGCACCGGCCATGCCTTAGCATCTGCAGGATCCAAATCAGGAAGACAAGTGCAAGGATGGAAGTTATGTCTAAATGTTTAAGAGTTTAACTCCTTAGCAAACTGGTGCATTAGTAAGCTCTAGTCTTCTAACTTCAAAGTCTTTATAACACAATATATAAGCCTGTGGAAGCCAGTAGGGGCGTACGCCTTCAATCCCAGCACTAGGGAGACCTAGGCAGATGAATATCTGAGTTTACAGCCAGCCTGGTTTACAGAATGAATTGCAGGACAGCCAGAACTACAGAGAAATTCTGTCCAGCTGTCCAACACACACACACACACACACACACACACGCACACGCACACGCACACACACACAAAGATAATTCAATTCTTATTTTGAAGTCTTGATATCTCTTTTCCCCCCAGGGCTGGGGACCAAACCCAAGGACCTTCTTCCGAACACTAGGCAATCATTTGACTCTCAGCCCCACCCAACCCTCACACCCAATAACTCTTCTAGGGTGGGCAGCAATGTTTAGGTAACCAAACGAAAGACAGATAAAAATAACAAGCAGTGAAGTACACATTTTCCCCATGCTAATATTTCTTTTTTTCCCATTCGTCAATTTATTTATTCATTTTATATCCCAATTGCAGCCCCCTTCTCCTCTCAGTCACATACACACACACACACACACACACACATACACACACACATACACACACACACACACACATACACACACACACACTCAGTCCTTCCACTTTTCTTATCCTTCTGAAGACTTTTTCATCTTGCCTTTTATTGTCTTTAATTCAGGGTTATCTCAGAGCCTTAATGTGTCAGTAAGAAAGGTTCTTGAGGGTCTGGAGAGATGGCACATTCTATAAAGGGCTTGTGGTGCAAGCAGGAGAAACTGAGTTTGGAACCCCACACCCACATATGAAGAGAGGCTGAGCTTGAATCACAAGCACCCATAATAAAAGCCAGTGCCACACCTGTGATCCCAGCCTGGGGTAGGTGAGACAGGAGAATACTGGGGGCTTACTGACCAGCCAGTCTATCAGGGGTCAGTAAACAACCAATTTGCATGATTCTTGTCTCAAAATCCAAAGTGGGGAGTGGTCAAGGAAGATACTTGGCTTCAATTCCTGACCTTCATCACTGGGAAGTAAGATTAGGGCTTTCCTTAGGTCCCTGGGGTCCCTACATTCACTTTCAGAAATTCTTACTTAGCACTTGCTGTGTCTTCCCAGGCAATCTACCCTCAACAGATGAGGTTTCTGCGATGAGTTGCTGGTTGTTAGACAATATGATCATTTCGTAATTTCTACGTTTGCAAATATAAAGACAGCTTCGGTTTGGTGACTTCTCGTTTAAATGTCACCTGTTCTTTCCATCTGGACATTCAAAGCTTTGTTGTTTACCCCTAACTTTGAAATCCCATTTTTTTAAAAAAAAAAAATGTGCCTACCGTAATGCAATACTTATTCTGTAATGCCACATTCACTAAGTACCTGTTCTATGCCAGGTACTACTCCAAACCTTTTCACGTGTTAATCCCTTCCAGCCAGGTAAATGCTACTGTCATGTCCATTTGATGTATGAGAAAAACTAAGGCTCAGAGACTAAGTATATGGTCTAGTTTCAAGCACCTCATAAAAGACTGGAGTGACGGAGCATCACGTCCAAGGAGTCAGGGTCTAAGTCACTTGCCATTCACCCTATGCTCTTAGTAACCGAACTCAACTGGATCTTGGTGCCCCCTTCAAATTGATGGACTTAAGTTCTCTCTTTTATTAATCTAGGATTACATTGGTCTACACTAGAGTTTATTTAAGCAATGACTTATTTTTTAGTGGGTTTTTTGTTATTGTTGGTGGTGGTGGTAGTTTTTGGTTTTCCCTCGATCCACCTAGATCAGTTTAGCTATTTCCCTCCTTCATTCTCTCAAAGTATTCCTCCTTGAAGTCTAAGCTCATATAATTTTGCCATTCATTTTAATCCAGCAAATAAACTATAATTCATGTGATGCCCAAGAATGTCTTTTGGGGAGGGCAACGTCTCTCGTAGTTATCAATCAAACTGATGGATTTTGTAGGGCAGAAAAGGTCTTCTTTACAGCAGTGAGCTCAGCACCTGTTTCGCTGCCTGATGTGTGCTCAATGTGCATTGGTTACTATTCAGTGAATGAGTTAAGTTCTGAACTCCAGGTCTACTCTGAAATACTGAGGAATTCTCTAGAGAACCCTTTACCTCTCTCCTTTGATTGGCCCCTGGGCATTTCACTCGGCTAAACTATGGAGTTTCTCCTCAGTGCCTGCCTGTCTTATAGATTCACACTGGAGAGGCTCAGAGAACTAGCACACCCTACTCTAGGTTTCCCACACACAATTAAACAAACTAACCAAAGCAGGCAAATAAATGAATGAACAAATATCCCTTCCCTATGTTTACAACAGTTTTGATACCAAATTTGTGTATCTCTGCCATACTAGACAATTCTCCAACTCACTAAATGCCAGTTGACTTTCTTGCAATTCAATTTCATATTCACACCATCTACCTAGAGTTATGTCAGGTTCCCCAAACTGCAGGCTGCCCTAAAAGCCAACTCCACTTCAAAGACCAATCAGGAATATGGCTTGCCACGCTTCCTACCAACAGGCTCACAATCTGGGATTCCCAAGAACTCCTTTATTGCCTTCATACTGTGCAAGAATGGTTCCTAGAACTAAAAGTCTATCTCTTGCCAGCCATTATTAAGAGCCTTCAAGGATACTGTGGTGGTTTGAATGAAAATGCCCCCCTTAGGTTCACAGGAAGTGGCACTATTGGGAGGTGTGGTCCTGTTGGAGGAAGTGTGTCATTGGGGGTGGGCTTTGGGGTTTCAGAAGCTCAAGCCAGGTCCAGCCTATGGTTGAGATAGAATATCTCTCTCTCTCTCTCTCTCTCTCTCTCTCTCTCTCTCTCTCTCTCTCTCTCTCTCTCTCTCTCTCTCTCTCCCCTGCTGCCTAAAAATCTAGATATAGAACTCTTACCATGTCTGTGTACATGACACCATGCTTCCTGCCATGATGACGATGGGCTAAACCATTGCGATAAACCAGCCCCAGTTAGAGGCTTTCCCTTATCCGAGTTGTCATGACGGTGTCTCTTTACAGCAACAGAAACCCTAAGACACATACAAATGAGCACTCGGGTGAAGGCTAAACAGGATGAAACCCACAAAAGGGGCCTGAGTCTGTGTTGACAAGTTTGAGGTACCTTTTTCCCAGTGCATGGACTGGTGTGCGGTGACAATCTGAAGTTTCTTCAAATGCCTAGCACAGGATTGCCACGGAAGCTTTACTTCATGGGCATGGTGCAGTAAGTGATTGTCATTGATCATTAAGCTCAACCTTTAGCCCCTCCTCCACTCTTTAGAAGTCAGGAGCTGAGGCAGAAAGTTTCTATTTCAATCATAGGCTTGGTTCCTCTGACAGCTAACCCCACCCACCAAGATCCACCTCATTTGGATAAACTCCAGTGTGAGTGAAGAATCATATTATTAGAAACAACACAGTCCTCCTTTCATCCCTGCTAGGAACTGGGAACAAAGGCCAAATGTGGAGGGGGAGTTTTTGGTTTGTTTTATTTTGTTTCGTTTTCTGGGTTTTAAAAAAAAATGTTTAATTAGCATATGTGATGGTTAACGCCATCAACCGGTCATGATCTGAAATTATCTAGAGGACAAGTTCCTGCACACACTAGTGGGAGATTATCTAGATCAGGTCGAGGTAGGAAGACCCTTCTTAAATGTGGGGAGCACCATTCCATGGGCTAAAGTAAGGAGAGAGGAAAGGGAGCTTGGGCACCAGCATCCGTCCATCTCTGCTTCCTGACTTCAGAGACGACATGGCCACATACCCCCAGCTCCTGCCTCCATGGCTTCCCCACCGTGAGGGACTGACTATATCCTCTGAAACAGATAAATCCTTCTTTCATCAAGCTGTGATTTCCGGAATATTTTATCGTGGCAACATGGAAAGTAGCCAATAGAGGACATAAAATAATGGGTTTCGTTGTGACGTCTTCACAGACATGGCTATTATTGTACCCTGCTCGTATATGCCCTAACTACTTTCCAGATCCCTCCTCCACCTTCTCCTCTGCTCCCACTCTTCTTCCCAACTACTGACTCTTCTGTCTTCACACCACACGTATACATGTGTTTATACCGATACATTGGACACCTGTGTTTTTCAGCATATGACAGAAAAGATGCAATGTTCTGTCTTCTTCCCATCACCACCTCTTCCCCCTTCCCTCCCTTTATTCCCTCCTCCCCTCGTGCCCCTTCTACTTTCTTTTCTCTGTGGATATTCAGGTGTATGCTATTTTTTATTGACTTGTAAGCAGATTAAACCTTCTACCAGAGAAACCCAGTGCAAGGAAAGCTCCCAGGAATCTGCAAAGGTGACCTTAGCTAAGACTCTTAGAAATGGGAGACATGGAGTCTGAAATGGCCATCTCCTGTAACCAGGTATAACTTCCAGGGGAGGGACTAAAGCACCGACCCAGCCACAAAAACTTGCACCTGCAATTTTTATCCTCCTTGAACGATGTGCTAGGATAAAGGTGGCACAGAAATTGTGGGAGTGGCCAACCGATGAGTGGTCCATCTTGAGAGACGGAGCACATCACTGACACTACCTGGAGGCCCAGGAACCAGAGGCTAGATAGCCCAGATACACAAGATAGAACTGAACCAAACAAGACTGGAGAGAGAGAGAGAGAGAGAGAGAGAGAGACAGAGACAGAGACAGAGACAGAGAGACAGAGAGAGAGACAGAGAGAGACAGAGAGAGACAGAGAGAGACAGAGAGAGACAGAGAGACAGAGAGAGACAGAGACAGAGAGAGACAGAGAGAGACAGAGAGACAGAGAGAGACAGAGAGAGACAGAGAGAGAGGTGGGGGGAGAATTCCCTATGATATTCTGATATACTCATAGACAGGACCCCAGTATAAACATCATCAAAGAGGCTTCACCCAGCAACTGATGGAAACAGATGTAGAGACCCACAATCAACCATTAGGCAGAGCTTGGGGAATGCTGTGGAAAGGGGCAAGGACAGATTGTGGAAGCATGGGAATTCAAGGACACCACATGAAAATGCACAGGATCAACTAACCTGGGCTCTTAGGGGCTCACAGATACTACACCAACGCTCAGGGACCTTGCATAGTTCTGAGCTAGGCGCTGAGCATATATTCTCTAGTTGTGTAATTTGGTCTTCTTGTGAGATGCCTAACAGTGGGAGTGGGAGCTTTCTCTGATGCTTTTGGTACCATTTTCCTCCTACTAGGTTGCCTCTTCCAGCCTTAACCTGAGGGGAGGTGCCTAGTCTTTTCCCCCCTGGACAGGGTTTTTCTGTGTAGCCCTGGCTGTCCTGGAAATCACTCTGTAGACCATGTTGGCCTCAAACTCTCAGAGATCTGCCTGCCTCTCTTTCCTGAGTACTGAGATTAAAGGCACACACTCTGGCAAGATTCCTCTGAAATGCCACATTTGGCTGCCCTTTTCTGAAAGAAAACAGAGGAGGGGTGGATGGGTGGTGGCACAGCAGGATTGGGAGAAGAGGAGGGAGGAGAAACTGAGGTGAGGATGTAACATAGGAGATAAGAAAAAAATTTAAAATTAAAAATTAAAAAAAAATCCACTTTACTAAAAGTAATTGGGACTGTTTTAGGGGGCGTAGGTAATTCCAGAATAGCTCGAAAAAAGAGAACTGTGTTACTAAAGATGAAGAAAGTTCAGGCTTGTAGGAGTGCTTCCAAGTACAACAAAACCCAACATTCATTCCAAGGGGAAGGTGGTGATGGGGGTGGGGGTCAAACACCCACGAAGCACCTGCTGTATCCTTCTCCGCTCACCGCTTCCTCATCTGTGCTAGGATCTCTTGCTTGAATTAGTTACGATTTGTTTCTATGGCACCACTGCACACATTTTATAGTATAACCAAGAAACAGCATCTGGTCTCCATTTTAGCAATCTAAAACTTCTCATTAGCATTCTTGTTAAGACAGGAAAAGACTAACATTTGCAGGGCCCAAGTTTTAATAGCACTGACAGACTCTGGAAGGGTGTCGCACTGAACGTGAGTGAATGAGCGGATCAAGGATGTGGGAACCGGAGAAACCTGCAACCTGTCCCTACTCAGCCCTGCCTCTGGATGCACGAGCAAAATCAGGGCCAGTCCGTGCTCCCCTCCAACCCCCTTAGTGCACACAGTTCTGCTGTCAGGTAACCATTTGAAAATCTCAAGTCCAAGTGAACGAAGTGGGTTTGTCCCCTCCGAGAAGGGAAAGGCATCAAAAGCAATACCCAGAGACACTCTCTGCCAGAGACCAAGTTAGATAACATCACCAGATGCTACGAATTACTTCAGTGTAGATGAGCCTGACGTGTGCCTGAGGAGAGCAGAGGGAATTCAAGCCATCTGAGGATGCAGGGGGTGCATACAGGTGGCCCACACACTATGTATACTGACCAGCATGTTGTTTGGTGACCCATGAACTTGCTGGAGTGGGGGGTGGGTAATCACAGACTAAACGAAAGAGCGAATGTCTTAAAGGCTCTGAGAAATTTTGGAACTGTAAGCTGACAATGAGGACAGCAAAATGCTAGAACCTGGAGCAAGAACTTAGGGTGAGGAACTGTACCAAGTATTACAATACCTGGGTCTAACACTGAGAGAGATTCCAGTGTTATTGGTCTGGTCCTTGCCCTTAACTCTGTAACTCTGGGGTCTGAACAGATATGGCCCCAATAGGCTGATGTGTGTGAATGCTTGGCCTGTGGGAAGTAGCATTATTAGGAGGTGTGGCCTTGTGGGAGTAGGTATGGCCATATTGGAGAAAGTGTGTCACTGTGGGGGGTGGGCTTTGAGGCTCCCCATTGGCAAGCTCTGCCCCAGTGTGGGACAAAGTCTCCTTCCACTGTCTTTGGATCAGGATGTAGAATTCTTGGCTCTTCCACCACTGTCTTCCTGGATGCTGCCATGCTTCCTGCTACGATGATAGTGGACTGAACCTCTAAACCTGTAAGCCTGAATTCAATGTTTTCCTGTATAAGGCTTGCCTTGGTCATGGTGCTTCTTCACAGCACTAAAACCCTAACTAAGACAGACACTGAGATAGTTTTAAAGAATCTCACAGAAGAGCAGTGAACAAAGCTGAGAACCTTTAGCTCACTGTTCCCTCTCCAGGAAAATTCTTAGTAGTTTTCCATCCACCCTGTCTCCACAGTTCCCCTTACACCACACCCGCTTCTGCTCCATCATGCCTCTGGAATAATTCTTGCTAAATCAAAGGTTCAAATGCCACAAATCTAATGGACATTTTTGTCCTAACTTTAACTGACCCCTCTAGCACTGGGCAGTTCTAACCCCCCTTTTTACAGGCTTCCCTTTTGGGGGGGTTGGGTAGGACACCATTGTTCAGCCTTTCTCTTCTCTAACATTCCTGTGGGTGTCCTCAGGAGGTCACCCTTGATAACCAATCAGTAGACATGGTGAAGGACAGCTCTTCTTACCGTCCCTCCTTTGGGTTCCATCTGTTTTTAAAAAGCTCCCAAATGTGCCTCTCTAGCTAAGATTTTTCTCATGAGCTTCAGATCACAGTACGCATGTTCATGCTTCATGCTCTGGCCATGGAACTCCCATGATGCTCTTTCCCTGGGTACACCACATCCATCCATGAGCAGAGACAGACGCCAAGGGGACTCTGTCTTCTTCCTGCCCACCTGTCCACCCTCATGAACACCAGCCCACGTCAGTCCACTGAAGCCCCCAATCCATCCAGTACCCTGCTTGACAGTTCAGTTTTGATAACTTTACACCTGTGGTATTTGCTCTCTGCATTAACCCCCCACCCCTAGGGGAAAAAAAGACCAAGTTCTTAGTGTGGCCTCGAAGGTTCCCTCCTGCAGGGGTCCTGCCTCCTTTCCGGTCCCTTCCCATTTCTCTCTACATTCCAGCACAGTAGCCTTAAAGTTTTTCTTCACATGTAACTTTTTCCATTCCTTTCCTTCTGCAAAGAAAGATCTCTCCTACCTCACAAGTGTCTCTGGGTACCAGCTACCTTGTCCATACCTGCATGGCCCTGTAGGGAACTCTTCCCTTCCCTCTGTGGACTACAGAGTGAGACCATATGGGGGGGAAGGGAGGGGGAGAAGAAGAGAAGGAGGAGGAGGAGGAGGAGGAGGAGGAGGAGGAGGAGGAGGAGGAGGAAGAGGAGGAGGAAGAGGAGGAGGAGGAGGAGGAAGAGGAGGAGGAAGAGGAGGAGGAGGAGGAGGAGGAAGAGGAGGAGGAGGAGGAAAGAAAAGAAATATAAACAAAAACAAACAAAAACCACAAATAATAAAACTTGTAAGAAATTACAAAGTAATACACAAGTATAAAATAGACTGAAGAGAAGTTGAATCCCACCAGCTATGAAAATAACTGTAGCCAACAGTCAAATACTTTGGAAATCACTTTTAAGGATCCCATAAGGACACATGAAATTTCATGCAGTAAAAATATTCAGCAAGGACAAGTCTTAATTTTACCTCCTGCCCAAGAAAAATAGGAAAGGAATCCCAAAGTGTTCGTGGCTATTAACCTGTTTGTCAAAACTGTAGGTTATTTCTATTTTCTTCTCTGTGTCTTGACTCTTTACGAGTTATGTATGAGGAAAAGATTTTACTCTGCCAATAAGAAAGAAGTTATATTGGTCAATAACTCTTTGTGCTGTCAGATACAGGTAAACAAAATTCAGAGTGACTTACAGAGTACTAGACTGTAGCTAACAGCACTGATGAGATTTAGTGTGAACAACCTGCGTTCTTTTCCTGGAATTTTGTTCCTTTCAGTCCATTTTAGTGTTTTACTTCATCCTAAGATTAAGTCTTCTCGTGACCCCAAAACAGGTGGCGGTTCCATGTGTTTCATCCTCATGGCTCGGCTGCACAGGAGAGAAGGTGTCTGTATCCACTCAGATTGGACTGCCTTAGTACACATGACCACGTTTGAGCCAATCACAGTGGCTGGAGGAGACTGCTTAAGTCACCAATTACGTGCCTGGAGGAGACTGCTTAAGTCAGACAGACACAGGGATGTCCCCTTGGGGCATCATCTAGGAGGGGTTCTGAAGACACCAAAGGGACTGTAGGGTGTGAAACTACAACTAGAGCTGGGTTCGAGGGAGTGACGCCATCCTCACACAAGAAACGGGGTATGCTGGCAAGCGTCTTTAGAGTCAGTGCTCAGACACCAGCGCTGGATGGGTCTCTGTGAGGTTGAGGCATTAAGACTCTCTCTGGAAAGTTCAAAGCTATAGAGTAGAGTAGAGCTTGGGTACCCAGGGTGCTCCATGGAACAAGCTGAGTGAGACTACTCAGTGAGCTCTGGGTTTGACTGAGAGAGCTTGACTCAAAGGGCAAGATGGCAGAGCAATGGAGAGAGCTTCTTCACGTCAACTTTGGGCCTCCACTCATACATACCACCAGAGTCACGAACATGAAGCAAAGAAAAGAAATGGTGTGGAGCTCTGTGTGAGAAATGCGTTCTTCTGATGCAAAGCAAAATTAAGACAGAAGTCAGGGCCAAAGAGGACATTAACGGAAGGATTAGGGGCTGTATTTCGCTCAGTGATAGGATGTATTGCCTTGCACGTTGAGGCCCTAGATTCAACCGCCTGTACCACTAAAAGAAGAGGAGGAGGAAGAGGGGGAAGGAAGGAAGCCATTGACTTTGGGCTGGGATTATAGCTCAGTGACAGTGTACATGACTGGTGTGTATGAAGCTCTGAGTTCAATTTCCAATATTAACTTTTTACAAAAATCTATTTTCTAAGCATTAGTTCTAAGCTGTCCAAAAATGCCAGAAAGACTCGGGTGTAGTCATCTGGAGGGTTTTCATGTGGTTTACAACCACCTTATACCATCCCAACGGGCTCCTCAGGAGCACTGCAATGGACACAGCTTTTGAGCATCCTCAGGATTAAGTAACTAATGTTAAATTGAACTCTAGAAAAGTTTTTTAAAGTTATGTTAACCTAGGCTTGCTGGCAAAAAATTGTAACCCCAGCAATTTAGGAGCCTATGGTAGGAGGATCACAAGTTCAAGGCCTACTTGCAATACATAGCAAAACCCTATCTTAAAAAAATTCTTTAAAACACAAGAGTTAATAAAGAGGCTGGAGATATGTGGGAATAGGGCTCAGTTGGACCTTTTGCTGGTATACACCAGAACCTGAGCTCTAGTTTAAAACTAATGTATTTATTTTATGTATAAGTATACTAATGTTGTCTTCAGACACACCAGAAGAGGACATCTGATCCTGTTACAGATGGTTTGTGGGCCACCATGTGGTTGTTGGAAAATTGAACTCACGACCTTTGGAAGAGCATTCAGTGCTCATAACCACTGACCCATCTCTCAAGCTTCTCCCCACCACAAAAAAAATTTTTTTAAAGAAAAATACTCTTAAGAACAACGGCACAAAGCATCCACAAGACCATTTTCCCTGGAGTCTACAGAGGAGGATTGTGAGAAAGCAGAGGCCAGGGGCTCCAGCAACAGGAAGACGGTTCTTACTGTGGTGTGGGAGAGCTCTGAACAGAATGGATGGGGTGGGTGTGCCATTGCTACTGCGGCCTCTTTACTCTCTGCCACAATCAGGAAGGGCCTAGGAAATACCAGGAGGATCCCAAGCCCCCATGTTGTACCCTCCCTGCCCTGTCTTCTGTATCAACAAACACTGCCTGGGATCTCAGCCTCAGAGATGTTTACCTCATTGTAAAATAATTCCTCCCTGTCATCCCAACTCAGCAAGAATCCATCTTTGTTTCTTCTGCACATTGCAGTCTTGTTTGACAATATAATGAGGGCTTCTTAGCCAGATGGTAAAAAGGCCTCACCTGAGTGTTTAATGTCAAGGCTGCCAAGGCACGTGGTCCCAAGGCTCTCCCATCTCTGGGGAAGGGGTTGCAGACCTCTAGCTCCAGCCAAGGGCTCTAAGCTGTCATCTTGCCCCACTAAGCCACTTTTGCAACAGCAGAAGGCAGGAGCTTCTGTCGGTTTCCATTTCCTGAAGTATCACTGAGGTGCCTGGGTGGAGTTTCTTCCATCAAGTCCTGGAATAGCGCGAGATGGAAAGGGGTAGAGTACGATCACAGAGATCACAGAAAAACAAGCAGATTAGGAAGTGACCTCAGTGGGGAGTTGGTCTGTGGATAAGCTAGATGTGGCAGAGAGAGAGAGACCACTGGGCTCCTGCTGTCACATAAGCCTAAGAAACTTTCTCCACATCCCAGGGAGCTCACCACCCAGCCTATGTAACCCACCAGAAGACTACTGGGCCAACACCACTTTGAGGTAAAATCTCCAGAGTACACATGAGAGGGAACAGGAACAGCATCCAGTTGACATAAGATGACACAGAGCCTGTGAAGAAAGATCTGCATGCAGAATGCCACTAGACTTGTGAATATTCCTTGGCAAGCTTGCTCTGATCAGCTAATAACTTCTACTGTATCGCATTCTACCCAAATCTTTGTCTTCGTCTCACCTCTAACACAGAGCCCATAATGCTTATTATGTACTGTGCCTCCGCTGTTGTCTGCTGGTCTTTCCTTACCTGACTTGAAATCAAAGACTGACCTGGACCAGCCCCTGTCACCTACAAAGCACTCTGGATGCGAAATGGTTGAGGTTGTGGGTGAGGTTTGTTGATAGAATTGTTCTTAACATGTGGGGGGGGGCTGGGTTTCACCTCCAGTACAAAAATATAACCGATCACACAGTCTGGAAATGTTTATGCCAGAATTTAAGTTATAGTAGTTGAATCAACCAATTAACTGAGGACTAGAAAGAATATGGTATTTGAGGTAGGACACAAAGTACGTACCACAAAGGAGCACTTTGGGGCCTCCAGGGATTTTGAAGAACTAAATCATCATTCTAAATGAGGAGACTTCTTTCAGATCAACTCAGTCTTCCTACCTGCTTTGAAAGGAATCAGTTTCATTGCCACTTCCTGACGCTCGGATGCTGTCACTTCCTGGTGCTGGAGTACTATCTGATTTTACTCAAGAGTCAGATAACTTCCAGGTGAAGGCCTGTAGTGTGACCTTGGCAAGAAAAATTATCACTAAGACGAGTCTGTGAAATTTTTCTACATTACACTGGGGTGAGAAGATTCGGCAGAAAGGTGGGTGTTATCATCCCAGGCACTTGTGTCTCTGACTGAATAAGAAGGGGAGAGCAACTGAGCATTGGAAGACCTCCCTCTTCTTCCTCTCTGTGGATTCAATGACCTCTTGCTCCCACTACCATACGCCCCAGAAGAAACCCTTCCTTCCTTAAGATGTTTTTTGTCACAGTTACAAGAATACTGTTGCAACTGGAGGTGATGATCATGCCTTTAGTCCCAGTATTCGGAAAGTACAGGAAGGTGGCTGTGTGAACTCGAGGCTAGCCTAGTCTACATAGTAAGTTCCAGGCCAGCCAAAGATATACAGTGAGACCTTGTCAAGACAGGGAGGAAGGAAGGATGAAAGGAAGGAGTGTAGGAAGGAAGAAAAGAGAGAAAGAAGGAAGGAAGAAAAGAAAGAATAAATAAATGAAAGAGAAAGAAAGAAAAATAGATAAAGAAATTATTCATGAGGGTGCAAAAAGTGGTTCTCACATGCAGGTGGTAACCCACAGCTGTCTAGTTGGTCTTAAAGCCCTCTCAAGAGGAGGTAAGTCATGTGCAGCGATAGAAGTCTAGCCAGGGCTAGTTATAGGATGAACCTTAGAAAAGAATCCAGTACCTGTACTTCTTTAGATCAACGCAATGCTTTACAACGTTCTTACTCTTCTCTTATTCCCACAGGTGAGTGTAGCTACTGCCTCTCATCAAAGAAGCCATTGTTTACAGCAAAATGGAGACCACCACAGAAACTCATACCTGGACACAGAGACCATGGGGAGTCCAGCCCTAACAGCTACACCTCCATTACAGCTCCTGCATCTATGTATGACTCAGGGAACATCACAGAGTAGGGTGGAGGGGAGATTATAAAAGGCAGGATTCCAGGATGTGTGCTGCCAAACGGCTTCTCTTAGAAATGGCTGAACAAACAAGACTGGAACAATGGCAATTGTCATGTTAACGTGGAAGGGGAAATTCCATGGGTCCTGTCTCACCCCTAGACAAGGAATTTTATGTGGCTAATGACTGCAGAGAGGGGGTGAATTAGCCTCACCCAAAAGTGAGCCCCTTTATTGCTCATTCAGTGCTGAGCAGTCACTTCTAAAACCACAACCACACTGACAACAAAAGCAGACTCAGAAGGTTGTGTTCATGCATTTGTGCACGCATGTACATACATATGTATGTTGTCATACACACACAGATATATATGTATATATACATATATTGTGTGACATACGTTTATAGCAATCATAAGCACTGCTGAAGAAATAGAATGATACAAATACAAATAGATATGCCGAAGGTTGGCAAGAGATATTCACGTGAATTATTCCTATCAGACAGTTTCAAAAGGTTTGTCCTATTTTAAAATAGAGAGTGAATTATATTGCAACATAGTGTTGCCTTGCACGGCCTTGGTAATATATTGAAACACCACTAGCTGTTAACCCACTTGAAGGACAGGTGAGATTTGGAGACTCACCCACCAAGGTGCTTGGCCCACAATAATCACCCATATCCACAGAGGAAAGAGTGAAAATGTGACTTGGTGATGGGCCTGGAGGACCTAAGACACAGCTCTGTTTCTATTTCTCTCTGTTCTCCTTTGACATGATGATGTTGCTCTTGATTATTCCAATAATGTTAGAGTTCAGAATTTACATGTAGAGGAAAACTGTAGATGTCAACTTCCTGTGTTGATGTATGTGCACACGCATGTAGTTTACCTAAAACCCAAGGAAACCAGACCTTTAAAGTAAAAGGAAAATCTCCAGTGGAGAATGTAGTTCAGTGAAGTGAGGGTAGAGAATCAAAGAATGGAGCCCATCAGGCAAGAGGCATGCTGGCCAGAACAAAGGAGAGGCAGGCCATCATTTTCCTGCAGATGGTCGCCAGAACACCAGGGCCCAAATAGACCTGAAAGTCCTTAGAAAATTGAGATGTCCCTTTTAAAAATGACCTCCGCCGTTATCATTGGAGTAGCTCACTCCTTGAGGGCCGTTAACCTTCTGCCCTCCATCCCTGACCTTGAGATCCCGAGGGTATCTGTCTAAGAGACTGGCTTCCAGAGGGGGGTCAGCGTTCCTCTCTTCAGAGCCCCCAGAGCAAATGACTGAACAGATCAGGGTGGGTTAGACAGATAACGACTCAGGACTTTTTACAAGCCCAGTTTTCACTCGACACTCAAATTCCCTTCCGTGCCCCACAGTCTCTCGCAGCCCGATGGCTGGATAGTATTACTGAAATATCTCTGCACCAGCCCAGTACGTGGAACTGTGCAAAGCCAGATGTTCTTGTAACCCTGTTTTACTGAGTTATTTATATCCATATAATATTTGACATTTCCTGTGTTGTTAAAGAGTTGGGGGCCTTTGACATATTTTTTAAAAGGACAGGGCCGACGTTTCAGTTTTTTTCTTTGATGCCCAGCAACAGAGAAAAAAAGTATTATAAAAAGGATCTGTAAACAGAAGCTCAGATACATAAAGTCTACCTTGGTTTAATTCCTTTCATCTTAAGTGATCTTCAAGAACATAAAGATGCTGAAGCCATCCAGACAGAGCATATGAATTAACACACACACACGCACACACACACACATACACACACACATACACACACACATACACACACATACACACACATACACACACATACACACACACATACACACACACATACACACATACACACATACACACATACACACATACACACACACACACACACACACACACACACACACACACACAAAATAATGGCATATACACTCCTGAGCCTATAATACACCATCCAGTACACAAAGAAAGCTTTCTTTTTTGAATATGGGAAATGTAACCTGAATTTCTGGAGTTAAAACTCCTGGACACCTGATACATGAACTATGCCATCCCTTTAAACTTGGTAGATAGGGAAAGGGCTAGTTAAAAGTTTTTCAGGCTGAGTAAAATAATAGCTGGCAGAATTTTCTGACTACATGAAATAATGGAAACTTTATAGAGGTAAAAGTATTTGGTGGATCCCATGGGGTAGTGAGATCCAAACAGTGAGTGAAAGCTGATATTCTACATAGGTAACCATTCTGCTTTCTTTGTTGTACAATCGATTCACCAAAAATACACTTTTTAACGTTTGAGATAAAACCAAACCAAACCAAAACAACAAAACCAACCAACCAAACAAGCAAACAAAAACAACCTTTCCCCTAAAAAGGATGCAACCAAGACAAAGGTTCTAGTTTGTAGCCGATTCTGGGTAGTCTGGTCACTCAGCATAGATTCACTGAGCAGCACAGGGAAGACGGGACATATAGAGACCTCCGTGATCTCCAGAGTTGCCTTAAAAACATCTTTTAAAAAGTAAATAACCTCTCTTTGTTAGACGTTGGTTACCACCATCACCCCCACCAATGATCTTTCTTTTCTAAAAGTTGAAGGGCTATGCACATATTGCTGTAAAGAGAAACTTCCAAAAAACACAGTCTTCTCTTCTGCCCTTGCCCTTTCTACTCTGAAGCTAAGGCCTTCCTGACACACCACCTCCTGCCCGCTGGTTACAGCCTGCTGACTAACCTGAGCACAGACAGCCAACCCACTCCAAAGCAGTCCAACTTCAGCTAAATCTTCTAAGCTGTGCTAAGTCCCAAATAATGTTCAAACAATGAGACAGAGCCTCTCAAAACCAGATGGTCGTGAGAATAGCTTTCTAGGGCACTGGCTTGCTCAATCCTATCATCAACTATGGATCCTTTGCCCGGTTCTCCCAGGTTCTGTGCTAACAGTTGAGGGTCTCTCCACTGAAAAAGCTGGAATGATCTAGAAGGTCAAAGACTTGAGTTGTGGGTCTACATCTCAAAGACTCTTCTAGACCCTATCTAAGCTCCTTGTGTATGGATTCAAGTCATAATCTCTCCTCACCTCTTAAAATTAGATTTTGCTTCTCACCGACTCTTAGTCAACTTCAATGCTGTGCTCCTTCAAAGAGTCCCATCATTTTTCCTCTTAACATCTATCTTCTATTTTTGCTTCACCCAGAGACTGCAAACAACCTCTAGAAGACTCTAGAAAGACTCCCTAAGAGCTACCTATAGGTCAGTGAGGAAATAGCCTCAAACTTCCAGGAAACTGTTCATAATAAATGAGCTTTGCCACCCATAAAGAAGGGGAGGGGGAGGGATTAGGGGAATGTTTGCCCGGAAACCGGGAAAGGGAATAACACTCGAAATGTAAATAAGAAATACTCAAGTTAATAAAAAAAAATAAAATAAATGAGCTTTGCATGCTGACCACAGCCCGCTGAAAGGGTGAGACTCCATTGTTTGGTCAACCAGCACATCCACATGTCCAACATGGAATGATTTATGTAGACCAGGCTGGCCTCAGACTTGGGATTACCCTGCCTAGCCCCTTAAGTACAGTACTTCACTTGGCTCAGCCACTCCTTTTTTTGAAACATGAGTTCGAGCACTGAATACAGTCTCCTTTGTCACCAGACTGTCTTCCATGGGACAGAGATTTGCATACAAGAGCCATCTCCCCAAGAAAATGCAATGCTTTCTTCAAATGTGTCAACTGAGTCATACAACTGGAGCCTGCAGCAGATGCAGTGCAGGTCCTAGGCAGGGAGTTTGGAGTGGGCACATTAATACTCTGTGAAGACTTTCACAGACGTAACTGACACCAATCATTAACTTGCCATCTTCTCTAAGGAGACTGAGTGAATGTATAACGTGAACACAACATCAGCACTCCAGGGAAAATGAGCAATCAGCAACAAAGGCATTACACTGGAGTGATAACAGAAAAACTCCTGAAGACGGGAACAATATGTTTACGTCTAGAGCAGGATATCCACTCGGATCCTGGGGGAAAGGAGCAGCATTCTTTTTAGAAGCATTAAAAAAAAACCTCTCTTAGAGTAGTAATGATTCTAACACAAGGGGACGGAGGCGAAGGGAGAAAACATGGCCAAGGAGCCTAGTACACTGCCTGTCGTTGAATAAGCACTCTGTAATTTGTAGTTAACATTTCTAACAACTCACTGTATCAGAAACAGAGAGCGCTTCACCTTCCAATGGTGAAATGAAGGGACGGAGCAGAGAAAGAGACCCAAACCCATCTCTTGGCTGTTGCCGGTCATCCTTATCCTCAAAGCTATGAGGTCTCAGAATCACTAGAAAAGCAAACTTTCAACTCCCAGAGTCCAGCCTATGAGCATAATAACCAAAATTTCTTTAAAAATGAACATCCAGTTGCCAGATGTTTCTAACATCTGGCTAAACCCATAAAAGTATTCTCCACCACCCTACCTCCTCCCGAACTCAGAGTTGGGAGGAGAGAATCTATGAAACCTGTGTTGTAAAGAAATAAGATCTTGATGCTGTCACCTCTGTGATTTTGTCCTTCTCTCTCTGTTTTATGTACACCTTGACTCTCAACACTCAGAGGTGTCACGTGGCATCGAAGAATGTGACTTCTACATCAAAAAGACTAAAAGGAAAGAAGCCTTAACATTCTATAAGCTTCAGCCCAAGCTCCTGGACATCAGAAAAGGAAGTGTAAGCATAAGGAGGCACTGTGTGTGTGTGTGTGTGTGTGTGTGTGTGTGAGAGAGAGAGAGAGAGAGAGAGAAAGAGAGAGAGAGAGAGAGAGAGAGAGAGAGAGAGAGAGAGAGAGAAAGAGAGAGAGAGAGAGAGAGAGAAGCTGAGAAGAGGCAGAAGGACAAAGTATGACAACAGGCCTTGCCCTATTAATCAAGAAAATAGTCATAGGAATAAAGGTGTCCTGGGCAAGACTCCGGGGCTGTTGGGGCCTCGGCAAGAGAAGTACTCCAGGCAGGGTAAGAAGGAGAAGGAAGAGTCTTCCCAGCCACATTGTACCTGCAGCTAACCACACTAGGCTGGAGACCACCCAATCTAGTCAAGGTGTGTGTGGCAACTGACCTCAGCTCTTTCCGGTAAGAGCTCCCCATCTTGTAAGCCTGCTTCTTCTCCAATAGAAAGACACCTGGCCATCCTTCAGGACTTTGCTGAACCCCAATTAGTGCCTCATTTTATGATTACTCCAGAACATTCCATAGCTCTCCAGGTTAAGACTGTCTACCCTACTCCGATCAAGTAGTAGTGGACTACAAAGCAAAGCTTGGTGCTGGTCCCTGGCACATCTAAACCACAGTTTCTCAGCCTCAGCACCAGTGATGTCTAGGGATGCTCAGGTCTCAGCTGTTATGGGATATCCTTTGCATAAGAGGACATGAGAATAGAGGGGCAATCTTGGACTTCACTGTCAGATGCTAACATCTGATAGATGGATAAAAACATAGAGAGGCAAAAGATCTTGGTGTACACAGGTTAGAGACCCTGCTTCTTACACAGAAGCTGTACGAATGCCAAAACCTGATAGCCATTGTACACATACACTCGAATGTGCACACGCACACACATGCATACATGCATGTACACACATATGCATATATGCGCACATGCACACACATGCACACACATGCACATACACATGCATACGTGCATGCACACACATACAAAACCACACACATACATACTACACACATTTTAAACTAAAAAGCAAGGATACGGAGCTAGACAGATGGCTCAGGCACTAAAGTACCTGCTGTGTAAACATGAGGAACTGAGTTCATTTTCCCAGTACCCATTACAAAGCCAGGCATAATAGAGTGCCTTTGTGATCCTGGTGCTTCCTGATAGAACAGACAGATCCCTGGAGTTCACTGGCCAGTCAGTCCAGCTGAACTGAAGAGCTCCAGGTTTAGTAAGAAACCCTATCTCGAAAATTAATTAATTAATTAACTAATTAATTAAAAAACACCAGAGAGCAATTGGGAAAGACACATTGCACTGGCCTCCTTGTGCACAGACACACAGAAAACACTTGTGCACTTCTACAAGTGCATGTGCACAACCATACAATTTCATATACACAGCAAAGTTAGAAAGATGCTGACAGCTTGTCTTGTTTGTACAAACCACAATCCAGCAATTATTACAACCACTCCTGAGCCAAGTGTTAGTAAGAAGAAGGCACTTGCTCTGTTTAGGTTGCCAGATCTTACTTATGCCTGGAGCTGAGGCTGGCTCAACGATCCGTAAAAAGAGGATAACACAGGAAGGAGGTGGACACCAGACGGCAGTGAAGGACAGAAGGGAGCTCGGTCAATGGACAGCCTTCCAGCCCTTAGATGTTTAAGACATGAGGCATGAGGTTCAAACCCTACTTCCAACTGAGGATGTTATCAAGCCTTTGGCTTATTGAGTTACGGGTGGTCTGCCAGGACACTTACTAAGCAAGAGAGGTCCAATGAGGATTCTGGGAGAATTACAGGAGTCATAGTTCCCCCCAGGAGTAGTCCTGGGGCAACTGATCAAAAATAACAGAAGCCACACCTCAGGGCGAAGGGAAGCAAAAGGCATGAGAACCGAAAGACGGAATGCCACACAGGTGAATCCTGATAAAAGCAGGCACTGCCCACCCCACCCCCAGTCTTTTGTCATCTCATTTGCTCCATGTAACAGAAAGTCCCTCTGCATGCTTGGCTTGTCATTTAACACATTGCAAGGAAGTTGGCTGGCCCTGTTTTTATGACAACTTCTCTTCTGAAACATCATAAATCTCTAGCCCTTCTTCAAGTGTTGGATTTACTCTGTTTCCAGGGTTTAGCAGCAGCTGATCCTGGGCTACTACCTCATAATGGCCTGAAGATGTCTCCTGAGAGCAGAGATGCAGAGCTGAGAAATCCCTGCTCTACACAGACAGAAGTGACTGCTGGAAACAATTGGAGTTTGCATGTAGTCCTGTGACGAAAGCCACTTTCCCCACAACACCTGGTAGATGACAGAGAGAGAGAGAGAGACAGAGAGAGACAGAGACAGAGACAGAGAGAGAGTGACAGACAGAGACAGAGAAAGAGACAGGGAGAGAGCCCAAAGATGAGTTCTTTTCCCATGGAAGAATAGAACAGAGGAATAGAAGCAACTGTTCAATCTCCCCATCATAGTCAACTCCCCTCCTAGGCTCCACAGAACCGTGTGGGACCCAGCAATTCCAAGAACTTCATGAATCTTCCAGACCCTGCACCATATTACTCCTCCACACTCCACCTCCAGATTCTGGCAAGAATCCCCAAATTCTCACTTGAGTCACAGGTGATCCTTAAGATGAGATACCCATAAAGGAAAAGGAGGGAAGTCCAAGAAGGGTTGGTCTTGTCATGAAAATAAGTCTCATCTTTTCCACACATAGTCCCCCCGATGGCATGCCACCACCCATCTATTCAAGGGTACTCTCCCTCAATCACCATGTCTGTATGTCTGTAGCTGTGGCCTAGAGAGACTCAGACACCAACCAAGTTTTTCATCAAGCACAGATCACAGGGCCAGAGGACAGGGCAAACAGCAACAACAACCACAAAGGGCAGAGGGTACAGGTTCATGCAACGCTCCCAGGCTCTCCTTGCATCCATGTGAGGACATACAGATCTTGGATCCTCGAAGTCCAGACTTAGGGAAGATGGCCAATGGCCATCCAAGCAAGATGCTGGGCCTAGCTCTACACATGTGCTCGCTAAGTTATGCGAACCCAAGCCTTCTGTTTCTGTTTATTTGTCTTGCCTTGTGTTGTTTTATTAACCAGAAACTTGAAAAGGAGGCTGTCTTTGTTGTATTGCCATTTGGCAGAGGACTAGAGGTTACAGTAGCAAGCAGAGCCTAAACAACTTTTTTTCTAAATCTGGATGAAAGTTCCTTCCAAAGAGAAAAACTATATCCGATTCCCTGTCTCCCACTGAACCTCGGAAGGACTCCCCACACCTTACCTTCAAAACACAGAATCCTAGCCAACGAAAATGGGAAAACGTAAATTGTTATACATAAAATGAAAGATCAGGGGGTGCAGACAGACTTGTGTCAACAGGGTATTTTTAGCCACTGGGTTTTTTTTCTTTCTTTCTTTTTTTTTTTTTTTTTTTTTTTTTGGTTCTTCCCCCACCCCCAGCTGGGGACCGAACCCAGGGCCTTGCGCTTCCTAGGTAAGCGCTCTACCACTGAGCTAAATACCCAGCCCCGGGTTTTTTTTTTTTTTCAAATCAAGTTTTAAGGCATGGCTTCCTGCACAGGGACCTGGGATGTACTCTTTAGGATTTGTAACTATCTCTTCCCACTTTCAACAGAACATCGTATTCCCATTTAGAAGGCTGGAAAAACTGAGGCTGGAGAGGTGGAAAATGACTTCGTAAATTGAGAGGCAGATGCGAATGACCAGATAGGACAGCCCATTAGCCAGCCAGCACAGCCCTTAGGGCAAAGACATTGAAGGCTATCCTCTCTGAAGCATTGGATCCTTCCCCTAGAGCTTAAACACCACCCTCTGGCTGCACACCACTTACTTTGTCCTCCTCCCTTCCCAAGCTCAAAGTAAAAGACCTGAAGTACAGAAAGAGCTTGCTGCAAGCTTCACCACATTCCCAAACCTTAACTCAAGGGTTTTTAGGCAGAGGGTAGTGTGGTGACAGATAGGTACTGGTCAGGACTGGGTCATCTCCCCCTCTGCCCTGCACCAAGACAGGAGATGAGTGCCATTCGTTTCCCCCTGCTTCCCTCAGCAGTTACGGGTGGCTAAGTCTCAACGATCAAGCTGCGGCAGTTAAAGGCAGGAAATGGAGTTGGAGAAGACAGACTCAAACTCACCCACCATGGAAAGGGCCCAGGGTGCTTTGAGCTCTTCCAGGTCCCCAGGTCTCCAGCTGTGTTTGTACCTGAGCAAATGGGCTCCAGTCCCATGGCCCAGTGTTTTCCAAACTGCCTCTGTGCCTGCATGCTCCCTGCCAGTCTATGCTGTCCTTACCCTTTAAGGGTTGTTATGTGACCTGCGCTGCCTGAAAATCAGGCTCCCTGTGCTCCGGAGACACTCAGACTCTTGCCTGAACCAGGGTGAGGTCATGACTCCTGAACACTCAGAAAGTTCTGAATGCAAACAGCTTTCCTTTCTCCTCACAGCTTCCTCCTCCATGAGCTCTCATGAAGGGATTCCCTCAGGAGACAGTCCTGCATGTCTGATGGTGATGACACCTTCTTCCAGCTCCAAAGATGCCAAAGATCTTTTGTAGCCAAAAGATGAACATTTGGAGCCGATAAAAGGGACAGTTTTCCCTGTAATCATGAGAAAAGTCATGGAGATACAAACACAATACTAACATCCTCCATTTTTAAACAAGTACAGAGCATGGTTATCCACTAGACAAGATGAATCCTGAGTGGCAAATGCCATTCATGCTCCTCTTGTGACTGTTTGGGCCCATGAACCCAAAGCTTTCTTGCATTAATCTGTAGCCCCAGGGCACAACTACCTTATCACGAGGCCTAACTCTATGACAGTGAGTCAGCAATCAATCAGCCACACATTCGGTTTTTCTGGTAAGTGAAAATTTATGAGCTCAGCCCTTGTGTGGGGGTTGATTTTGATGTAAATAATACAGAATTTTTTTTTACGAATTTTGTTTTGTTTGTTTCAGTGATGCACTCTTTGGCAAGCGTGACTAAAACTCACAGCACTTTACAGTTAGCTGTAGCCTCATCTCGTTAACTCAGTGAATTGTACCACAGAGGCATTTAAGGTAAATGTTTATCAGTATGGCTAATACTAAAAGGAGAATACCGGCCAGCATGCTACGAGCTTCTATGTATGATATAATTAAACCTTCACTATAGTCCTTAGATACAGTGACTTTTAGTAAGTCCCACTTTGCGACAGGAGAATGGAGGCTTGGGGATGTCACATATGCAGCTAAGCTAGAGTCCTGCAGCAGTGCATAGCACTTCTCGGGATGCAATGTTAACACCAATCATCCTATCACATAGCAACCATTCACCATCATCCTCGATAGCTCTGTGGGTCAGTTCCATCTTGAACACTGATGCACAACCACACTTCTGGAGACCTTTATTCTTCGAGGAGAATTTAGAGCTGGGGGCATAGTTCAGTCGGTAGAGGGAATTCGAGGCCAGCTTGGGCCACAAGAACCCCAGCCTAAAAAGAAAAGGAAGAAGGAGAAGAAATGCAGTTAGAATACAGACACAAATTAATGTTTATGCACATGCGCCATTGTAGGACTGCCAGGTCTCACTTTGGAGAGGATTAATCTCTTAATAATCCAGACGAAACAGGATCGTAGTTCATAGTCTCAGTATTGAACCATTTGTGTCACGGTAAATATTGATGCCAGCAGCTTGGCTCAAGCTCTAGTGACAAGATGAAGAAGAACATAGTGACTATAATGAGTAAGAATATAATAATAATAATAATAATAATAATAATAATAATAATAATAATAATGATGATGATGATGATGATGGTGGTGGTGGTGGTGATGATAAGAGGGAGGAGGAGGAGAAGGAGAAGGAGAAGGAGAAGGAGAAGAAGAAGAAGAAGAAGAAGAAGAAGAAGAAGAAGAAGAAGAAGAAGAAGAAGAAGAAGAAGAAGAAGATTCTTCTATGTTGTACAAATCCGTGCAGATAGGAACAAATTGGTAATCAAACACATGAAGGAGAAAGGAAGAACATGTTTTACTTATTGTGGTTTTGGTTTGGGTAGAGGGTCCCAAGCTGGCCTGAAATAGTTATTCTCCTGCCTTTACCTCCAGAGTCCTGGGATTTAGAGTGTCTGCCATCATGCCTGGCGCAGAGCAACTCTTCCATACACAAGTGTTTTCCAAGGAACAATTGTAGAGCAGAGAAATGAAGTCACCCTTAAAACACACCAGTAATTATTTCTCAATGCGAAACCCACTTGACAAATGCTAAACTCAATGAGCCAAAGAAAAAGTCAGGAGAAACAGGCATTTGTCTCCCACAAAAGTATTCGCCAAGCATTGCTAAGTATCTTCTTTCAATCTCCTGTCAGAAAAAAAAAGTAATAAGTTTATAATAGAGAATTTTGGCCAGGAGGACTTTGACCAAAATTCGCAGTTAACGGTCAGTGTTGCTGCTATGGCTTAAATACCGATACCATTGCCCAGAAGTTAATGTGTTAAAGTTGTGGTCCCTGGGGTGCCGCAGCTAGGAAATGCTGGGGTCCTTTAGGATGCAGGAAGTTATTCGAGGTCCTCTGGTCATCAGAGGATGCTCTTGAATGGAGTTGCTGCTGCCTCAGTCTTGCCTCTCTGCTTCCTGGTTGGTGATGTGAACAGCTCAGCCTGTGATGATTTCCCACTGCTGCTGTTAAGCACCCTTACTTGAGACCCAAAGGAGGAGACTGCCTGACCACAGACTGCAGTTTCCAGAACCATGAGCTACATAAACCACTCTCCTTTGTCAGGTGACTATCCCACCCGTGGTTCTAGTCACACAAAGCCAAATGTTACAAACGGGATTAGGTCAGACGGTCCTTGCACTTGTGACTTGATGTAACAAAACGTGCTTCACTTCAGGGGTGCGCTTCCAAATCGCAGAGCTTCAGCTTAATTGCAAACATGCTTCAGACAAAGTCAAGCACCTACTGGGTGTTATACCTCAGCATGCTCCCCCACTATGCTCCAAAATATCAAAGTCATGAAAATGAAGGAAATACTGAAGGAATTCACAGACCTCGGTGACTAAAACCATCTAGCCACTGAATGCAAGGTGGGCTCAGGATCGAACCTTGGAGTGAAGAAGGGAGACCAGCTCTGAGAGTCTGCAATCTAATGGCAGCCTTGGACCGAGGCTGGGCCTGAACACTGAACCCAAGGCTGAGGGACACAAAACAAGAGAGCTGGGTGTATGAGCCCTCTGTCCATTCTTTGTGACTCTTCTTCCTGGGGTGTAAGGAAGAGAAACATAGGATGACACCAAATGCCTAATTTATTCATTAACTTACACTGAAAGTTGGAAGTGTGAAACAGTGACACAACGGGGAATCCATATTGTTAGTCAAGCCTCCACTACCACCCATCAAAGAAAACAACGGCACAGGCCGTCTCTGGCCTGGGAGTCAGTAGCAACCAAGAAACAGAAGAGAGAAATTAAACAGAGTGGGTGAGCACTTCCTGGGCTCCACTTCCATAGAAGTAGCCCTATATCCTTACTGATGCCCAGGTGTGGGTTTCCCTTGGGACAATCAGTGTCCACCGTGTCTAGTAATGAAATATGTGTTCAGCTCCCTTTCAAGAACAAGAAACAGTTTATGTTTGGTAGTCTAGTCACCTGGAACTTGGGCACAAGCTGTTGTCAGATACTTCTGGTGGCGTGCTATACTGTGAGGCGTTACGATAGCAGAATAAAGCCACTTGGTCACGCTCACCTGTTCTGACAGACGTGAAGTCTGTGCCTTTGTCACAGTGGACTCTTCCAATAGCAAAGGCTGGGACATCGGGATCGAACTTACCCCAAGATCAATGAGAGAGGTAGAGGGGGCTCTTTTCCCTATACAAAAGCAACGTTTATTAGTAAATAATTAAATATTTAACCATACCAGGCATAGTGGCACATATCTTTAATCCCAGCACTTGGGACAGGTAGATCTCTCTGAGTTCCGGGGCAGCCAGAGCTATATAATGACACCCTCGTCTCAGGGGAAAAAAAGTTTAATCATGGATTTTCTTTATTGTTTCCTCAGTGTATTAAAATATAATTTGGAGCTGGAGAGGTGGCTCAGAGGTTAAGAGTACTGACTGCTCTTCCAGAGGTCATGAGTTCAATTCCCAGCAACCACATGGTGGCTCACAACCATCTGTAATGGGATCTGATGCCCTCTTCTGGTGTGTCTGAAGACAGCTACAGTGTACTCATATGTAATAAATAAATATATCTTTAAAAACATATATAATTTAACTTTAAGCAATTTAATGGCAGTTTTTCAACAGCAGATCAGTTTCATTGATGAATTTTAATCATTTCCCCCAAGTATCACATATGTACATCCACATATACACTACATGTGCTTGTGAGGGGTGTGTGTGTGTGTGTGTGTGTGTGTGTGTGTGTGTGTGTTAAAACAAGTAGTTGTGATGTTTCTTCATATTTTGCCTGTAAGTATGCTGTGTGGATAATGTCTGCATCCGTATCTCCAGCCCAGTGCATTGTGGGACTCAGTGGCTTCCACTTTTCCCCCCACAGCAGCAGTTAAGCAATGACAAGGGAGCTGAAAAGAGCAGGCCAGAGCTTCAGCCCCATGTTCCCTCCATTCCTGTCCCCACTGGGGAGGGCAGGAAATGCCAGCCTCCACAGGAAAGCCTGCTGTGGTGAGATTTCCCGATTTACTTTATAAATGCAAGAACGCCAGATACAGGCAAAGATAAGTACTCAAGATTGCAAGAGCTTATCATCTGGCTGACTTCTGGGCCCCACCACCAGGGCTCATGTCTCTTCTAGAAACATGAGCCACATTTAAGTTTGGTTCCAAATGGGAAAGAGTGCCCAACTGAAAACTGTGACGGTCACCCACCCTTGCCAGGCCACCGGAGGAAATCCTCCAGTCAAGTGCCAGGTTTTCACTGTGAGAATCCCTTCCATAGCAAGTCCAGGGCACCTGGCCCTGCTCCCTGACTGCACAATAGAATCAGCTAGGGGTAAGAGATGTAAAACCAAAGTGAGGCGTCAGGTTCCCCATGACTGCAGCTAGAACTACCCTGTGAGGTTTTCACTCTTTCACGGTTCTGATGGTTTGTTGTTGGGGCCACTTAGATAGAACATTAGTTAAAATGCACAGGATGTGAACCTCTCAGGAAAAAGACAGCTAGAGGAGGTGGCCAGCTCAGTTAATAGAAGCCATGTTGACCTTGCTGTCTTTAAAGTCCACGCATGTTCTGACTGGATCCCACTCTTAGGCAGGAGTTTGGGGAGAGCGAATGAAAGATGGGGGTGGGGGGTACATATCGAAGAGCCAATTATTTCAAGAGCCATTCCACGGGCCCCCTTTCCTTCTGGACATTTTTGGTAAGGTATGCCCAACTGTTAAATGCCATCTCCTTGAGAAATAGTTTGCAAGCTGGAGACAGTGAAATCTAACCCCCCTCTCCCCTCTTTTTCTTTCCCAAGTCCCCACCACACCATTTTGCAACAAATGCGTCACGCCCAAGACTGATCATTTTAAAAGAAGCAGGATTTGGAGAAAAAAACACATGCCCCCACCTCTTTCCCTCACCCCCAAATCTAAGAGGCTCAGAGTTCACAAAATCTGATTTAAAAACATACACCAAGAAAATGAAAGCTTGTCTTCCACACTTGATCTCTTATCTAGGGGAACCAGCTTCCCTCAGAGGGGCTCTCAAGGCTGTGTGTCCCAGTGTTTATTGTGTTAAGTGGGGCACATTGTTTTGTGTTCAGCTGTGACACACAATGGAGGAGTACAAAGAGACAATGCTCTATCTGGGACCCATTTCCCCCCCTCACCACACCCACCCATCCACACCCACGGCTCTTAAAGTTGAAGACCACCAAAGTATTAAGATGACCAATGTTTGTTTGATCAGGAAACTATTTGAGTGGTATCTTTTCTTTCTGGATGATAGAAGCATTTGGCTGAAGGGATCTAACTTACCTAGTGGATCCCCACAGAATCTCCTCAGATATTTGTATCAGGGATATTTTACAGATCCTACTGTCATCCAATAGACTCCCCTCTTCTACCAACCCAAGAGACTTCCATGTTAAGCATTGGGTTGCTTCTATACAGGTTTTTCTTTTTCTCCACCCCACCCTCCTTGAGCTCAAGAAGGAAGGATAGGAACAAATAATACAGCATCTACGTTTGGACAGCTCTGCTCTCTGTTGTGTGTGGCTACAGTGGGGGGTACTGTGTAGTTCTATGTGGCATGTGACCCAAACCTGTTTGATTTTCAATGAATGCAGTCATCTACATCAGAGCAACAATGGGTGGACCACTTCCCTCACTCTGTGTCGTTAAGCTTTGAACCCTTTAAAGTGGCTGATGACCTCTTAGTAATGGTGAACCTTCCCTACAAAGGTCCTGAACCTAGTGCTTTCTTTTAATTCTGTTCTCTTCCTTCGTTTACAGGCTTGAGTAAGGCCAGATTGATGGAGCAAAGATAACATAGACTTTGTAATCTTTTACTTTCTCTGTGATAACAAAGCAATATTGCTCAGGAATTTTCCACTGACTGCTCCTCCCTCCAAAAATCACCTAAGAAAATGAATGAACCGATTGCTCCATTCGTTCAGAAAAAGCAAGTTTTTCTGGAATTATATCGGAATAATTAAGAAAGGTTTATACAGAGACAGGCATGTATATAAAATATATCCCACCAACCTGAGAAATGCTACAGGTTGGATATAGAGCTGGGAACGTTTAACCTACAACAGGTACCATGGATCACTTAACAAAATTAATTAATAATAATTGATATCTATAAAGACATGAACGTCAGAAGAAAAACTTGTCAGTGGAATAGGTGGACTGATGGTGCAGTAGATGAAATCTTTGCCTCCTTCACTCAATACACTGTGCCCAATAACTCTAACTCCTTGCTGTCCATCTTGGCAAACTCTGCACATGTTTGATCTATAGGCTGAAAGGGAGTCTGCTGCCTCAGCTGCTCCTGTTCACATATGGACCCTTTGTCCCATCAGCTCCCTAAGTGAACACCTACTATGACCCCTGTCCAAACCCTTTTGTCCACTGAGAATATATATCAGCATGCCAGGGAGAGAGGGACTGGGGCAGGCTATATATGATGGGAATCAAAGGTTCAGCCAGGCTACATGTGTGTCCAAGAATGCAAAGAAAACCCCAACCAAACACTCTTTCCTTGGACTTTGCTTTGGTAATTGTCTCTATTTCCTGGACTTATCTCCCTCTTCAGACTTCCCATCCCTTCTCTGGCCCTGAAATGTCTTGAAACTTACTCTACACTTGCAGTCTGTCAAGGACCATAAGAGGACTCAGAAAATGAGATATGGGTGGAGGGGGTGTTACCTCCTTGCTGTTTTCCTTTTGAAATCTGAAATTCTGTGTTCATAGAACAAGAAGTGACTTCCCTCTTTCCCCATCATTCAAAGAGAAAGTTTAGGACAAAAACCTGTGAAAGAGGTAGAAACTAATGTGGTTTTCGACTTTATTTTGGGTAGAAAGAAGCCCAAACATGGAGCATAGGTAACTAGCAAATAAACAAAAATCAAGTCAGTACACAATAAACCAGTACTGACATGGCAGTAAGTCCCAAAAAAGATAAAAAATGGTCAACTTTGTCATGTCCCTTTGACTTGCTTGGAGAAACCAAATCATGAGAAATGTAACCATCTTTGCTAGATCCAACCATAAAAAGACTAGAGTGGGTTGGTTAAACAATGGAACTATATTTGTTCACCCTGCTGGAGAGTGGAAGCCCAAGAGCCAGGATCTGTCAGGGTTGGTCTCTCTCCTAGGCTAGAAAAGGACATCATTCATCTGCATTTTCCCAAAGTCTTTTCTCTGGATTTGGTCTTCCCTGGGTCCTAATTTCCTCTTCTTTTAAAGACTCACCATGTTGGATTAGAGCCACTTGCATGACTTTAGTTTTTACTGTGTGACCTCTTTAACAGCCCTGTCTACTAAAGATCTTCACATTCTGAAGTCCTTTAAATATCCACAGGGATCACTATATAAATTCTGAAGTGACACAACTTAGTCAAGAATGACAGAATTAGGAGCAGAATCAAGACCGGAATGTAAATGTCCTAAGACCCCAGAATGTTGATTTTGCCAATCATCGATCATCGGTGCATAGCCTCCTCCAGGTTAAACCCTCTCACAGAGAATACAACGCCTTCAGATTGGACCACATCTCATGATCATCTAAGGGCATTGGCATCACTTGCCAAGTAAGGAATCCAAGTCCTAGTTGCCCCGCTCAGAGTCACAGAATGCTGGATGGTCCTCGGTGTCCCGCCCAGATTTCTTCTCCTTTCCCGTAACTGCCAATCTTCAGCAACTCCTTGCTCTCCTGACCCCCATGTCAGCACTGATTTCTAGACTCTGGATAGAAAGTCTTCGGGCCAGGGAAACAGCTTGGTAGAAGCCAGAGTGGCCAATGACAACTCTGTACTCTTCTTTAAAAGGCACTGGAGGTACCAGCTGGCTTTAATGAGTCCTTCCTGTCTGTCCTGACCACTTGCTCTGGCCTCTAGCAGCTACTACAAATTTATGTACATGAACACACACACACACACACACACACACACACACACACACACACACACACACACACACCACGCACATCAGGATTCTGGTGCATGCCCACACCTAAAATCTATCTGAAGGAAGGAAGCTCTATTAAGCACTCCTTTCATTATCTGCTCATATGTTTTCTTAGACCACAGATTTTTTGTTTCATTCTTGCTATCCCTGGGAACGAATACCCCTTCAAGCGAATGACAGGCAGATTAGGAACTAAGTCATAAGCATCAAGGTTTTGTTACAGAGCCTAGAACAGGTAGCACCTCCATCTGCTTAAATATGGGACTACTGCAGGTCCCTGGTTAAGCCACCAGCATGTAAAGGAAGCAAGTGATCTTGATATCAGGCACTCCCACTGCAAAGCCACCCAGGTAACGCTCTGCTCTCAACACAAATGTGATGCTCTGGGTCATTTCCCATTCTTCTCTTCAGTTATTGGTAAAGAGAAAGATAATTAAAGTTAAAGGTAGTCGTTACCTTTTTCTACACCTGTTTGCATTTGTGTGGGTACCAGCTATTCATCTTTGAACAAAATTAGCTCTGGGCCTGTCTTCAGGATGCCTGTGAGGGCATAAGGAGGAAGACAACCAAGAGATATTACCACAAACGAGTACGGTCTCAGGACTATACAGGAAACACAAAGAAGGAAGATCCTAGAGCAGCAGTTCTCAACCAGTGAGTTGAGATCCCCCCACAGGTAAACAACCCTTCCACAAGGGTGCATAGCAGATTCCCTACATAGCAGATAGTTACAATATGATTCATAACTGTGCGAAGCGAAATTATTATACGGTTGGAGTCAGAACATCATAAGGAACTGTATTAAAGGGTCACAGCTTTAGGAAGGTTGAGGACCACTGAGTAGTAAGTAAATGATCTCTTAATAGCCCCCCTTTAAAAAAAAGGCAGGCCCTGGTAATACAAACCTGTGATCTTGGAGGCTTACTCTGGAGGACCTCAAGTTCAAGACTAGCCTGAACAACTTAATGAGAACCTGTCTCAAACTTAAAAGGGAAAAGGTTCTGTTACAGCGCACTTACCCAGCCCTAGATCCAGTCCCTACTATCAATCCCGGAAAAACCTAGATTAAATAAATAGAAGGAGGGACAGGACAGGTATGGTGAGGCACCAAATAATTTGTTTGGCCCTCACTTCCTCTAGAATACCTGAAGCCCTTCGGACTTCCTACTTTCCTAAAGAAAGTTTATCTTTAAAATCACGGGATGTACATGTAGACAGTAATTTTTATTGACCATTGTTTGAAACATTATGTTATCACTTTGGGAAAGACGACATCTCCTCAAGAATTCTAAGAGCAGAATTCCTGGGGCCTTGGCTCTGGACCGTTAGCCCCCTCCCTTCCTCCAAGGTCTTGTTTTCCTAAGCTATAGTCAGGAATGCATAGGGAGGGGCAACGTGGTTGTGGGCAAGGATCCCCGGGCAGCTCCAGTCACCGGTCCCAGCCTGGCCTTTCACCTTCTAGCTCTTGGGTCTGCTCTTATTAAGGAGCAAAATGTTTCAATATGTTGTGCTTTGGGGGGAGGGACAGGAGAGAAAATCAGGATATTGTTGAAAAGGAACTAATGAATAACGCCCTCCAGTCTTGAGCAGAGCCCCCCACGCGGGCAGATCTGGGCAGATAAAGTATGCTTTCTCCTGAAATGGAATCCTGTTCCATGTCTTTTGGGTAGAAATTTCCAGAGCCGGTAGGGAAGCAGGGAGTGCAGGGAAATGATACTAAACTGGCTTTGTAAAGGTTCCAGAACTGAAGCATCCAGGAAACCTCGGTACTCCAGAAGGAAGAGAAGAACTGGCACTCCGGGCAAACAAAAGTGTGTGTGCCTGCTGCTATTTTTTTTACAAATCGCTCTCCCTCCATCTCTGCTCTCTGTTGCCTCTGCCTTCGCCCAGACACCTAAATAAAAATCTAAGACTCGCTACTCTGGTCCCCAAGAGCTCTCCAGGCAGGCCAGGTGAGCAGTGCCCCCTGAAAACTCTTGAAGGGGAGTGTAAAGATATGAAACCTGCCCGCCCCATTATACAAAGGCGACTGGACAGTTTTGCCAGGCAGCCTTGGGGAATGGTCTGTTGGGGGAAGGGGAAGGCATCTGATCGGACTAGGGTCTCTGAAACCTGAGCCCCATCCATGTCCCTTCCACAAAGGGTAGGAGGGAGAAGAAATGAGTAACATTTTAAATCCCAGGAAAACAGAAGTTGAGGCCAAAACAACTTGTTAGTGAGTGCTTTTCAATGCCTGTGCTCCTGAGGAATAAAAAAAAAAAATCAAAACTCATCATAAAGGTATCTTTGTGGTGACTGTATTTTAACCCAGCTCTAAAAAAGAAGGTAGTCAGAGAATGTATTCCTGGGGGGATCAGATAAGGGGCAAGTAAGAAAACAGAAACCTGGATGAAAAGGAGTGTAGACTACTACTAGAAGGCCAAGTCTGAAGGGCCATTATTTACATAGCAATCCATTCAAACTTTCCCAGAAGTGTTCAGCCTGGGCTCCTTAGCTGTGTGTCTCTGTGTGATGCTGTGTGGTTTCTAAGTATTCCTAGAGATTTCCGGTAACATCATCGGGAGGTTTCTGGAAAGGCAGCTGGGGACAGATGGGTGGCCATTTTTTTTTTAGAACAATTCGTCAGACAGCAGTTGAAATATTGATAAGAAACCGGAAATCAAATTACAAGAGGGGAAAGCCAGAGGAGGAAGAAGTAGGGGGATGCGCAGAGCTGGCCACCCCCATGTAAATTCTGGTGACTCCAGCAGAGGTTACTGGTGTGCCTGAGCTGAGGCTGCATCTGAGTTTTGGGCAAAGGAAGGCAATTTTAACTTCGAGAGGCCACCAGGTTTAATTCCTCATTGTCTAAGTCCCCAGAGCTGGGTCATAGAATACAGTTACATCCACAGCCAGGACATCCTGGAGCTCTTGGTTTAGTTGGTAAGGTGTCCTTTATGATGAGTGTCCCCTGGTATCTGCTGGCTCCTGCCCCTCTGAAGATCCCTTCCTCCCTCCATCTCCCCCTCCCTCCTTTGACTGCCCTGGTGCGCTGGCTACAATCACAAAACGTAGGGATCTCTTCCTCATGTTCATTTCTTTTCTCCCTCCCTGCACTGGTTTTCATCGAAAAAACCAGGAGAGTGTGGAAAGAGCTTTGAGGGCTGAATCAGTAAAGGAAGTGCGTGTGCCAGAGAACAAGTACTTAGTCCCCGAAGTAGTGAGTGCTTGTGTTGTGGCTTCAGGAGTCAAAAAAGCTGGAATTTGTTAGTAAGGAGAAAAGTACTTTATCAGAAACACATTGGCTGCTGGAGAAGCTGCAGGGTTGCCTTGTTAAAGGTGGTTCCAGAGAAGGAAGGAAAGGAGGGAGAAGGACAGACCTTCACGGGCAGAGGCACCTGATACCCTAGGTGGCTTTGCTTCTCCAACCCATGTATTCTGACCTAATAAACTACCTTCTCTGCACCTGAAAATCAGTGCCCTGCGCTCATCATCCTGTGCTCTGCTGCAGACCTGCTTTCTTTCAAAAGAGGGAGATGTTAGTTCCTCTGAGAGGGGCCCCCACAGACCTCAGAACCCGAGTCTTCTTCCCTAATGCATCCGTACACTGGATGTCTCCAGTGAAGAACTCCTCTGCCCTATAGGAGTTCTATAGGCAGAGGCAAAGAGTCACCAGAGGCTTCTCGAGGGAGCCTTCCATGTCCCATGGCCTTCTCTGTTTGGATCTTGTCCTTCCCTTTACTACATTTTTTAGTTACTTACGTTTTTTTCCTACTTAGATTGCTTCTGGAGCCTTGAGGATCCTTCCTCTTTAGCACAAGGTACTCCAGACAGTCCCTGACACATCATCTTACATCAGGGTAAGACCGGACAGCGTCTTTAAACAGGCAATGTGATCTTCACATAACTCCCCCCACACCTCTACTCCAGACCTCTTTTATCCAGGGAACAAAGTGAAGTCTTGGCTATTCTGTACTCAGGGCTGCACTTTGGGGAGATGGTGTGTATACCACGTGTGCAGTGTGCATGGGTGTGTGCGCACGGACATGTGTGTGGCAATGTGCAAGCACATGGGTTACAATTGTTTCTTTTACTGGATGGACCTGCTCAACCCTCAGACCCACCTAAGAGGCCCATCCCTCAAAAGCTCAGATTGCTGCATTTGACAGCTCATCTAAGGGGTTGTTTTCTCCTTTCCACAACCGTTCCCAAGAATGTAAACAAACCCAGACTGGGACATCTGGGTTACACGTTTAGTGAAAATTCCCTGGCGGGTGGGGTGGGGAGTGTACACTGGATGGCCTTGCCCAGAGTAGAAACTGGGCCTCCCTCTGCACAGCCTGTGGAGAAGGAAAGATTCGATGGAGGTTGCAAAGGTGCCTTCTTTGGAACTGGGCTCCTTCCTTCATCCTGAAGTCCTGCCCCAAGGGCCCTGTCCACACACCCAGACCCAGCATCTCCTGCTTTTAGGAAAAAGGGGAACATCTGCCAGAACTTCTTCAGTATAGGTTTCTCGGGTCTAAGGAGCACTAATTATTTGTCTAACACCTCAGAAACTTGTTGGCAGTGGAAATCACCTTCTCTCTTTCTGCCTGCTGTCTCAAGCCCTTCAGGAAGAGACCAGGAGGTTTGCTCTGGGAGGAGTGACTAAACAAGGATGGGAGGGGTGTTGGCGAAACTGGAGTAAAACCATGTCAATAATTAGCTCTTGTGGAGATGGACGGGTGGCTCCCAAGAGGTGCCACAGTAAACTGTGAGATCAGACTGGAGCACGCAGGGCCCTGGGCTCCAGTCATACGGAGGTATGGCTCCTACCCCAGCTCTCCCAGCAAAGAAGCCAAGCCAAGGGGCTCCTCCAGCTCTTCTAAATGGCCCTCATCCTGGGCTGTAACCTCTTTCCAGCTCACAAACTAGGTCCCAGAATCTCAAGAATAAGAACTCTCTGAAGGGCAAGGGAACAACCCAGGGTCTGACCCGGAGTTAAGGGTCATGGAGAAAGCAAGCTGGTCCAGGACAGAGTAGCAAACCAGCTTGGGGTGGGCAAAGAGGCACTGTGAGAGCTGTGGGTTGCCACAGGAGCCGCTTGCCGCAGGAGCTCTTTTCAAGGGGAAAATGGATTTTTCAGCGGCCGCAAAGTTTGTATTGTTGCACAAAGGAGTTCATTGATGTTGGTGAAAGTTCTGCGTGGCAGGACAATCTTCTGTCTGTTCTGCAGGCTTCCTTCACCAACCATTTGCCAGAGGGGCACAAGTTGCCAAGCCCTTGTTGTTCTCTGTCTGCACCAGCTCAGGGTTGTTGACAAACAAGGGAGCTCAGGTGACCTGGCCCCAGGAACCAGGAGCTCAATCTTGCCTCAAGGAAGAAGGGACCCTCTCCACTCAGGCTCTGGATGCTGCTTACAACAGACTAGGGGCTCAGACCTGGTCCCACAGGAGAGCACTTTTCAGGGTGGGGATTGAAAGACTTAGAGAAAAAGACAGAGGAACCTAAGTGACTCTTCAAGATGCCAGTCCTAGATGCCTCGCTATGGTCATACTGGCAGCTGCCTCCCCTTTGCCTGGTTCAGTTCTGAGTATTGTGTTTGTACACAACTAGTAATAGTGACAGTCTGTTTTGCACTGAGAGATTAAAATGTGACAGAGTCTGAAAGGGGACAAGTTCAAGACACAGACACTAAGGAGTCTTACTAAGGTAAGATCCTTTGAGGTGCATCCCAGTCTGTGGTTATAGTGCAGAGAGAAACACTATCTCAGAGTGGTTAAGAGTCCAGGGGTCCAGGCTAAACTTTCACACATGGAATCAGAGTTAAGAGGTGGATAGAGAAGACCAGAAGACCCAGGGCAATAACTCTGCCCAATAATAGCATCGTACTAGAAGAATGTGAAATTCGTATTTCATCAAATGGAGCATTTCCTTGAGATCTCTCTCTCTCTCTCTCTCTCTCTCTCTCTCTCTCTCTCTCTCTCTCTCTCTCTCACACACACACACACACACACACACACCTGCACAAGTCTGACAGGGTTCTCTTTCTTCTCTCCAATCTACCAACCTGAGGATTCTGCCCACTGCTTTTCAGGGGAAGACATCCTCCTTCTCCCTTGACTCAGACAAAGGGAGGCTGCTGGGTCCAGAACCTGCCCAGCGATATTGCCCAATTGACATGTAGGTCCTGAAGCTGTACTTCAAGAACAGTGGGCCCGTATTTGGAGAGGATATTGTATGGAGGCTACTGGGAGGTCGGGTTGGCTGAGATTCCAGAAACTGAACCCACCCGCGACCTCCATAGTCCCCATCATGGCGCCGCCACTGGATGAGGGTCGCGACACCCGGCTGGTCTCCACCTCCTGTCAGCCTGCACTCTCTGGTCAGCCTCTGACTCCCTTGGGGTTTTCTCGACGACGCCGAGTGGTCTGGGGGTTCGACTTCCAATTGTCTGGGGCTCGGGTCTCCGAGACCCTCCTGGCCTGGCCCTCCCCCGCCCCCCCGCGTGGCTCTGCAGGCGCTGCGGCCTCCCACGTAGCGTTTTGAACAGGGTCCGTACTAAGGCAAGAACTAGCGTGGGGAGCGGGCAGGGCGAACAGAGGCTCTAAATCTTCCTTCAATCTGTGAGTGGATGAAGTCTGAGAAACAAATTCAAAGCAGGCGCTCCTGCAGAGCCTTCCTGCAGAAATATTCCCCAGCATTCAAGCGCATCCAGGGGCGGCTCAAGCTGCCTTGTTTGGCTAAGGTCAGACGAGACTCGAGTTCTCCAATAAAAATAAATCTCAAATTAATTATGGCCTCGAGCGAGAGGCCAGACACTTGAAGCTGCAGTTGTGCAGTCTGGAGTTTTGGCGTTTGCCTGCCAACCCCTTCCCCCATCCCCCTCCTCCACGTCTTCCCCTCCTGCTTTGCCAGCTAGATACCCTCTGAATCGGTGGGAGAAGAGAATGCAACGAGAAGGCTCCGCCAGAGACGCTTTGCCAGACCTGGCATCTTTAGGAACTTCAAATGACCCAGATGTCATCGGGTCCGGAGGCACCCCAGGGATCGGGCTCCGAGTGTCTTGTCCTCCCACTCCCGTCCCAGACTAGGACCAAAGAAGCCCGGGAAGCTTGCGTCTGGAAAGTCTTGACCCGGTCAAAAGGGCTGACATTGAGCGAGCCAAGACACGTTTTGTCGGCCGTTTCCCTCCCTGGGGAAGCAGGACTTCCGCATCTTTGAAATTGTCAAGTGTATATAAAGCAAGCCCTCTCATCAGTGCGTTAATGAAAACTCTCCAAATCCCTGTGCTTCCTAACTGTTCACCTACGCGTGTGTGTCTTCCACACAACTTAGAAATGAACTCCAAGATGCTTTGTTGTTGGAATAATTTTTTTCCAGTTTGTGCCTTCAAAAAAATTTTTTTAGCATGGCTTCTTTGGCTAGGAGCTTCCCCTGACTTGAAAATTAAGAATGGGCTGGTGGAACAGCAGTGAAGGTACTGGTACCAACGCCTAGCCCCCAGCCCTGCCCAGTCTGGGAAAGAGTGAAGCCCACAGTCCTTAGAGCGCCAGGAAAGAGGGCGTGCACCACTGTGTGGGCAGGGGCTGCCATTCCTGAGCTGGACTGGTAGACAGGGAAGAGAAGAGCTGGAGAGAGCCAGAAAGGGGTGGGGGGTAGGAAAGGGAAGGCGAGTGAGAAGCAAGAGAAGGGGAGGGACCTGCCCTCTCCCAGCGCAAAACAGTTTTCTTTTGCAGCAGGCCTCACCGCAGGCTCTCTATCAATTTGTCTCAATGCAAACATTCAAAATATTCTCTTTGGCTGCTCATGAAAACAACGTGAGCTGCCAGGATCAAACCATCTTTCCAGATGTCTGGTGGTAACCACATTAAACAGGGCAGACTTGTTTACTGTTGTGTTTGGTTAGGGCTTTTCCCCCCTTCGGGATTTAAAAGAGAACCAGGAGGATCAAGTGGAGCACCATACCCAGAGCAAACTCGCCCACCGGAGCAACAACAGGGGATGGAAGGGATCTGACGTTCTATCCCAGATCTGTTCAAAACTGGGGGGGGGGGGGGGGGGGGCGGTGCCTCCTTCTGTGTGGAGAACCCAGTGAACGGAGCAGGTACCGACAGAGGTGTTGGTGGTAAAATGCCATTAGACTGCAGTGACACCTATGCCTGCCATGCCCAGGGGGTGCCTATGGTAGCGCCCCCTCCCCCGCCCCAAAATTGTGAAATTGCTTCAGTGTCCATTTTGCAGGCAGTGACCAAAAAAAAAAAAAAAAACAACAACAACAACAAAAACAAAATGAAACTCCCTAGCTGAGATGGGGGTTCAAGAGAAGGGGTTGTACTCAGTGAAATTAGGGGTTATTCCAGGAAATTATTCCAGAGAATGGTACTCAGCAATGAAGATGACTGTCATTTGCCAGATCAGCAGAAGTTGAAAAGGAAAACCTGGCGATTGTCTGCTACTTGGCGGTTATTGGGGGGGGGGGGGGTGAGTGATTAAATGTGGATTGGCTATTTGTGCCCTCTGTAACTGTCCAGTGCCTGGAAGGAGACAGACCCTCTGCATGTTGAAGTAAACACTCCTTTCGGGCAGAAAGAGACACAGTATAGCTTGGGTGCACCCTCCTGAAAGCTAGTGTCGTTTGAATGTCTGTAGAGTCCGGGCTGAAAAGGAAACAATTTGGGGTTTGAAAGGATGTAATTCATTCTTCCTTTCCCTTTAACCTCTTTCCTCTCTGGAAGGCATGTGGAAGCGCTGAAGGGAAGAGCAAGAGGGCGGGCAGCCCGGCCGCAGGCAGGAAAGGGTTAAGCCTGATTTCTTTTAATTGAACTCCAGAACTGGTGGCCCCAGGCAAAGGGGGGGACTGACCCCGCTAGCGGTAACCAGATGTGGCGGTCCCAGGGGAGCCCCGGAGCAGACCCCTGGATTGAGAAGCAGACAGGAGGAGGGGGAGTGGGCCCGGCCCGGCCCCCACCCCCCACAGTAAACCGAGTCTCAATTGCTGGCAGGCTGCACCGCCACTCCAGGTCTGGTCACGTTCAGACCCGTGTCTGTATTCGAACCCCAAATTGGAGCTGAATTGATGAGACTAATTTGGATGGGGGGAGGGGGGCGGGAGGGAGGCGAGCGAGCGCAATTGCTCCTGAAGAAATAAAGAATTAATAAGTCACCTTTTTTGCCGCCGTGGACACCCTTTTGATTTTTTTTTCTTCCCAATTTATTCGGATCTGCTCTGGAGTTTTCCCCTCTTTTCCCGGGAGGACTCTTAAATAAAAGTGAGAAAGTCCACAGCGTGGTCTGAAGAGCGTGGAAAAGGTAACCTGTTTTCGAAGTCTGGGAGATGGGAGTCAGGCCATGAGCGCCGGTACCCCAGAGAAGCCCTAACTAGAGTGCTCCCGGGTCCAGCATGGGAGGCGGGGGGGGGGGGCGGGGGGGGCGGATAGCAGAGGGAGCCGAGCCTGTAAAGCGGGCCACGCCGCTGGGTGGGGGTGACAGTCCCTAGCTTGGACCCATAGACCGTCCGCTCTCATCCAAGGTTGGGTCTCTGCTGAGCCGCATCTTGACGCGCTCCCGGGTCCTGTTGCGTAGTGTGGAAGGCAAGCTCGCCCCTCGTCAGTTCCTTGGGGGCTGCGCTGGTATTGAAGGGCTTGGGCCGTGGGGTCCAGAAAGGTGTATTTAACCCAAGAAGGCTTGGATAAGTGACCTAGGTTGCGGCTGGTCTACCTCCTTAGCCGGCTGGAGCCCGGAGGGCGCGCCTAAGCATGGGCACCTCTCTGCTAACAATGCTTGAGGTAGTGAGTCACACCCTTGACAGGTCAGGTCCTCCGGACTCTGAGCCGCTTCGGAGACTAGCGCTTGGATGCGAAGAGTCCTTCGGGTTTTCTCTTTTTCTTTCCTTTCCTTTCCTTTCCTTTCCTTTCCTTTCCTTTCCTTTCCTTTCCTTTCCTTTCCTTTCCTTTTCTTTCTCTCCTTTTTTCCTTCCTTCCTTCCTTCCTCCCTCCCTTCCTTCCTTCCCTTCTTCCTTTTTAAAAATGGTAGGTTTGCCTTCTTCTGCGTCTGAACCTCCTCTGGCAGTTGACGTCGCCAGGTTATCCCCTGTCCTAGCACTCTCCCGCCTTCTTCCTCCCATCCCCAAAAAAGTTTGACTCCGGCTGGAAAAAGCATTAATGAATGTATCTGTGGGAAGAAACGGAAAGTGAATGAGTCAAGAGGGCCACCTTCGGCCAAAGGCCCAAGGGGAAGGAAAGAAGCCAGAGGCGTTTGGCTTTGGATTTGGGGGGGAAGGTGATGGGGGAGTTGCAGACTTCAGGAATCAGGGAGCGGATACTGGGCGTGGACCCCGTCATTGTTCCTGGCCAGCTCTTATCTCCCAGGAGCAAGTATCCTGTGTGCGCAGTGCATGAATGTATCTGGGCATCTCGCGTATATTTATATAGCGAGTGATGCGAAAAGCAGGGCGAGGAGAGGAAGAGGGGGGTGTGGGGGAGGGAAGACAAGAGAGAGCAGAGAAGAGAGAGGAGAGGGCGAGATGAGAGAGAGAGAGAGAGAGAGAGAGAGAGAGAGAGAGAGAGAGAGAGAGAGAGAGATAGGACTTCCTCCCCGATCGCAAAGTGAAGTCACTTCCCAAAATTAGCTGAAAAAAAGTTTCATCCGGTTAACTGTCTCTTTTTCGATCCGCTACAACAACAAACGTGCACAGGGGAGCGAGGGCAGGGTGCTCACAGGGGGCACTCAGAGAGGGCCCAGGGCGCCAAAGAGGCCGCGCCGGGCTAATCTGAAGGGGCTACGGGGTCAGGCTGTAACCGGGTCAATGTGTGGAATATTGGGGGGCTCGGCTGCAGAATTGGCCAAATGGACGGGACTATTAAGGTAAGCAGCGGGACAGTGGGCGCGGGGCGAGGGCCGACCGGGGAGGCGGGAGGGCTGGGCGCCGGGGTCCCGGAAGACGTGGCCGCTCTCCCTTCCTTCCGCGCCCCGGCTTCGCGCGGTCTCCTCCGGGTAGCGAGTCCCCCATTCCGAGGAGGCCGACCAGCCTTCCCGCCCAGGGCGATCTACCCCTTACTCCTTGCGCCACAGTGGAGTCCCGCGGGCTCCCACTGCGCCGCCGCCTGAGGGGCTGAGAGACCCGGCAGCTGAAACCTGGGACCCCGGGCGCGGACCAGAGTCTAGGGCGGGAGATCGCCCGGTCGGTTCCCACCCGGCACCCAGACGACCTGGCCCCGGCGCCAGGCACTCGTCTGGCGGCCAGCTTCCTCACGCCAGAGGCCGAGATCAGCGCGGGCAGGAGTAGCGTTCGCCGCCGGCTGGGGTCTCCGGATCCCCGGGGCGAGTTAGAGGATTAGTTGCGGGAGGGGAGGGGTGCAAGGGAGGGTGTCTGAGGGTCCGTCTGAGCCGGAGGGTCCAGATGGAAGCCCCTGTTTACATGTCAGCCCGATCGGTTTCTCTTCCCCCCTCTCACTGCTGCTGACGGGCGATTTGCGGACGCCGGCTGCCGGGAGCTAACGGGCCCGCCTCGCTGTTCCTCGGGCTAGGAATCTCCTGGTTCTCCGGGCTCCTCTGTGCCTCAGATCCCGCACACTGTGCTTGCGCCAGCTTCAGAGCCAGGGATCCAGGAGCTGTCCTCTCAGTAAGAATTAAACTCCTTCACAGCCGTCCGCCTGCGGTGGCTGGTTCAGAGGCCATGGCCTGGGGCTTGCCGATTCCACCCCCAACCCCCATCCGCGCCGGCCCAGCTTGGGTCTAGGTTGCAAAGTGCAGCCCAGGAGACCCGTGAGTCTGGGTTCCCTGTCACGCTTCAGAAAGGCAGAGTGCTCCCTCTGAAAGAGGGAAGTAGGGCCAGGAGCAGAGAGGAGGGACACCCCCTAACGTGACTAGCCTAAGAGGAGTTAGGAGAATGAATGAGACCAGACCTTAGCTTCAAGGCTACACATCAAGCAGGAATTGCTCTGGAAAAACTATCAGGCTGGTGAGGTGGGGACTGGCAGGGCCGCCATTCTCCAGAACCCAGAGGAATCCACTTCCTACTCATGGCTTGACTGAGAGGAGGTTAAGGTGTTGGCTTTAGAGAATTCAACAGATTTTATCTTCTGGGTGGGGTCAGAGTGTTTTTATTTTCTAAGACTCTCTCTCTCTCTCTCTCTCTCTCTCTCTCTCTCTCTCTCTCTCTCTCTCTCTCTCTCCCTTGCTCTCTGAAACATGCTGACTTAGGTAAAAGGGACCAACTGAAGAGACTTGAAGACAGAGATGAGATAACTGATCGTAATGGGGTTTTTAACTCAATCAAATAGCCACAGGTTTATCAAACTTGACTTGAGTGGGTTCCCAAGAGGTGTGCTCTAGAGACCTGTCAGTGGAGGTCACTGGGCCCTGTTTCTCTGCTTCCTGTTGGTGTGTTCTTGCAAGTGCCTACCTCCCCAGGTTCAGTAACCAGATGACCCTTCTAAAATCTTCACACACCCCCATTCAGAGCACTTTCTACTCACACCCCCCCACCCCAGGAAAGCAACTCTCTCCTCTGATCCAGAAGGGTGGTAGTGTAGCTCCAGAGGCTCACTGTGGCACTCTCCAGAGGCACTCTGAGAAGGAGTGAAGCAGCATCTGTGCGGCCTTCAGACCTCTGAGCACAGGCCCTGAGCTCTGGAGGAAGCTGTGGTCTGCGTACCCAGGATGTGTTAACCCCACACTGTGCACACTGGGATGGGCATGACAGGCATTGAGAGCAACCTTAGACAAGGAGGTTGCTGCTTCATACCAAGATGGGAGTGAGGGCTCTTTTAGGATGACTAATGGGAGCCCATGAACCCCCCCAAAGCCTCCTGAGGAACACCTTGTTTCTCACCTGGGAGACTTAATACCAAGGGCATCTCCAGAATCACTTTTCAAGCCCTCTTCTGAACACCGATGTTCTGGAAGATTGTGACTTTAGTGTATCCTTTAGCCTTTTAGTTATGTAGAAGCCACAGGTTCCTGTTTATATGCGACCTTCTGATTTGGGGGATCCTAGACTCCACTTACATGATGGTTCAATTCCATGCTTGGTGTAGATACTGGAAGACTGAATTGGAAGAAAGGTCAATCAACTTCTGATCTTACTGTATGAATTTACGGCTGTAAAACGTCTTTGACCTTCATAATCTTCATAAAGATCCCACAGGACTACTTTACACAGGTGTTTCCAGTTGCTTGCATACTAAATCCCTATCCCGCCCCACACGGACGAAGGTCAGAGGACGCTATAAACCAAATGTAACCTGTAGACACAGACTTAAGAGTATTTAGCTTGCCTGTTTCAACAGCCTGGGACAATCAGCATCCAGTAACTCTGATGCCATCGTATGCACCTGAGTGCATCTTCCTCAATCACAAAATTTGGCAACATCTGTGGGTCTCGGTGCCCAGGATGTACGTGGTTCCGGATGCCAGGGAAGACTGGGTTTCTGTACAGTTAGCCCCCTGTTTTGTTTAGCATTCGTGGAAGCTTTTGGGGTTGTAAATTTCCAATCCTGCTGCCCTTCCAAATTGTGTTCTCTACTTTCCCCAGCATGTCTGTTGGGTGAGCTCGGCTTGCTTGTTCTTTAGCTGTAGACAAGCTAACCTGCGATATTAAACGGCACCCTACCCCACCCACCCCTGCTCCCCACATTGATATTATCAGTGTTGAAAAGCACGTGACACTGCTTGCTGCTAGAAGAAATGACCTGGTTTCAAACTGCATCTTAGTTCTAGGCAGATTTCCTTTGATCAGATTGATGCCATCTGCAGAACGACGAATGTAGAGTGCGCCCTGAAAGAACGGAGAATCAACCAGAGAAGAGTCAGACATATGTGGGAACCTGGGAAATACGGAAAGCGAGGAAGGCCTGGGAGAAAACCTAGCCCCCTTTGCACTACTTACTTACTTACCGTGTGGGTCATGGCAAGGCTCTTAGCTCATGGGTCTCAGTTTTCCCATCTGTAAAGTAGGTCTAAAGCGCTAGCTTCTTTGGACAAGTCGAAGTGAAGGTGAGATAAGGTGTGGTGTTTTAAGTGGATGCACATTCGTTGAGCTTCATTTTGCCTTAGTCCTTTTAGAGATTTGTTTCTCACAGTAATAGAACGTAGGTCTGAGTTTAACACTGTGCGTATTCCGTGACTTTGAGATGCATTTGTGGCGTACATCCTGTGTTTGAAGGCTCTGCTTTGTGTGTGTAGGATAACCAGCAGTTGAAAGTCACCTAGTGATGGATGCACACAGAGACAAATGTGATTAGCGCTCACACATGGTGGTGCTGTACTGGGTAGGAAGGGCACTACCAATAAGGTGCACAGGGACCTGAGTAGAGATAGCACTTCTAAATAAGCACTTCAGGGTGGTAGAGGAGAGAGGGAAGCTGCCTTCTGTGACTCAGAGAAGAGCCATCTGTCAGACGGAGAGTGGACTGCCACTCTCAGAGCAGAGGAATTGGGAAGGAGCTCTGAGAAAAAGCAGTCAAGAGAGAACAATAGGGGCAGTCTTGGTTTCTGGCCCCCATGGCCCCCAGGAGGGCATGTCACCTAAATTCACAAGGACACCGTGCAAACTAGATGGCCATTTTGTCTGTCCCCATGACCACATGATTGCTCTCTGAAGTGACTTCCAACTGAACTGTCGCCACTTAAAAGTGTTCTTCTCATGCTATTCAAATTCATAGGTGTGCAGTTTTAAAGCTGTACAGACTATTTACCCTGCTGCTGCTTTATCTATGGGTAAGCCAAGGTCCAGCATGCTGGATACCAAGTTCATGATCACAGAAGAAAAAAAAAGTGAGAATTCAGGGGTCCTAGGAGATAGAGGAACATAGAGTAGTAAGTAGTATTCTTACTACTCTAACATGAGGATGTCCCGTGTCACATCATGTAAAATTATAGAATACTGCAGAAAAAGAGCTTTAAAAGAGAAGTCGTGAAATATCTGGCACCTTAAACTACTGACGCTTCTGCAATTTAGTGACAAATATATTCCCACTATCTTGATTAATATCTGTGCGCGCGCGCACACACACACACACACACACACATGCACACACACACAGAGAGAGAGAGAGAGAGAGAGAGAGAGAGAGAGAGAGAGAGAGAGAGCTAGAGAGAGAGAGTCAAAATTTTCAGATAGGTTTGGAAAATCAACTCTTTTCCAAAATAAATCTGCTTTGACTCTATGCATCGTGAACAAAGTTTCCATTATCCCCAAAAATATCTATCTAAAATATACCATTACTTAAATAATCAGTAGGCCCCATTACTGATGGTGGGCTGGTGTAAAAAAAAGAGGTTTTGCCTCTTTAAATAAAACGCTCTCAGCTGTATTAGGCCAGACCTGCTAGATCTATTTTCTGAACAATGAAGCAAGAAAGTCTTTGGTAATAGCCGCGTTAAATAAGATTTTAAATTTCAATGTCCTCCTTAGTTTGAGGTTGAGCAGTAAGTTGGCATTGGTTTTAAAAAAAAATGTTTGGCTGAAATCAAACCCTCCCCACCCCCACCCCTAGAAATGTAGCATTCGTCTAATTCTCAGCATAAAAGAATAAATAAAGAAAGACAACAATCTTGGCAAAAATGTTTCTGCCATTAATAAACTTCCCTTTATTCTACCTTAAACCTCACAAAATATCCCCAAACTAAAGTCTCAGTCAACCTAAAGCTTGATATATAGTCTTTCAGATTAAACCATCTCTATTTATTGGCTTAGAATGGGAAATGCTCTGTTCTATTTCATCTAGACAATTGGCTGTATAATGTTGGCATGGAATACTTTTGATGTGAATAACATGAATTTTTGAAGTATCAGTTTAAAAGCCTGTCTATCTTTTAGGGTGTGTGTGTGTGTGTGTGTGTGTGTGTGTGTGTGTGTGTGTGTGTGTGTGTGTGTGCGTGTAATAACAGGATGACCTGGGACGTTGGGACCTACCTTCCACCTTGTTTGTGATAGTGCCTCTTTGCTGTCAGCTGCTATGTGCAGGGCTCTAGCTGGCTCAGGATCTTCCGCTGAATCTCCTATCTAGACCTCCTATCACCCAGCAGAAACCCTGGGAGTAGAGACCTCTGTTACTTCTATCTGGCTTCATGTAACTCTGGGCATTCAAACTCAGGCCCTCAGTCTTGTGTGGCAAGCTCTTTACCCACTGAGCCATCTCCCCAGCATCCTTTCTCTTGTTTGGGAAAAAAAGTCTGTGTCTCACTGGCTTGCCTCAAACTCACTATGTACTCAAGGATGATCACAAACTTCTGAGCCTCCAGGGAGCTGGAACTACAGGAATCTGTCCCGTGCTGGTCTATACTACAACTTTTTGGTCATCTCAAGGTTCTGCAGGTGTTTTTCTCTGCAGAAGGCGACACCCTGTTTCATTTTCTGCTGCTTTCATATCTGCCATGTCACTTAGTAATACACTTCAGATTGATTCTCCAGAGGTAACAGAAGGAATCACTATCCCTTCTCCATGCTGCTATTCCTCAGCCTAGCATCTTTAAAATGAGGCAGTCACTAGAATAACAGTCTTCTGTATGAAGTGGAGACTGTACATTGGCCAACCACATTAATACAAGTGTCTGGCTGCTATTCAGAACCAGACCTGGTAACCTGACTTGGATTCTCAACTAGAAGATGAGCTGGGTGTTTCAATGGGGTTTATCAAGTGTCATGACAGTCCTATGCCAGGAAAGAACCTTCTGAATGGCACCAAGAAAGATCTAGTGAAAAGTTGCATGGGTAGTTTCTTAGTCCTTGTTCCCTCACATTCATCCTTGCTGCAGACCTATGAGAGTTTATATTACCATAGCTCCACTTCACCTAGAAGATATGGAAGCCCATATTGGTGAGGCTCCTTGCCCAGGATTATAGCTAATAGGTGGCAGAGTTGGTTTTTTCAAGCCCAGTCTTTCTGATTGCAGGATGCCTGCTTCTTCTGCATACACCTTCTGTGCTACTTCCTGTCATAAATGAATCTGGAAGTTGGCCTTGTGGTATGGATGGACTTACGTATGGTAATATGGTTGAGGGCTTTGGAAAGGAAATGCATTGGGGAGGAGGTGGGAAGATTAGATAGAAATAGATTATAGAATTCCTTAAATATTGTGATAGAAACTTGGGTCTTATAAAATATATAATCAGAAATAATCAATGTTTAAATGTTTGGTAGCCTACATAGCCATACAAACCCCTTAGTGACTGTGTTCTTCCCACTGTTGTCTTGCTACTTAGTCAACAGAGATGACAGTGGCTTATTAGAAACTCTCCTGGAAGCTTCCAGTGTGCCTTGCGGACTAGACAGTAGAGATGAGTTTGGGAAAACAGAAAGGTCCACAGGACATTGCTAACTAAATAGGCACCAAGCAAGGGAGGGAAAATTCCATGTCTTCTACTGTTATAAAAATGTGGAGTGAGGCACATGCCTGCATTCCCAGAACTTAGAGTACAGAGACAGGAGTATCCCAAGCCCAGGGACAGTCTGAGACACTTAGCGATTTCAAAGTCAGGCTGTGCCACATGCCAAAAACGGATTTCAAAGAGCCAAGGGCTGTGAATTTGGTTCAGTGGTCAAGCATGTGCCTCGCCTGCACAAGACTGGATCCGATCCCCCAAACTATGAAAAATGTTTTTGAAACACTGATTGTTCTATTTGCGCCTCCAAATATGACTCTTTGCCCAGTGTTCTGGGGAATCTCACCGTGAGGTATGTTTGTAATTGGGAGGTCTATCCTAGGTGACAACGTCAGCTCGTTTTAAGAATGAGTCAGCAGATGGTAACAGAGACCAGGCAGAAGGGAAGGTTGTTTCCCTGAGACTCAAACCAAACTTCTATGGAAATTCAGAGAAGTGTGACATTCTCTCATGTGTAAGTCAGGCCAGTTGTCTGGATTAGTAACACTCACATTTCATCTGGTCAAACAGAGACACAGATGCTTTTGTGCCTCATCCCAGTAAGACCAGAGACAGAAGGGGTAGGTCACCTTCAGTAGTTCAGACAAACTTTACAGTGACTTCAAAATCATTCACACCTGAAGCCTTTAAGGCATTTCCTATCTTTAGGGAACAACACTCTGCCGTTTACTTTATGATCAAAACCTCAGAGTCCAAACATTTTCAAACTCTCAAGGAAGACACAGACTTGAGTCCTGTGGAATGATTTCCCAAGAGCAGGCCCATTTACTGAGCCAGAGCTTAACATCCGAGGTCATGAAAGACTCATGTCACATTTCAGTGCACACATACATGCAAGAAGCCTGAATTACAGGTGCCAAGGGAGCTTTAACCTTGCTTTTCTAGACATGTGTGGCTTTCACTTACCGACCAGAATCTAACAGTCCAGAAGCAGATTTGTTCATTCTGAACAGGCAAGCGCTCACTGATTGCGTGTAGAAAGGCATCTAGTCTGAAAGCAAATAATCGTACACTACCATCCATGCAGCCAAAGGATGAAAACATAGCTTGATGTCATAGATTATTCAGCTTTTAAACCGTCTTTAGGTTGACTCTGTTGGGATCTCCTCTAAGCATATTGAAATTTATGTGTCTATGGAGTCATTTTGTATTTAGACATTTATCCTTTAATTCATACTCAATCATGTATCCACTTACCCAAATTGAATAGGCACAGTGTTCCAGAGGTTGTCCACATCTGTGAATGAGAACAAGATGTCTCCACTCTTTCTTTCTTTCTTTCTTTCTTTCTTTCTTTCTTTCTTTCTTTCTTTCTTTCTTCCTTCCTTCCTTCCTTTCTCTTCCTTCCTTTCTCTTCCTTCCTTTCTCTTCCTTCCTTCCTTCCTTCCTTCCTTTCAGATTTCTAGAGAGTAGAAGTTTCTCTACTTCCTTATTTTGAGCTCTGATGATCCATGATTCCAAAGAAGGCAATATTCATTTGGGGGCACTATTGATTCATAGCCTAATGTTATGGGTACATTAGGCATAGTTCCCCAAGGTGACAACAGTGTAGAGTTCCATATCTCCTCCATCTTCGGTGATAATAGTCCTTTATATAGACAGTTTCGAAAGTCCAGAGCTTGAGCCAAGGGAATTCCTCCTCCTTCTCTCTTCCTCCAGGTTCTTCCATGTGTATATCAACATGGAGACAGACAGAACAAGTGAAGTAAAAGATGGGGCTGCCTTGTGGCTCAGTGACAGAGCAGCATGGCCAAGGTGTTGTTAGACTGCCCGTACCACAGAAAGGAACAAGCGCACTGAAAAGATAATTGAGAAAGCTTGGGGACTGTTCCTCAGACTATCAGTGCAATGACACTCACAGGTCCTAAGAAAAAGACTACTCATGGAGAAATGGACAAAGATTCTGGAAGAAGAATCTCAAGTCTATACAGACATAAAGATATTCAGATGAAAAGAGTAGAATTCTTACCGTCATGACCTATGAGGACAGCAAAGATTAGTGTGCTGTGTCAGAAAGGGTGACTGCCTTGTCCTTATCTGTATTCAGATACTGAGGGCAAGATGCTTATTGTAGCATCGTTACAATGGCAAAGATGAAAAATGGTTTTATTTAATCATCAGTAAATTGCCAGATAAATAGTTAAAGAAAAATATATATAAGAGGATGCCATGCTAATGTTTAATGCAATAAAATAATTCTTATAGACACTAATTTAGAAATTTCTCAATGGAATATTACCACATAAAAAAATTCCAAACTGTATAGTCCATTTATGGAGGATATTTAAGCAAGTTTATGTATGATTATTTATGTATAAATAATTTCTAAATGTATATTCATTAAGTGGTTAAAACTAGGTGCCTCTGAATAGGAAAAGTAGACATCTACCTTTCATATCATAAATTCAGGGAACATCTTATCATTAGCACGCATTATTTTCAAAATTTAAAAGAAGCAAAAATTAAAACGGTCTGTTAGAGATTTATTGGAACCATTGCAATCAAATCGTGTGGATCCCAGAGACTTGAAATTCCATTTTGAGAGATGTCTGGCCAAGGAGTCACATGCCATATTTCTAACTCAGGCTCTATCTCAGCTATCGGATCCTCAGCAAGTCACCAGACTTCTGCTGCTTACATGACGTTTCTCTCTTTAATCGTCCCATGTGTAAACTGAATTACAATGACAATATTCTCTTCTAATCCTAAATTCGTTCTCTCGAGGTTGTGTACTCCTGTGTCTGATTTTGGAGTGTGGGTGACTGAACTCTTTGACATTCTTTCTATCTAGTGTGGCTGCTCTACGATCTTGTGCTACTGGGTAACTCTTAAGACCAGCCATCAGCTGAGCTCTTAGGAGGTGATTTGTGAGTTTTGGGAAGCTCAATTCTCTCCACTGGCAACTCATGGTGTAGTGGTGTTGATCCCTGTGTGTTGACACCATCTAAGAATAGGGTCTAACTGTGTACTGGGGTCTTAGACTCTTTTCTAAAAGTCAAGTTGCATTTAAAAACCAAAACACATTTGGCTCCAAGAGCCTTTATCCTGGACTTTTAAAAAATCCTATTTAATTGAAGGAAAATTGAATTTGTCTGGTTTTTATTCATTTACACTTAACTCTTAAGAAAACAATATTTTGAGGACTTATTTGATGTCTAAAAAGAATGTTGAGCCTCTTAATGAGTTTTCTGGAAGGCTTTTTATTTCTTTCTGCTTCTTAAAACAGGAAGTGGGGCAGTGCTATGGGTAAACATGGTCTGCCCCAGAAGGCCCCAATTTGGTGTGAAATAGTATCATGGGCCATGTGTGTGGACCCAGTGGTCCAACTAAGGCTTCTTTTCATCTAGTTCTTACCTAAGACTGGGTACATTATTCACCATCCATCTAAGGGGTATACAAACTTTGATGATCAGAGTTATAAGAAAAAACTTAAAAATCTAGTTATAATCTGATTTTAGGCACTGATGTCTGCCCCTTAAGATACATTTACCTTGGTCCTTATATCAATTCTATGATATATGTCTTGGTTCCATTTTGAAGCAATTGAGTAATTTATTCAAGAAAGGGGGAGGAGCAATTATCCAGGCCCAATCTTTTGGCCTTCAAAATTTATGGAACCTGGTCACTATGAAAAATTTCCAAATTGACCCACATGTCTCCATGTAGGTTGAGACTCAAAGACTAACTCTTCCTTTGTATTTTAGCCTCCTGGTATTGGAACCTGGGCTTTGCACATACTCTAGGCACATGTTTTCCCACCGAGCAATATTAAAAAGAAGAATGTTTGGTTTTTTTTTATTTACTATATGTCTTTAGCCAGGATCTTGCGAAGGTGTTTGGGTTAGACCTGAACTCAATCTCTTGCCTGGGCAGGCATAGAATTTGCAGTCCTCCTGCCTACACCACAAGGCTCAGCTCTAACCAGCTTGTGAGAAATACATAGATTTTGCTGTCTCTAGTTGCCATAACTCCTGAGTGCAGCATGGGCTGGACACATTCATTAAATTGTTCATACTCCATTACCAATTATGCACGAAGTCTGTGTATCCAGGAAAAAGTCAGTCCCTAGCTTTGTAGGCAAGTGTACTGACAGGTGGGCAAGTGACTGTGAAATCAACAGGCAATGTTTTACCATAATGAACTACAGAGGTGATTCACAATATGTTCTGTAACTCAAAAGAGACTAAGAGGAGACTTTGACTTGACAATCTGTCCTCTTCGACCTCTCTCATTTTTGCCTTTGTCCACTCTTCCTTTAACTCCTGCTCCTCTTTTCCTTTCTCACTCATATACTCACAAAACTACACATAGACTTGAAATAAGAGAAAGGATTTGGGTAGTTCTGAGAAATGCTAAGAAAGGAGTGCTCTACCACAGGTGAAGGAAACGATCGAGCAAGGCTGACTCCAGGCCCCCGTTTCTCTTGAACAGCATTTCTTGTAATTTCAAGGCAGATTGACTTATAACTGCATCCCAAGCCACTGCACATCAGTTCCTTTTATCAGCCCAAGTGAGACTTCCTGTGGACTGGCCCAGCTTCCTGATATATTTCCCTTTTCCTTTGGTAGAACAAAGAAAACCGTAGCTCTAAGGATCTTTGGGAGCAAACATAATTTAGCACTGTAGAATCCACTATTTTAAAGTTTTCATTCTCCATGCATGAGGCTAAATGCTCACCCTGGCATTGCCCCCACGACCCGGAATAGTCTGTTAGCATTTGAGGAGACCCATGTTAGATTCTGAGGGCTCAGTGTCCCACTGGAGGATATCCTCCTTGTAGTTTGGTTTCATTCAAAAAATGGAAAATTAAGGCAACTGTTTGTGTGATTGTTTAGCATGCCTCTCAAAGCAATCAGCACATAGAGTTAACTTAATATGCCCTTCTTCCAAATTCTTACAAAGTAAGGACATTGGACAGAAGAGACAGATTAGGTTTCAAGATCCAGTGCCTTAAGAGAGAAGTGGGCAAGGATACCACCAGCACTGATTAAGAATCCACATGCCCAAAAGGACACATCCCTTAATAAATATGTTTCCCAGAGCGAAGGCACAAGGCTTACTCAACTCACAAGGACTTTGAGCCTTCATCCTATCTCTTTCTTTGTCATCGTCCACCTAAGGAACTGAAGAGACATGTTCTGTAGGTGCCACTCGAGCAGCTAAGCAATACTATTACTTTTTGTTTGTAATCATCACTGATATGGAATAGGAAAACAATAAACTGGAATCTACTCCTTGGTGGGGTCATCACTAAAAGAGCAATTCATGGTGGTCAGTCCAGTTCTCTAATGTCAATGGCTCTGGGATGAAGTGGTCAAAAGAGGTGTTCTTCAAAGAACAAAATACTACCTGGAATGAGGAGTGTGGGTGAGGGTGTGCATCTGGCTTTCTCCGGTAACCAGCATTGGTGAGGCCAAGTGGAAGTGATAGAGTAATCAATAGGTAGTCTTAGTTTTCTGACACTGTAGTCTGCCACGAGCTCTGCATCCAGGCTTGTTACTCTCAGGTGTTCTGGAAAAAGACCCCAGCATTTCCTCACAAAATTCCCTTTATCCCTGACACGCTATAAAGAAGTAACTGCTCAGACATGACCATTTCTCCCCCTGTACTAGAGTCCACAGATTCCACAATAAAGTGTCACTCAAGTAGGATCTTTAGTACAACACAGAACAACTCTACAGGGCCCAAGGCCTCTGAGCCACCTGCACTTCCTTCACTTTCCAGAAGATAATGAACAGTTGGCCCTTCTGCTTCAGGAAACTGGCATGCAGACCACTTTCCCAGAGTGCTCTAGGGATGGCTCCCGTGGTTTGGGTTCGCTGCTCTGGGTTGCTAAGCTGTTCCTTCTGGTGACTCACAGATCTGTATAGATTTTGTATCCATTCTTTGTGGTAGTAAGGGACTCACCAGGGCATCCCTCTTTGTCTCCCTGCTCTTGCTCCCCAAATGTCTTGTAGATCCACCATCATGGGCAGTGAGGCCCTGCTTGAGTTCACTACAATTAATCTTTTTCTTCCCATCAGTGTGGACTAGGTTTGACCCAGAGTCTTCTCTTCCCAGAGCACCCTCTAAAAAATTTTAAAATCCTATGTGTATTTCATGGGAAATTTCACACGCCTGTTTCTGATTCATTTTCAATTAAAGGCTCAAAATACTGGTTTTGTAAGAGTCCTTTGATGATTCTGATTTTTGTTGGTTCATTCTTTCTTTCCTCCTAAATGTCCATAGAAGTTTATTAAATGTTGCTCCCACATTTGCATGCTTAATTGTTAACAAAATAATTGAAAACAGTGGAGTCTTTTTCTTCTTCTGTGCACAATACAAGAGCATTTATGGACTGTGGAGAGAGAAAACATCTCAAAGATGAACTGGAAAAATAGGGGAAGAGGTGGATTCCCAACAATAAGATCGGTGGGGGCTCAGGGCTCATGTTTTCTGGAAAGCAGAAGGGGACATTGTAAGACACATGAGTGTCTCCTGCTCCATTCAGCTGGAGCCCACAAATACTCATTTGGGTAGACAGCCTCAACTGAGAGGGAACAGGTAGACTGGATGTTTTAAGATATTAACAGTGTTTTTATTTCCTTCTGGTCAGAGGAAGTTAGAAGTCTATTATCACCATAAGCCTCAGTCTCTGCCTCCTTGTTGGCCGTTAGAAGCTTTGATGGCAATCCTGTCTAGATATACCTCTGTACCAACTCATTAGCTCTCAGAGAAGTTCCCATAATCCATGCACTCTCCTTCTAAAGAACTAAAGTGAACCCCAGGTTGGGTCATCCAAGTTCTGTGCCTGGTCTTGCTTAGGCCAGCTGGGTGGCATTGGACATCCTATTCAGTCTTTCTTAACCTCATCTTTTCTATTCACACAAAAGAATTGAGACTAGCAGTATACACTTCTTACCCCGTAGATTTGGTAACAGTCTGGAGTACTGAGATGCTTGGGCTTCTTGAACAAAAGCATTAATTAATAACTACAGTTGGAATAACAGCTGGACCATGGATTTGGGGGATAACCCAGGCACCATTTCAGATTCAGAACCCCAGTTGAACTCTTCAAAGAGAGAACCTGCCCATCTCTCTTTACTGTGAGGAACTCACTACTAATATTCTGTCAGTTAAAGTGTGAAAATGTAATTTCATGTGCACACAGTGCAATGTGGAGTACTTCTTGCCTAAGAAAGGTGATGAAAATTCTTTGTGAAGTTGGTAGAGTTTTACTAGACACCATGGTGGTGGCAAAATGACTCTGTGAAAGTTTGAAGTTGGAGGCTGGGAGACAAAGTGCTTGCCATCCAAGTGGGAGGGCCTGAACTCAGAGCCTCAGATTCCATGTAAAGTTGAATGCAGGAGAACCTCAATAACTTCCACACTCCTATAGTGAAGGGGAAGACTGAGACACGAATGTCCCTGGAAGCTTGAGGGCCAGTTAGCCTGTCATACACAGGAGCAAACAAGAGGACACCTTGTCTAAAACAGGGTCCTGAACTCATCTACACACAGAGAAACACACATACACACACACACACACACACACACACACACACACACACACACACACACACACACAGAGAGAGAGAGAGAGAGAGAGAGAGAGAGAGAGAGAGAGAGAGAGATTTGTAAGTTTCAAACATATCTAATTCGTTTCCATTCATTTTGAGTTGTGTGATCATAAAATGGATACTAACTGTTCTTTCCTAACTGCAAACTAAGAGTTATTATGATAATAATAATAATTTGCCTTATTAAGTACCAGACACTAAAGAAGCATATTTCCATACAGAAAAGTGCTTTGTAATTGGGTACTGGGTATTGTAGTATACACCAGTAATCCCAGCACTGGGGAAACTGAAGCAGGAGAACTTGGTTCCAGACCAGGATGAGCTACATGGCAAGATCTATATATTAGATAGATAGATAGATAGATAGATAGATAGATAGATAGATAGTAATGGGCCATGTAAATTATTACTATTTTAATTTCTTCTCCTCCTGGCCAGTGCTTAAATGTAATGGATAACAAAGTGCTTTTTCCCTCTGGCACTAAGATTTCCAAAAATGGTTGAAGTTGGTTACATTGGCCAATTAGCCAATTATTTGTATCTTTTTGCAGGCCCAGACTTCATTTGTAGCAACGCACCCCACAGATCAAATGTCCCATACTCCTCTCTTCCTTCCCTTGTATCCGGCTATTGTTTTGCTTGTGAAACTCCCAACCCAATCAATGGGATTTTACGTAAAAAGCATAAAGAGATGGCAGGATGTGACTGTGGACTCAGGAATTCCAGGCTTGCGCTGTTGATAAAGAGCCTTATGTCAAACAAACAAAAGAGTGAAGACCATCAGAGAAATGTTCCATCCAACCTGTACCACTTGGATCCATTGTTTTCAGGTTAATGTCTGCCTTTATAGAGCTGGTGTATCCTTGCTATAAACCCCGTGACCTTTCCACAGCATTCCCTTCTGAATAGCTTTGAAATTACCATTTAACTGGCCAGATTTCTGGGTGCTTCACCTCAATCACCAGGGGCATCACTTCTGCTGTCTCTTCATGGCCTCCCCAACCCTATTTTTTTTTATCTTTTTTCATGTCTTGGGCAATATGTTGGTCAATTTACAGGGAATGTAATATGACAGCCCATCTGTTCCGGATTTTGCCTTTCTCTTCTGGAGAGATGAATGTCTGCAGCACAGTTGACTCCCTTGGTCCCATGCAGGGCTATCATAGTCCATCTTCAACTCTGATTCTATCACTAAGCATAGGGAGTGAAGGAAGCACCCAGCGCAAGGAACAGTCCACCTTGAAGATGGCTGTCTGGTAGGGTTAATGTCAAGAAAATAGTGGCCCTCATCGAATGCGCCCAGAGAGAGCTTTCTTTACTCTCACTGCCTTCTTGGTACTTTAAGAAGGTTGTATCTCTGCCCTGGGGTTGCACTAAGCCACTAAATATGCTGATGTGATAGAAGTGACGTGAGCTGGGAGGACATTTGCCCCATCCTACCTGGACTGGATCAATGGAATGAAGACACAGAAAATGGAGCGAGCTGTTTCCGGTTGAAGTGCTGTGTGTATTTAGGATGGAGATGTAAAACCTCCTTGAGTCCTTTTTCAAGGTAGATTGGACTACATGCTTTGGTTTTATTCCTGACCAACTGAAATGAGATTTCAAAATTCATGGAGCTAGATCTTGAGTTGTCCACACACCATGTCCTGTAATTGTTAGAGACTACTACTCTAGAAAGATCAGGCCTGCTGTATCTTTCTCTAAGAAAACAAAATGAAGCTGTTCTCCAAATCTAGGTGAGCATTCTGCATTTCTCCCAAAGCCTGAGAGCAAATGTAAAGATATTAGTGAATAACACCCCCCCCACACACACACACACTTCAACTTGTAAAAGCTACTTTACAAAATGGAAGCAGAGGGCAGCCTTTCAGAATCCATCCATTTGTTGACATCAACTGTTTTTGGAAGGCTTGCTTATGGACACTTTCTGGGCAAACACAATAACTTAAATCTTTACCATGGCCCCTGTTGTGTGCAGACATTTGGAAATACTCAAATAACTAATACATATTGCTTTCTGGGTTTTTTCCAGGTAGCTCTATATTCCTGGGTTCTATTTAGGCAAAGAGAGTGTTATTTGTTAGTGCTGTGTGGTAATGATCCAACACTTGACAAAGCGGACTGGTAAGGGCAAAGAATTCAGAGCGTTCTTGTCACTGGAAATGTGTGGTGATGCCTCCTTATTTCGCAGTGGACTAGAAAACCAAGAACATAGCCAGAAATAGGATGTTAGCTTTTGAAGACCTGGCCCTAGTGAGCTACATCCTTGACCTATGGCCTACCTCCTAAAGTTTTCATATCTTCTGTAGATATTACCATCAGATGGGGACATACGCATTCAAAACACACATTCATGGGGGGGTGTATTTAGTAGTTAACTGGAAACAGGGGGCAATACTACTTTTGGGGCTACAGAAAGGTCAAACACATCTCTTTTAAGTTATTCTTGGTTAAGAATTTTTCCTAGAGATATGGCTGGTGCGTTCACCCTTTATGGGAGTGAGGTGGATTGAGATGAAGTTTCACTGTGTAGTCTTGGATGGACTGGAACTTGCCCCATAGACCAGGCTGACCTCAAACTCAGAGATCTACCTACCTCCTGAGCTCTCGGATCAAAGGCATGAGCTATACATTTTCAAAAAAAGAAGAGACTTAAGGAACTTTATGAATTCTTCTAAGCCTTCTTGTCTCTATGTCAGAGGTCAAGGTTATGGAAGATTAAGACAATTATCTTTATCATAGTTGTCCAAGTGAATCTTGTGCTAAAAAAGACAATGTCCTGTCTTCACTGTCCAATATGATGGCCACAGCCAAGCTGCTGAGATGTGAGATGTTCCCAATGCAAAGGAGGAATATTTTTTGAGACAGAAGTAGCTTTTTTGCCACAGAGCCTAAGATAGCCTTGAAGTGTTGGTTATGTCTTGCCTCAGTCTGTCCAGTGGTAAAATTGCAGATGTATACCACCAACTCAACTTGAGGAAGCACCTTTTAATCCAACTATTCTAATTTTAAATAATACCAATAAGGTTATGGTCAGAGCCATCACTTTCAAGTCTCGACTGAGATGGAAGGATGAACTCAAATGCTTTCTCTTCACGAGTCAGTGATGGGTTAGTTGTGTGCTTGGAGACTAGTGCTTCCGTCCATTCTTTCATTGTCAGTGTATTTTTCTTTGAGACAAAGTCTCCTGTAGCCCACACAGGCTCCAATCATACTATGTGAAGATGCTATCCTTGAAGACCTTGCTCTTTTACCACCATCTCCTATTACAGTCATGAACCACCATGCCCAACTACCTCCATTACTCTATGGAGAATTCCAAAGTAAGGTAAAATGTTCAGTGTTTCCAGGTTGCCATGCTGGCCTGGGGTTGGAGCGTTAGATTAGCACATCAACGTCCAGGTTCAACAACCAAATCTGTGCTGACCACACAGAAAGAATAGAATACTTGTTTTTCCCCTTCTATACTAATGGAGGCAATAAAATTTTTACAAAAGGATATTTACAGATCATGATTGAATGAGTACTAGATTTGTCGAGGAACAATATGGGCCTTTGATATACATACCCTCTTGTTAGGAAAATAAAGTTGACCAAAGAGTAGCCCTTCTACAACATGGTGACTTTGGTTTCCTCTTTGGAAAATACTGGCACCAACCCAGATTCTTCTGAAGATTGTTTTCGGCTCTAATGCTTTCTGCTCTCTGCCACCATGAAAATATGATTTCCTATTGCGTAGGGCTCCATACTCTTAACAGATGGTTTGTTTCTCTAGTTCCCAGATCTCTGCAACTCTTTGAAAGATGATTTCTCCTCAGCTATAAACATGAACAAAGCAACTGAATTTGGCAAGTAACTAGCTGGAGGGTCCAGGAAAGCCAGTTTCCCTCTGGAGCATGTTTTCTTAACTTGTATTGTTTTGTGATACCTCAGTTCCAAAGACGTATATTAGAATCTCAAAACATAGAGCAACTTGTCTATTGCCTTCATGCCCTGTCCTTCGGATAACAACATTTGACATGCCGTACCTACCATAGCTATGGGATTGTCATTGGAATAAGCATTAAATCCTTCTTCTGAGAACATCTGACCTCATTAGTAAATTCACTCTCACAATGAGACATATAGTGGGTTTTCTGCTGTATATCTTTGGGTACACATCATGGTGGAGGTCAAGTCTGTGTACACCACTGAGTCTCTAACATGGACTTGTGAGGTGGGTTATCTGAAATTAAGATGGATAGCCTCTTCCAAGAAAATGAGGTCAAGTTCACCTGAAGTCTAAACTCTACCTAACAGGTTTTTTAGGGTGGTGGACTATTGTGGTTCTGATTCATACAACAACAAGCCTCCTGGAAAAAGAAAATGCACCTCTACCCACAGGCCACAGTGAGTGCCCAGTGTCCAACGGTCTCATCCTGGTTAATTGTAGTATGATGGTTCTGTAGCTGTGAATCTTTACAACTTCTCCCGCCTTGAAATACCTTCCCTCTGTTCTTTTCGGATAGCATGCTGCATGAGGTGAAGGGGCCGCCTAGCTTTCAGGATCCCAGTGTTTTGTCTTTCGTGTGTTGGTTGGTTGGATTTTGCAAGGCTTGCTCTGAGCTCAGAGGGCTGAGACTTTGCCAGTTTTTCTCTGTGCGGTCCGCACGTGGCATATCTTCGTGGATGGACTGAACAGTCTCCATGCATCAGGGACCAAGGTAGAGGAGTCAAAAAGATAACTGTGACTCCTGCTTTGGCAGAAGTTGGGCTGAAGCTGAGCAAGCAGGTATTCAGTCCAAAGAGTTCTGTGTGAAAAGGGAAGTGTGGAGTGCCTCTGAGAGTCTGCCACGGGGACCTAACCTAGTCTCAGAGGTCAAAGGCTTCCCTAAGGAAGTAACATTCAGGCTGAACCCAGAGTGATAAGTGAGAGAATGCATGAAAGAGAACAGACTCTTGATAAGTCTCTGCTAGTGAGTGGATGGCTGAAATGTCTCCTTCACTCTATGGTAAGTCACTCCGGGGCCTTGCTAAATTAGTGTCAGAAGCTTAGTCATTCTAACCATGGCCCTTCCAGGCACGATCTGTGTGGCTGCAAAGTCATCCTCCCTGCCACTTTCTTATTCGATAAAGGCAAGTAAAACGTAGTAAGGAATGGCATGGAAAGACAATTGTCTTTGGAGGCATTATCCGGCTGGCATTTACTGAGGACATCGAGTTAATGCTTAGACCGTCAGTTCAGACCCCTCTGACATGCAGGAAGTATATCTAGATACGTCAAGGGTAGGACGATTCCTGAGAGCTGACGTCTTTCTGCCTTGGAAGATGCCAGCCTTGTTTCAGCTTGCTATAACCTCCCACTGGAAAAAGGCCTTTCCTGGACAGCCAGAGGCCTAGACCTTCACTCGAAGGCTTTGATATGAACCACGTTCTGATGGGGCCTGGGTCTCCCTTGCCTTAGGTTTCCTCAACTGCAGATCAGGAAGATTCTACCAATGATATTTTTACCTCAAAGTGATGTCGTAATGAAGATGGCAGAAAAAGCATTTTGCAAGATCAAAAAAAAAAAAAAACCTTCTTAGCAAGCATGTAGCGAGCTATCTCTGTGTCTGCTAGAATCTCAGAGGAAACTCTCTGATCTAAGACTCTAAAGAGGCACAGGCACAGGACTGACGTTGGCTTTTTCTTTCTGGAATTTCTGTGCCCTTTACCTCGGTATTACTTTAAATGACATTGGTAGAAAGACTTGGCAATGCTGCTGCTGATGGCACTGATGTTGGTATGGTGCTGATGTTGGTATGGTGCTGATGTTGTGTGGATCATGCTGATGTTGTTTTGGGTGGTGCTGATGTTGGTATGGTGCTGATGTTGTGTGGATCGTGCTGATGTTGTTTTGGGTGGTGCTGATGTTGGTATGGTGCTGATGTTGTGTGGATCATGCTGATGTTGTTTTGGGTGGTGCTGATGTTGGTATGGTGCTGAGCACACAGGAGCCGTATAGCCCTGTCTTCTCATCGAGGCTGCCTGGATTCCTTTATGATGCCCACTTTCCCAGTGAGAGGAGCTGAGGTTTAAAAAAAAAAAAACTCAAGAAATGGACCCAAGAGTGAGTTAGGCTCTGTCTGGCCCCAAAGTCTTGGCTCACGACATGTGTGAAACAGTTTGAACTTCTCAGAACAAGAGCTTGGAGTTGCTCCGTGATGAAACACACACCATTAATTTTTCCTGCCTTGGAATACATGAGTGTTAACATTCACGGGAGTTTACTTTTGCAATCCCCACGGCCTTCTGCCATTTCCACATCCCGTCACCCCCTTTCCTGATAGCATTGCTCTCGTGGTGTTTAAATCGGGGAGACGGGTGTGCTATATTCATACCTGTCCACATAGAAAGGACTGGAGCCGAGTCGTGCCATTTGCTGAAAAGCTGCTATGGAAGCTTTGTGAGTGTGCCAGGGCGCTGGCTATGTCTTATCAACGGTATTTTACGAGATTGTGGGGGTCTTTTCACCTCCCCTCTGCCAGTCCCACCTCACTCTGCTGTGTGATCTAGTGAGAAAAATAGCATCTCTACCTCCTTGCTGTGGAAACAATGGTCTTGGCTGGTGCCGCTTCCTTCAGATCCCCACTAGGGAATCTGAGAGATGACCTGATTGAATTCCACCCGTAAAGGTCATGCTTTGAATCCAGGGCAGGAGGGAAAAGTGAAGAAAACATTTTTTGCGCTGATATCCCATGTGCCCTGAGCACGCTGGGACCTCCCCTCGCTGCACTGTGGTCTGCTGATAAGGATAACGTGGATGGCAAGTGGCACACTTCCAGGACAAAGGAAATTCTCTGCTTTATTGTTTAAAAGAGTCCACTGTCCACACAGGACAGCAGGGTTGGGGAATAAGCCGTGGATGAGAGAAAAGGCAAGGTTGGTTGGGGGTAGATTGGGACAGGAAAGGACCACCAGGCTGCTGGGAGTGCCATCTGGGGAGCATTTGCATGGTTGGGAGGTAGAAAGAGGTCACTGTAGTTGATGGTGTACAGAAGGCTTGAGAGTCCGCCTTTTAGAAGTTGAGGCTCCTACTTGATAGAATAGAAAACGTGGGCTTTTTAGGAGCCATGGCGAAAGCGCCAGGAGATTTAGAGGAGTTGATCTGGTTTTAACTTTAAATTCAGGACCTTTTCTTGCCCCGCCCCCCCTCCAAGCCAAAATGTCAGAAAGGGCCTGGTTTCCCTTTATGGAGTGCAAAATAAACAGATCTTCAACAGCGGGAGAGGGGCCCACCTCCCCAGTCCGTCATGCCAGAGCTGGGGGTGGGGGGACCGCAGGGAGCAGCAGTTATTCTTCTGTCTGGTTAGGATTTGGCACTGACTTTCATTTTCTCCAACCTCTGTTTTCTAGAAGCCCGCCTGTGCAGAAGCATAGGAGTAAGGGAGAAGCTGGTCTTGGGCTTTCTTGCCAGACTTCAAAGGTTGTGGAGTTTTCAGTCTTGAGAGTTCGGGGAGGCAATTCCAAGACTAAAAACTGTAGGGTGGGGGGGGGGGGGGTTGAACCCACCATCTGGGCAGGATGGCAAACTCTGTCCTCCCAGCCCTGCTAGCCCAGCCCAGGAGAACGTCCAGCCCTGGGCATCTCTGGGTCAGCTGCGGTTAGCGTGGCCACAGGGCCTTGCATTCCTTCTGGTCTTAGCTGGGTTTGGGGTGGGTGTGACCATGGGTTTACTCTGGAGAAAACGGAGACAAAGCGTCTAAATTGGGCAGGATCTTGAATCTAATGACTTGTTTACCATCGCCTGTGCTTTTTCCAGGGCAGGGAGGAGAAAGAGGACAGGGTGAGTGCTCTCTGTGGGCATGGGTTCACTGTGGGCTTGGGCACACTGTTGTTTTTCATTCTGAAGGGGTAGGACAGATAGCTCCAGTGGGGTAGCGAGGCACCATCCTAGCGGCCATCCGCCAAGCAAAGAGGTGCACTGTGTAATTTTCCAAGGTGGGAGGAAGCAGTGGTAGGGCTTCTGCCTTTGCCCAGAGTTTGGCTTCCGGGAAACAAACAGCTCCTCAAAGAAGGCCCAGTTCTACCACATGAAAGGCCCTGTTTCCTCCCACTTCAACTTCAAGCCACCCAAGAGATTACCCTCTTCACCCCTTCTCCAAGTGGACCCCAAATGCAAGGACTGGAAGGACAGGAATGAACACCTGTGATACGGCTAAGGGGCGGATCCCCAGACCTGGGCATGGCTAACAGAAGGGTCCAGAAGAATTTTCTGATAAGAAAACAAATCAACAGTGCCCCCTCCCTATTTTTATTTCCCATTTGCTAAATAAAAACCAGCCCCACCCCCGCAGAAAGTGTATACCTCACAGTTCAAGAACTTGCTTTTCCTAATTCTGGAAGTTCTCTTGTAGCTCAGGTACGAAACGTCTCAGACACTTAGATTAGAACCACTAGTGTTTACCCCCAAGGGAAGAGTGAGTCTGAAGACAGCCAGCAATGGGCTGTGCTGGGCAGCTGAGGAAGATCCCTTTCGCTTCTGTTGCCTGCCTGTGAGAGGCTTGTTACAATGTTTGCTTTCTGATGATGAAACTGAGGGTTGGAAAGGTTAAATGGTTGACTCGAGGCCATTCGGCTGCCACATGTGGCAAGTTTCATCCCCTTTTGCCCTCCTTCTAAACGGGTTAACAAAGAGAGGCAGAAGTAACCTAGTGGAGCTTCATCTCTTCAAGCTGACAAGAGGCTGCCTGAGTGTAAGGTCTGATGCCTCTCCTGAGTGGTTTCAACTGGGTGTGGCTGGTTAGAAATTGAGCTTCAAAAAAAGATGATGTCTAGCTCACGAGGAGCCCAGCTGCACCTGCTTGTTGTCCAAAAGCCCTCCAGATGTTCTTATGGAGATGTCTAAATGGGGGCCTCGGATTCCAGAGCAGTGTACAGGGGAGTCTTGGGACCATCCTGCATGTTCTCTCAGAGCAGAGACCCCAGAAAACTCTATTTTCAAAGGACAAAGATTCAGTTAAACATAGGACCGGCCGCTCAGAAATACATAAATCTACAACAGCTAACATGTACTTTGAAAGTTCTCTCATGTCTGTGGATGACCCTGCATGTTGAGAACCTGTGACCGGACCACCTGATGGGATGGATTTGCATTGCTATTCTAGCTCCTACCTTGCTTAGGCCAGAGGATTGTATAGCCCAAGCAAATCCTTCAATTTCCACAGTTCCTCAAGCTGTGGACATGTAGTTGCAGAAATTACTCTCTAGACTGTTCTGAGGTGCCCACAAAAGCTGGCACCCCCAGCCCGCTAAAATACCATGTCCTTCCCTTTCATTCTGTGGCCAGAATGTGCCCAGTGGGAGGACCAGGTCTGTGGGGGTGGGGCGAAGGTGGGGGGGGCGTGGGGGGGGCTGCAAGATTCCCACTCATTTCCTGCACCTGGAGGCAAGAACAGAGGTTATTCTTCTGACAACCTATTGTTAACGCTTTTGTTTGTTTTGTTTTGCCCTTCTGAAAAGAAACTTCCATATTTCAATTGTTCTTTTCACTTGCCAGCGAGGCTCACTACCTTACAACTGGCCACTAGCAGGGTAGATGTCTCTTACTTATTTATTTATCCGGGTACCCAGCACCCCAACAGTGAGACTCATGGAGAGCAGAGCAGCTGAAGGCCTGTCGGTCGACTCAGTGGAAAATCCAGAAGCACAGATGTGGATCCAAATTGGGCTGAAAAACCTCCTGAGATCAGGCTTTCTTGAACTTCCTGCTTTTAGCTTAACCAGTGTGTTCGACATAAACGAACTTTCGGTATTTTGAAACTTCCGTTTCTGATCTCAGAACCTGGAAGTAGAGCGCTGTTGTGAACATTTCCACAAATTTTGTCATGGGTATTCTGGAGACCATGTTGTACCCAGTAATTATGGAGTTTTAGAATTCACTACTACCACAGCAGCCTGCCTGCTTTGCAGGCAGGATGGAGAATAGCATTTTGCTTCAAAATAGGCTGGGCTTGGAGACCTTTGGGGAATGTTGAGATGCTAATCCTGTCATTTCTAGCATGTAACTTAATAGTTCAGAACCTTCGTTCTCCATCAGTCAAGTGGGGAAAATATAGTGGCTCCTGGCTTTATGCAGCCCCAGGTATTGTGTGTACTTTGTTTTCGTGTGTGTATGTGTGTGTGTGTGTGTGTGTGTGTGTGTGTATTTAAATATGCACACACAGGTCTATATATAGTAAATATATAGACATATATTAAATATTTCTTATCTTATTTATAGCTTGAATATGTTCCCTTAGGAATCTCTAGTTGCCAGTGTCTGATACTGTAGCATTTAGAAGCTGCGGAAATCTAACCAATGGGGTGGCTTCCTTCTGCGCTGAGAGCTCAAGGGTGGGGGAGATAGGGGTAGTGTCTTGCTACAAGTGAGTCTTTGAAAGGGGAACCGCATGTCATTTCTAGCTCTGTCCCTTGTTCCTGGGGAATAATACCAGGCAGACAGGAGAGTTGGGAAGCCAGGTGCCGGAGCGGAGTGCCCAACAGTCACCAACTGAAGTGAGCTGAGGCTGGGAGGAGCACGGAGGAGGGGCAGAGTCAGAGGCAGGCTAGATGCTGATCCAGGCTGCTGAAAACACTCACTCTGGATATGCCTGGCCCAGAGTGCCTTGGCTGCCTTGGCTTCCTTAAAAGCACGCAAACAAGCTCATGAATTGTGGGATTGTTTTTTTTTTTAATTTTTAAGAACTTTTAGAAACATCCACTTGCAAACTACGATCTCATTGATTCTATAAAATTTTGTATATAATTTCTAAAATAAATGAAAGTGTAATGATAGAAATATGGAAAAAAATAAAACCACAAAAAAACCCATGTTCTTAGAACCCAGTTAGCAAGCTAATAATATTTGATGTGTTTCCCCACAATCTCCTTATTGCAAATACGTGAGCGTACATGTCTAATTTTAATATATTCAGAACCGATTACTTTGAAGTCTCTTTTTTTCTTATTACTAAATTACAGATTCCCCCCCCCCGATATCACTGAATAATATCCCATGTCTGATAGCTGTGCACTTAAACTATTAAGCGAGTAAAAGCACTGAGGGTTTATGTGTTTTTCTTTTGTAGTACCTGGGGAACCTGGGCTTTTGGCACACTAGGCAAGCATTGCATCCTTGTGGGCTTTTGAGTGGTATGTGTTGTCTTAGCTACTCTGGCTTCTGGACTTGGGATGGTATTTTGCGACTGAGCTAGACGTTTTTGGTATTAATATTCGGTGTAGGCTTTAAAAACCAGTCACGTGAACTGCAGAAGAGGTGATGTTGTAGAAGTCACTAAGTCCCCATTGAGTCATAAAACCAGAAACCCTGGGAGAGGCAGACTGGGCCTTCGCTGGCCTCCTTATGCTTTTTAATGCAGTACAGATGGAAACCCGGCTGAAAGGAGATTGCTGGCCAGCCCGCTGGACCAGATCTGATAGCATAGCGACACAGACAGCATCTCTGCATTGCCTGCTACCCCGAGGCCTCTCTGTACAGGCTGCTTGATTAACACATGCAACTCCTAACTCCAGAAAACTTGATCTTCCCTTGTCCTTGTCACGCCCACACTCCCTGCACAGTGACCCCTGCAAAGCTCTCATCTCAGGGCAGCTGTCTGCCACTCTCCTGCCCCCTCCCAGGAACACAGTCAGCAGGCTCCCTGTCAGAAAGAGGCCAGGCCTCTCCGCCTTCTCTGTGTGTGGCAGGTCTTGGAAGGTAGCTTTCTGAGGGCTCTTTGTCTGGTGAGGCAGCCAGCAAGGCCTCTGTGTAGCAGAAGCCCCCTCACGTTCCCTTCCCCTCCCCCCTCCACCAGGGAAGGGGACCCTGAAATCTCTTCCAGCCTCACCTAACCAGCAGGCTATGACTGGAGAGAGGCTGGAACTCCCGTGGCCCCTGCAGAATCTGGATTCCTGGGAAACCTGTGCTGTGTGTGGAATTCACTGTGAGCGCCTTAAGACTGACAGTGTTGCTTGCTACCCTGCAAGGAGGCCAGCTTCACTTGGCCATGAAAGCTTCCGTTCACGCTGTCCTCTCTACCGTGGGCTCTTCATTAGGTATCCATCCATCCGGCTGATTCATAAGTAAGGCTTCCTAGTCTTTGCGGTACTAGGGTTTGAGGATGGCATGGAGGGTAAGGTAGACACACGGTTTACAGTTTCTGCTCTGACAGGAGACAAAAAGAATAAAAAGAAAAGCATCTCAGAAATGGAAGACTCTGCAGCAGGGATCATAGAGGAAATGCCTGCCGAGTTATCAAAGAAGCCTGACGCCCTTTGCTTGATGACTCAGATTACTACCAGCCTCCTTGAAGGTTCAGGTCGGTCGTTCAGCTGCCCAGCTATAGTGAGAGCAGCTCTATAGAATAGGAGCAGTTATGGGCGGCAGAGCACGCCTGGCCCCAGCCCTCGCCCCTCTAGACTCTGTGGTCAGGGAGTTCCTAAAGGAACTCAAACCCTTTGGGGCTGGGATCCGTTTACTCTCAGCACACTGGGATTTCCTGTTTCTAAGAAAATGGGGTTAGATGCTCAACTGCATTAACAAAACACGTTGATGGGAATTTATCTGAAACTTGCTGGCTCCTGGCTCTTTGGAAGCTTGGGTTCAAGAAGAAGGGCATTTAGGCTACTTTCTTTTCAAAGAATATTCTCTCTCTCTCCCTCCCTCTCTCTCTCTCTCTCTCTTCACACACACACACACACACACACACACACACACACACACACACACATGCATATGTGAGTGTGTGCATGTGCACATGTGTCATGTGTGTATGAGTGCCTGCAGAAGCCGGAAGAGGGTGACAGAACCTCTGAAGCTGGAGTTACAAACAGTTGAAAGCCACTTGATGTGGGTGCTGGAATCGAACTCGGTTCCTCTGGAAGATATCCGCATGCTCTTAACTGGTGAGCCTTCTCTCTTGCTCCCATCCGAGTGACTTTCTAAACTTTAAACCCGTTGGTTTGAGCCAGTTATTACCAATCGAAGGGCCCATTGTCTTTGCTTTCCTGCCTTAGGAATGGGCCCGCAAAGTGACCAAAGCCCCACTGAGGAGGTTCAGAGTGGGTGTTTCCCTAATCCTTCTGCTTTCACTTCAGGTAAGCCAAGTAGAACAAGGTCCCCTGAAAGACCCATTGCCCAGAGTCTATCACCAACTCCTATCTGCCCAAAACCTCACCGTACTTCCTTCCTTTGACCATCCAGGAAACTCAAATTACCCCTGACAAGACTATGATATCTGACAAAACATGAAATATTTGATCTTTGCTTAGGAAGGCTCTGTAGGAAATGTTGACATGGTATGAAAGAGAGAAGAATGGGTAGAGAAAGATTCTGACCTGGACCAACAAGCACTCCTCTGAGACATCAGAACCAGAAAGGGGCTGGGGACAGGAGGAAGATGCTCAGGTGGGAAGCAGGGCAGTGTGGTGACCTCACACCAAAGATTCCTCGAACCCAGGGCAAGCTTTCTACAGACACAGCACCAGCAAAATCCGAGGGGAGACGTCTGGGTAGGTTCCAGGGAATGCAGCTCTGCCTCCCTAAAAGAAGATGGCTATTATTTTTTTTTTAAGCAGGTTTTTAGACAAAAGATTTGCATGGCTTCCACAGGGAAGTGTAACTCTGTGGTCAGAAAATGTGTAAATTACCAGAGGTTTACTTCATAACAAGAATTGTAGGAGTCAAGGAAACATCGTAGCTGTTAATTGCGCTTGTTGCTCTTCCAGAGGACCTCATTTCCGTTCATAGCGCCTTCCTGGTGGCTTGTATCCGCCTGCAACTCCAGTTCCAGGGAATCTAACACCCTCTTCTGACCTCCAGAGCCACCGAGCACACATGTGACATGCACGTGTACATGCAAGTGAACTACTCATACCCACAAAGCTAAGTAAACAAATCTTTCAAACATTTCTTTAAAAGGACTGTGATCTTGGATGGTGTGTTGCTATCACCAAGAGCTACGTGTCAGCTGAGGTGACAGGTCTCTCAGAGAAGCGCACAGCTGGAGCATGAGGGGATGAATGCCCTCACACAGGCAGGCCATGCTGTAGGAATGTCTCACAAAATGACTGACTTTGTAGTCTACTTTCACACCAATCACTGGTGACCAGGGAGAGGGGAGCTCTCTAAAGAATCAGGAGACCTATGCACGTCTTAGTTCAGGTTGCTACAGCAAAGTGTCATAGACTGGGTGGCTTTATAAACAGCAGGCACCATTTCTCATAGTTATAGAGTCTGGGAATCTACATTTGGGGTGGCAGCAACACCAGGTTCTGGTGACCCCCACCCTCCTCCTGGTTAAAGACTTCTGGTTCCCCCTGTGTTTTCCTGCATGCTTCCCAAGATCCCTTTTTAGCAGTCATTCTGTTAATGACTGTCTTCTGTCCATCAAACAACCCTCTCAAAGTTCCCCCTCCTAACACCATAACTCTAAGGGTTAGGAGTTAGCATAAATTTGGAGGGGAATACAAACATTTAATCCAGACCACCCACTATCTATACATCCAACACAACAGTGAGACAGTGGAGAAGAACACAGTAAGTGAGGCTCAGGAAGCATAATCAGGATCATTGAAAATGATTCAGAAGAAAAAGAAACTTCCCATAGGCTTTCGGAGGAGGGGATGGCCGCCACGTCTGCAGGTCATGAACCAAGGCCTTTGCCAACATGGCCGCCCAAGAACGGGGATTTAATGAGCAAAGATAGAGATGCTCCAGAATTCATTCTTGAGATTTCAGAATAGGAAACAGAACCCATGCACTATTCAATACTTTTACCATCCAAGTGTCAGTTGAACACTCGCCATTTCAACCACGTGGGCGTCACCGGTGATGCCAGTCGAGCATGAGACTTTTCTCCTGTCCTTTTGATGGAGTCAGTGCTTATAGAAAGTGGGCGTTCATCATGCTCAAAGCAGCAAGTGCGTTCATAACAGTAATGTGAGACGTCACAAGAGGCCATCTTAGGAATGGATGCCTATCTAAGGAAGGTCAGGGGTGGGGATGGTCTCAGGAAGAGGCACCATGGGAGTGGTGTTGTAAATGACCTAGGGTTTGTGGGACAGTCGCCCCAAAGAGGGGAAGCAGGAACGTGAGAAGGACACACCGTATCAGTGAGAGTGGCCTAAGTACAGAATGCCACTGGGTGGGGAGGTGGGGCAGTAGGTTACAGCCTGATCCTAGAGACCTTTGACCCCAAAGAGTCCTTGACATAGGTTATAAAGAGTTTGCATCTCTGAAGTGTGACGAGGGGGTGGGGTTGGTCCTTGTTTTGATAAGAGGATAACCAGCATCACACTGGCCTCAGTTAAGTGATCACTTAAAGGTGTCTCCTGCATAAGAGCACTCACTGGGTTAAGTAGTAGTTTGGCCCATGTGAAGAAAAACCTATCTCAAGCCCTCAGAGGCCTCCAGTGAACTTGGGAGAGATGGGGAGTGAGAAAGGGGGAGGGGAAACCCTTATCTGTAAAAGCCACAGGAGATTGGAATGGGGGGGGGGAGGGGGTGATTCTAGGAGACACACCAAGGAAGTGGAGATGGTTTGGCCTCACCCTCTCAGGGTCTGATTGGAGGCCCCACCTTTTCTGTTCTCCTTTCCTTTCTCTGGAAACATCAACAGAATTCCTCCTCTTAGCGATGGCAAAAATGCTACTACCCCGCACAGACAACTATAGGTCCTCGGTCGATCGGAAAGCTGATGCACCCCAGTGACAGCCTTCATAGACTCACAGAGGTCTGCTGGAAATCCTGGATGCCATGCCTGGGGTATGACGCTAGACTCCAGCTCTAGGTATTCTCATATTAAAAAGGAATGGCCACAAATGTAGGCAACGTAGGAGGGGCAGGGGGGGACCTGAATGCGGATTGTTTTTTGTTTGTTTGTTTTTCTGGATTCACTTTGTTGCTGGTTTCTGTTCTTACCTCCAGTGTGTGTTCGGCTAACTACTCATGGTTGAATATGCAAATGACTCATTAGACAGGCTCCAATGGGATTGATATGTCATGCACAATATCAGTCAGGGTCTTCTGGGGTACCCAGCCCCTTCCCCTCTCCTGCTCCGTGAATGCTCATGTGGATTATGTCCTCCCCCGCAACCCCCACCCCGACACACATTCAACAGGACCTGGAAGCTATGGGACACCCACTTCAGATCAGAAATATAAGGCCTGACTTTTCACATGTCGCCTGTTACCTTTAGGCAGCCACATGGACAAGTGAATTTTATTTCACCTAAGTCACTCTGTCCCACAGACCTTAAATGTGTCTGAAGTCTTTTACCATCTGAGGCCTGGCAGAGAGGTAGAGCAGGGTCGTCAAGTGTGGTGAGAACCAGGATGCAGAGAGCCTCGGGATGGAATAAACACTGCTTAGAAAGACAGCTTATCATCCCCTCGGTCTGCTCGCTCTTTCTCTCTTCCCCCTCCCTCCTTCTCTTTCTTTGACTGAATTGCCTCAGGGCCGGTGGTTTCAAAACTAGCAGCTGCAAACTTATGAAGGAAAAAAACTGAAACCACAACCCTGTCTTGTGAAAACTGTGTGCCAGTCTAAAAGTGGCAGTCCATGTGGGGGGATGGGGAGCCTGTTAACGTTCAGGACATAGAAGTGGGCAGCATGGGATCTCTGAGTCGGGTCTTAGGGGAAAGGGGAATTGTTCCGTGTTCTAGGCAAGGGTGAGTAGGGTACTTAAGACAAGTTTAGGAGGAGGAAGAGGAGGAGGGGGAGGAGAAAGAGGAGGAGGAGGACGAGGAGGACATCTGGTCAGGAGATTAGCCTCTTGGTAGTGGCTCTGGCATAGCCTGAGCCCTCTGAAACAACCGGGTTCTCAGATGCAAAGCAGACCAGCTGTAACTACCACATTGCTGCTGTCTTCATCCAGAAGACCAGAGAGGTCCAGCCTTCCCGCCTAAATCACCTGGGGCTTCCAAGCCATGCCTGCTAGAGATGCTTGCCATCCCACTCGTGGGTCAGACCTCTCCTTCCCCATCTCACCACGGCTGCCCACTGTACTCACCTACATATTTACCCTCCTAAAACAAACACAGTAAGACAGAAAAATGCTTTCTGAAACCCCACTTCAAATTGCCACCCCATCATCTCTTTCTACCCACAAATCATTCCGAGCGTTTAGGGAGGGGAATGCAATGGGGAAAAACCCTCTTAGAAAGAACAGGTCCTATGTGTCCCCAAGCTGGACCAAGGCAGCCCTTAAAGGTTACTTCTGATATAGATATCATAAGTTGGATAGGTCTTGGCTTGGACCATTTCTCCCTTGGCGTATAGTTCTTGAGAGGAGCATCTTTGGCAAGAACAAAACAGATATTTGAGTCCCCTGACCAGGTCAAGAGTTTCTCTACTCTGAATAGGAAGCCTACAGACAGACATAGCCCTAGCGAGGGTGACTTGGATACAGATCTGACAGGACTTTAGCAGGAGGTACAGATTAAGGAATAAGATCCCAGTGCACCCCAACGATAAAAAGAAAACAAAAGCATTCGGGAGTGAAGTTAAATTTTATGTATTAAAATAAAAAGCAAAGTGGGTGAATTGATCAACACTGGGTGGGGTTAATGAGAGTAAGCTTCAAGGGAGGAAGTAAGTTTTGAGTAGAGGTTGAAGCAGGGGCGGGGCCACGGCTGGGGCAGAGGGAAGAGGAACTGTATACTGTGGGGGAGGTGGCCTGTCTTTGGGAAGGGCACTGTGGCTACACAGTGGCCCTGGAAGCTGTGTCCCACTCAACAGTCATGTTCAGAGCTCAGATCAATGGGCTGGGGGTAAATTTTCAAGGAAGAGTCCTGTTTGATAATTGACATCAGGAGTGTGGTCTGGGCAACACCCACTTTGGAGCGAACACACACACCCTGTATTGAGTCAAGTCTGAGTTCACCTCTGAGCTGAGCCACTTATAATCTGGTCAACCTCACAGGCCTCACCTCCCTGAACTGTAAAATGAGGAAATTATTTCATAAGGCTCTGGTGAGGATGAAATTCAAGGAGCTAACTGACACAAACCATTTGGTTCCTTACCTGGTAAAGAAGGGCTCCTGGATGTGAGGGTGGCTGGGACAACAGGTTTAGAGCCCACAGGCTAGAATGAGAGCTGGGGGAAATGGCTTCGAGCTCTCGGAAGGAAAAGTGTAGCTTGGGACTGCCCAGATACTGAGGTCAGCAGATCGGTCTCCCTCTCAATGTGACCCCGTGATGAAGTCAGCCCAGAGCTGCACGCAGCTCTAAGGCTGGATCTAATTGATGCTTGCCTGTAGAGCTAAGTATCAGCCTCAGAGGGTAGTCTGCTGCAGAATGGCTCAACAATGAATGGAATTAACGAGAAGCAGGAGTTTCCAGCCACACGGGTGCTGATACCTGGGAATGACCTGCAGTCTGGATTTGTGTAGTGTTCACCTATTTCCACGGTGCAAATGCTCCCTCTGAGGCTGATCCCAGGCTATCAGTAAGACGACTCTGGGTGTGGAGCTGGGAGAAGAAGCTCTCTCAGCTCTTGCACACACCCCTGAATCCTTGCCCCCATCCCTGAATCTGGCTGAAGCTCATCTCACTGCAGGTTGGGCTCCTGCTCCCTATGCCAGACTTTTTTGCCTTTGTCCCTGTCCCCAGGAGTTGAAGGGGAAGGGAGAGGAGGCATTCCTACTTTCTCCTCTGTCCTGTGCTGGGCAGAAGTAAAGCTTCCCTCTGAGGAGCCACTTCCTCTCGCTGCAGTTCCAGACTGGTGAGCAAGTTTATTTTCCTCATGCGCCGAAACAAAACAAGACAAAACAAAAGAGTGGGACTCCCATGAGCCCTCTGCAGAGCTCAGCTTGAAGATGAATCAGGGCAGGCCCAAGTGCATACTATGGAGCCTTAGGGCTTACCAACACACTTCCTCCACATAAATACGGTCGCTCCTCTTCCTCTTGCCCCTGCAAATGAGGTGGCTGTGACACTGCCACACCCACACCTGGGCATCCGTGAGATGGCCGAGGTTCCACACTCCCAGCTTCCCTTTTCTACTCTAGCAGTAGGGAGAGCATGGCTTCATCAATTCAACTCCAGTTTCAGAAGGGGCAGGGGGATGCTAGAGTCAGAGGTCTTAGCAGTCCTCTGTGTGTTCCCCTTGCTGTACAGATGAAGAGGGCAAGCTCTCAAGCAGGTCTAGAGATGGTGTTCTCTCTCCCCTCTCTTTCCTCTCTCTCCCCATCCTCCTCCCCACCCCCAGCCCCACCCCTGCGGCTGCTGGGCAGCTTTCTGAGAGTTGACACTGACATTTTGCTCACATCTTTAACTGCCGTGGCTTCTGTGGGAATAAGCACCTGCCCCCCACACCCCCATCAAGTTCTACACCTTCGTTGTCTTCTCGCTCAGAGCCCTGGACATACGGGCAGCTTAGCAGATGATCCAGACCTGCTTCAGCTGTGCAGTAAAAGAAGCGATAGGAAAAGCAGAGTAACACTCGGGCAGTTCTGTGTTGGGATATCTCCCTTCAAGTATGGGAAACAGCATGTCCTCAGTGCTCTCTTGTAGCAACTACCAAGCAAGCCTGCACTGTCCGGATTATGCCAGGAATATGACAAGCCAAACAAACTACCTTCTATCTGTCCCCTAATTGTCACTGGAGCTTACCCATGGCCACCAAGCTCTAGAGATGAAGGGAATGAGAGGAGCCTATAGCTTCCCATAACCTCGTCTCTGACCACCAGAGAATACACCCTTTAGTACACGGTCTTCTCCCAGTGCTTCAGAGCCACATTAGGTCCATGTAGTCAGACAGGCCGCTTGTGAGCCTCCTGGCTCTTGGAGAGTGGGAAAGCTCTCTCCTAAATCTTACTAGACAGTAGTTCGAATTTCCTCCACAGGGACCTTATCTGCTAGTACATTAGGACCCCAACCCAGCTCTGCCAAGAAACTGTTATGCTCCAAAGTTCAAAGAAAAAAAAAAAAAAAGGTAGGAGAGGGGTTGATTAACTGTGACCGGAAAGGAGCTTATTCTATGTATAAACAATGAGCCCATGTTCCTGGCAGGTCAGGTGTCCTGATCTCTGTCCCAGGTGGGAGGGAAGAGCTGCTGGCCGTTCTCCTCTCACGGCCTTGAGTTTAGGAACAGGATTTCCTCTGCACATTGTCGGAGAGCAGATTAAAATCTTAACCTCAGGCACACATAGCCGCAGGCCTTGGGCCCTGCCACTGTGTGCTCAGCTTCCAGAAGTGAGGCTGAACAATGCCTTTGGGGCTCAGTACAGGAGTGGGGAGGGGGAGAAAAAGACGGGGCGGGGGGGGGGGTGGTGGAAGCCATTGGGCTATACGGGCTTGCCATGGATGATGCAGGGCCATCTAGAGGTTCCAAACTGCACACAGGGCTCAGAGAAACCTGGGTCCCTTTTTACTCTTTTCGGCTTTCTTGCACCAAGTACAAAGCACACTGGATAGAGGTCTTTATCTAGTACCATTGTGTTTGTTTCCTTTGTGTGTGTCTGTGTACGTGTGTGGTGGATACACACCTGTGCAGATGCACTCACTTGTAAGTGTGTGTGTGCTTCAGAGGTTAGCTTCGGGGATCTTACCTTTATCACGATCCGCCTTGTGAGCCATGGTCTCACACCGAACCGGAGCTTGTCTGCTACCCAGCCCCACGCAGGTGGTCACCACCACTTCTGGCTTTAATGTGGGCGCTAGGGTTCTAAATGCCCGTCCCCATGCTCAGGAGGCAAACACTTTAATCCGCTTCCTACCACTGCCCCACACTGTCCCTTAAAGTAGAGGCTCTCACCTCAGCTCTCCAAAACGGCCTCTCGGGATGAGCTTGGCATCGATCAGCCTCTCGGGAAGAGCTTGGCATCGACCGGCAGAACTCAGAAGATGGGAAAAGTTTCAACCTTGTCCTCCCCGATGTTTGTGCTAAGAGCTCCCTTATTTTTCCAACATGCGTCCTATGCCTTTTCAGAGTAGGAAGAGCCTCTCTGCTCTTTTAGAAGCCCCATTTATTATGTGGCGCTGTATCGGAAAGTGCTCTGCACACAATTTCGCCAAGGCAGCACCAAACTGCGAAATATTCCTTATGGGAACATACAGCTTATCCCTGTGAAGGAGTCAGCCATGAGAAATTTTAGGGTGTAGACGAGTTAAAATGGAGACCCATTCTCCGCGGGATTCCTCCATCCCTAACTCTGTTGCAATGAGCATGCGCTGAGCACTTGCTGCGTGGAACTGTGCCGTCTCAGGGTCCCTACTTGTAGCATCGCCTTTGATCCTCGATTTCCCACAGTCCTTGGGAAAAAAATCAGGTCTCAAAAAGCATTCTTAAGTTGTCCAGGTGAGCGGCATGCATGTGCAGACGGAATCTTGGATGGCTACCTCCGTGAGTCAATACCTCCTCAGCTCCACCGTTCCTGGGACTTGGTTCTGAGCTTACTAAGTAGAGAGAGGGGCTGAGTATGGGCAAACTAGAGAAGCTGAAGCCATGCGCCAATATAGAGGACGTGCACCAGGTTCTAGGGTCCTGATTGATTCGCTGGCTCACGGAAGCAAAAAAAAGGGGGGGGGCTCTGTATTCAAAATGGGTCAGACTCAGAGGATGTAGGTTTTCCTTTCCTTCTGATGGTGCCTGAGGAAAAGAAGGAAGTGTAGGGTTCTGGGTCACTGAAGTCTCCTTCCATGGCTTTTCTGCAGCCACTGCCTATGGTAGGATCTCGAAGCAGCCAAACAAAGGGACACATGGCAGATACACCGTGAAGAGCTGCATGAATTATTTGCCAGGATAACGCATCAGGGAGAAGCAAAAATTTAATTAATGCTTTTTTGGAGAACGGATGGTTTTTCCAGGTGTGCGGTGTGCAGAGGCTCATTCTGAATTTTTCCTATTGTCATTTCCCACCCCCGTGTGAACCTCTGATGAAGGTATCCAAAAATCCTTTAGAGAAGAAAGTTGACAAGTCTCGTCACATGAAAATGAAGACGCCAAGGAGGTCCAATGTCCCTCTTCCTTCTCAAGGGGAGGAATTCATTTTACACGTGCTGCTTGGGGAAAAGAGGCCCTTGGGGGAAAGGAGGATGCTGTGTCCTTTCCAATGTAAGAAGTTCATCATAATCTGTGCAAAACAGCACCTTTGGATAAACACAATGTGGCTATATATACCCCTGGCCATTTCCTGTTGCTCTTGCAGCTCGTGCAGGCTCGAAGGTAGGGTTAGGCTGTGACCATAAGCCACACGGTGACATGCACATTAGCCCATGCCCTCTGCTTCCTGTACTGCTCACAACTGGAACCAGACTAAGCTTGCACTTCCCTGGAGGGGAGGGAATCCTGGGAGTTGTGAGGTTTACAAGTGTGCCCTCCATTCCCTGTGTGCAAATTGTCTGGCTACAGAGAGATACTGGTAGGGGGCCAGCATGCATGCCTTACCAGTCCGTGTGTGTAAAGTTTCCACCGCAAAGCAAAGGTCAAGTTGGAGGTGTAGCTAGCAAAGTGAGCAGTCTTCTTTATTTTGTATTAAAGGGGCAGCCTCAAGAGAAAAGTCACGCCGTGAAGTTATGTGAAAAATGGACTCGGTCAAGTTGAAGTTCACAGCTAGAAACCCACCATGCTGGAAATAGCAACTGTGTTTCTTACTTCAGTACCTCCTCTCATCTTAGGATTTCAGAATGTTTCAGTAGACATCTCACAGCGTAATTTTGGAGTAGAGAAGAGTAGGTGGCAGGTGGAACTTCCACTTACTAAACAGTGATATAGAGACATTAACACAAAGGCTTGTCCAGAAACCTGTAGCAAGCCAGGAGACAGGTGAAAATAAACATCTCTGGGCCCTTGTGTCTCCTCCTTCTCAGCCAGACACAAACTCAATATTCCTGACCTCCCTTCCTCTCACTTGGGAGAACTGAGATCTTGAGTAGAACAATGCAGGGGTTTGTTTGTTTGTTTGTTTGTTTTTTCAGTACTGAGGGTAGAATCCAGGGCCTTGAGTATCCTAGGCAAGCACTGTACCCCTGAGCTATGCGCACAACCAGAACCAAGCATTCTGAATAAGCTTTCCAGGAAACCCTCATGCCCAAATAGAATCATTGTCCGAATCATGCTGGCACCTTTTTTGTTCAATAAAGTGCTTGCTTGCCTTGCAAACATGGGGACTCCATATCCAGAGCCACCACAAAGAAGTCAGCTACGGTGGCATGTAAGTGTGATACCAGCATCAGTGAGGCAGAGACAGACAGATGCCTGGGACCCACAAGGTGAGAGGTCCTGTCTCAAAAAAAATGTGGACAGCATCTGAGGACAGACATCCTGTAATTCACTTAGAGGAGAAATGGCTATGGAGTGCTGGCTGTTGGCTAGCTAGGCATGACTCCAGGGTAGGATCTGCCTTCATAGAGTTGAATCTAGTTGGAGAGAGACACACATCACATACATTTCTAAATGTAATATGTGTTGTGCACTCCCAGGAGGAGCAGCAGGCTGAGTGTAATTTAGGTCAGAGGTTTTAGAAAAGTCCCCTTGAAGACAAGATGTTCACACCCAGATGCTTAAGATGAAGGGAGGCTTATGCTTCATTGCTTCCAACACATAACCAAAGCAAATTGTGATTCTAAGAATCGGTTAGCTAGCAGAAAGGAAAATCCAGTGATCTCTTGGGCTTGTGATGCCCGTTTAACAGATCACGCTTCCTATTTCTAATAGAGATTTATGACAGGAAAGGCGACTTAAAAATAAGACCCGGGAAGGTAGAATCCCTCAATGACTTGTCACGAGGGTTCTGAGAAACTGTGGTTTGGCTTCCCAATGTGACTGAGGGCATTTGAAGGAGCTTTATGAAAATGGGATTCTGTGAGAAAGTTGAAGAAGAGGTCCCTGTAGCTCAGGCCTCTGCTTATGCGTGAGCTCTTGTTGCTCAAAGCAAGGATGGGTGGCCACACAGTCTCCAGCATTTTCTTAATCAGTTTGATTGTGCGTTTTTCCACTGAGTACCTACTACGTACCACTGGAGCTCTGAAATTCCCATCTGTACAAGTCATTTGGGAGCAAAAAGAACATTTATTTTCCTGGACCCAAGTGTCTACCAGTCACTCTGGAATGTTCCAGAATTTTGCATTTGAAATGGATACCTTAGGTGACTTAGATGCAGACAACCTAGGGGACAGGCACCGGGATGCTGCTGGGACAGTGGTTCCACACAGCGTCTCAGTAGCTCTGCATGGTTCTTTCATTTGAGTGGCTTTATTGTTGCTTGTTGATTTGGGACTTCCCTAGTTCCTCTGAATTTTCTTACCATGAGTGAGCATGACCAGATTTTTGATCCAGATTAGATGAAGAAATAATAATAATTCGCGAAGTGATTCATATCTGAATTTATTGGATGTCCCACGTTAAACTACAAAGATAACTTTTGGACACAGCTGACCAGAACATCATGGCGGTAAATTCAATATCCAATAGACCTTCTGTCTGATGCCCATATTTATATGTGTGTAATTAACATTAACCAAATCTCTTTTTTTCCCGTTTTTTTCTTTATTAACTTGAGTATTTCTTATTTACATTTCGAATGTTATTCCCTTTCCCGGTTTCTGGGCCAACATCCCCCTAACCCCTCTCCCTCCCCTTCTCAATGAGTGTTCCCCTCCCCATCCTCCCCCCATTACCACCCTCCCCCCAACAATCACGTTCACTGGGGGTTCAGTCTTAGCAGGACCAAGGGCTTCCCCTTCCACTGGTGCTCTTACTAGGCTAACCAAATCTCTTTAGCTGCCTCGTTTTCTTTCAAGGCAAAAAACATTGCCCAGGAAGAAAAAAAAATCTTGATGCATTTGATGCATTCTCTCTCTTTCTCATCATGGTCTATCATCAGAATTTTAAAAAGGCTAAAAGTGAAGTGGCCTTTCCCAGAGACTAGTCAGCTCCCACATGCTTCTCCTATCTGCCCTGCCATCAGCACACTGAGAATGGTGACCGAGCACATGATGGTGACTGGGCTCTGCTCCCTGAGATGCAGGAAGGTTTCTGAAGCACACCAAAAACACTTCTGCAGCCGAGTGTGGAGGAAACGCATGAAATCATTGCCTGCAATTTGACTGGTTCAAAGACTCAGGGTCAGGGATGGGTGCTGTGGAAAAGAGGAAAAAAAAAAAAAAAAACAAGGGAAATGTGAGAAGAACTGTGTTCTGCTGCACGGTAAAGAGCTCCACCACATAGGCAGAAAATGTAGCCCAAGTGATTAGCGTTACTGGGGTTTACGCAGACACAAGGACCACGGTTAGAGCGAACGGCATGACTTAGCTTGAATATCGTGCTTAAGTACAGGAAGGTTTGACAGAGCCAGGATGAGGAGCAGGGGTGGATCATTTCTTCAAGGAGCTGCAAATGGGATGCGCTCCTCTTTGTGACCTAGGCTGCCGACAGCGACAGTGTGTTTTGCTTGGTTTGCACCAATGCCCTGGCTCGCGGTCACTTGCTCTGAGTGGCCAGTTTCATTTCCCGGTTTTCGAGAAGATGGCAGTGAGGCCCATTGCCTTGGCACGCTGTCGCTGAAGGGAAGTGTGCAGTTTGAAAATGTCAGAGCCAGCAGGCTCATGTCCAGTGCATGCCATCAATCGGCAGAAGTCTCTGGACACCTAATGAGCCTGTTGCAAGTTCAAACAGCCGAGAGCTGGAAGATAAAGATCTTACCTTAAAGCTGCCTACCCTAACCAAGTGGGCAAGATCAAAAGGAAAGCGAAGTAGCATCTATGTGGACAAGTTAACGTATTTGTGACCACTGTGCTCGTAGACCAAGAATGCACTGGCTGCCTTGGAAAAGGCCTGATATCTAGAGTCCAGAGTGATAGTTTTTGCCTGTTCCACTACCAGCTCTTGACCTTGAATGAAACCCTTAGCCTGTCAGAACCATAGGTTCCTCACTAGCAAAGTAGGGGTGAGGAATGAACCTACCCTTATCTCCAACTTACTAGAGTGATTGTATATATTATATCATAGGTGCAGGGAGAGAGTCCTGTTCAGTCTTGGGGTTTGGAGTGGCCCTCAAATTTCACTTACTTCTTGCTCTTGTAGCAGGGTAGAAAGAAGCACATTTAGAGAAGAAGGCATCTTCTGTCATTACCATTAAACAGAGGAAAGAAAGAGAGAGAGAAGCAGAGACCACAAGCAGGAGTCACACAGGCCACACTCATTCTGTTTCCTCCCCGGGTAGCTAACTTCCTCTTCAGTGACACACAGGTAATGGTGGCTTGACAGAGTCAAGGTGAACACATCATTTTTAAGATGGGAGACATCTGAGAAAGCAATGTACTTCCCTGGGCTAGCATCTACCCTAACTCTTTAGGAAGCTGAGCCTCAACCTCAGAAGGTTGTAACTGTGTAGTTTGGAGTGCATCAGTGGTTCAGTTCAGTGATAGAGAAATCACACCACAAGTGACTAAGTTGCTGAGCATCTTGGCAAGAAGGGAAACACACAAGGCAACTTAAATACCCTTGGTGACCAGAAGCTCTGGTGCCCAAATGACTAGGGGTGGGCATTTAGAAAGGAGTTTTCCACATGACTTCTAAAGATTCTCCACTCCATCTAATTTTGAAGGGATCTGGAGTTCTGGGTCCTGTGTTTTCCTGTCAGGAAAACCTCCCCATGGGATCCAGAGGCAAGACTTGGGCAGAGGTTCCCTGAACATCATCACTGAGGTTGACTGTCCAGGGCAGCATTGAGTCGGTTTAAACTTTTCACCTAACCCCGGTAAACAGGAAATGCAAGCTACTAGAGCTGAACACACAGCCACTCCCTGGGTCCCCGGTTCCCTGCCCCCACGTTGTAAGCACAATATACTTTGTTTTCCTTTCTGACAAGTTGTACACACTGAAAATAGGCACAGCTATCAGAACTCGTTACAAATTAGAAGAGGCAGCAATCCCTACTCTGAAACCTTAGGGAACTTTCCCCTGGAAGGGAAATGTGTACTTGTGAGCTGTATTTCTGAGCGCGGGTAGGAGCACTGTCGCGCTTTGGAGCGCCTAGAGGTCATGAACGAAAGGTGTGCTGATGTTAGCTTGTCATAACTGAAGTTTCACCTGGTGACTCGATATCCCAAGTCAGTTTGTCGCTTGAGCAACTTTGGTTGAGAGTACAGGAACTTGGAAAGTCTTTTGGACTCGGGCTCAGTGCAGACATGCCAGACGCCTTCCAAGTATAGATAGAAATGTCCACAATCGCTAAAACATCTCAAAACAGACACGGCTACACCACAGGATGCCATATTGCTTACTGGCTTCGCAAGACAAGTAGTCTGCATTTTGTTGGTGTTTATTACGGTTTGTCACGTTGATTGTGGTTTTGGTGTGTGTTTTGTTTGTTTGTTAATGTTGTTTTTGGGATCAGTGGGAAACTGATTATCAGGTGTTAGAGGAGAAGAGTAGTAGTTGGGTGCTGAATCACCTGTGCTGTGT